>NW_025106701.1:0-336274 GCF_013123115.1 Colletes gigas
ACAAGGGGGGACCCGATGATATTCGAGCCCCCTCCTTATCTCCTCCCAGGGCAGGGTGTTAAAGGCGTTGGCAATATCCAAGGATATTGCCAAAGCCACCCCTCCCCGGGAGACGGCCGACTCCGAGAGGGCCCTGACACGACCTATCGCGTCGATGGTCGATCGACCCTCCCGGAAACCGTACTGGCAGTCGGCCAGGCCGGGGGCACCCCGCGCCAGGTGCTCGACGAGGCGGGCAGCAATCACCCGCTCGAAGAGCTTGCCCACCTCGTCGAGGAGACAGATGGGCCGGTATGCGGAGGGAGACTCCGCGGGCCGACCCTCCTTCCGGAGGAGGACCATCCTCGCCACCTTCCAACTGGGGGGGAATCGCCCGTCCCTCAGGCATCGGTCGAACAACCGCCTGAGGTCAGCCCCAAGGACGCCCTGGGTCAAGACCCAAACCCGGCCGGGCACACCATCCGGACCCGGGGCCGTGTTACGCGCCCCGAGCCGTCTGATGGCCGCGGCCAGCTCCCCCTGAGTGACCCCCAGTTCGGCCGCCCACTCCCTTGGGACTGCCGCCTCCGCCGGAGGACGTGGTCCCCTCACCCGAATTGGGAAAAGAGTATTGACCACGTCCTCCAGCAGCCGGGGGTCAAGACCCTCGGTGACGGGGGGCGCCCACGGGCGGAGCTTCTTCAGCACCACCCTGTACGGGCGCCCCCAAGGATCGTCATCGAGGGTCTGGAGGAGATCCTTCCATGCCCGGGTCTTGGCCCGTTTGATGGCGACCTGCAGAGCAACCCGCGCCATCCGGTATGCCTCATACAGGTCATCTGCCCTCGCTCGCGCCACGCCATCGTCCGGTCGTAGACGACGGCGCGCGCGGGCGTACTGGCGTCGGGCGCGGACACTCGCGACCCGCAATTCCGCGATCGCGGCCGACCACCAGTACACCGCCCGGCGAGGAGAAGCTCGCCCGACCCGGGGCATCGACGCGTCGCAAATGTTTGCGACTAGTACCCCGAGCCGGGCAGCCTCCTCCTCCATGCTTGGCAACTCGGCCGCCACCTGCGGCCAAGTTGCAGCGAGGGCAGCTGCCATCAGGGCGTCCTTGTCCAGGCGCCGAAGCGCCCAGCGGCGCGGTGGGGTGCCATCCGGGCGGCGGTGCCGGGACGCAGCCCCGGCGGCAGAGACCTCCATCCGGATATACCGGTGATCGGAGAGTGTCTCTGCCTCCGGGGCCACCTGCCAACCCGACACCATGCGCACGGCGTTGGGGGTCGCGAATCCAACATCCACGATAGACCCCCCATATCGCCGCACGCACGTGTGCTCCGACCCCCGGTTCAGTAACCGAAGGTCGAGCCCCGCCGCCCAGTCGCCCAGGATCCCGCCGCGAACGGTGGTCCTAGGGGATCCCCAAGCCACCGACTTGGCGTTAAAGTCCCCCAGGACTAGCACCGGCCGGGCCGCGCAGCGCTGCACGCATGCCGCGACCTCGGCCAAGTACAGCTCGAACGCGGCGTGACCGCTGCGGGGCGAGATGTAGCACCCCACTACGGCGACTCCCCCCCAGTCCACGGCGACGAAACCCCGACCGCGCTCCAGAATGGAGAACGGCGGGGACCCGTCGCCACCTCCCCATACCGTCGCCACCAAACCGTCCGCGTCGCCCACCCAATGTGGGTGATCCGGCACGCGGTACGGCTCGGCGGCGACCGCCAGGCCAACCCCCCACTCCGCGAGGACTTGGGACATCATGTCCTGTGCCGCGCGGCAGTGGTTGAGATTGGCCTGGAGGAGGAGGCGGGGCGCCGTTATTTAACGGCCGTCCCAGCCTCCTCCCGGCTGTCCGTCCCCGTGGCACCGTCCACCTCCATTGTGGACGCTGCCAGCAACCGCGGTGCTTGAACCGGGGTGGGCCCCTTCTTCTTCCCCTTCCGGGAGGGGGGAGAGCACTTTTTGCTCCCCACCCTGTGATCGGCTGGCCTCCCCATGTCCGCACATAGCGGGCAGTGGGGGGCCGCCGAGCACTGGCTCGCGCGGTGGTCATTCGCCCCGCAGCGGTAACACTGACCGCTGCGGTCCACCGGCGAGGTGCACCACTGCCTCACGTGCCCCAGCTCGAGGCAGCGGTGACACTGGGAGTGGCCGCGGCGCGAATATCCACTCGCGCCCGCCCCACCCCACCAATACGACTGCGGCGGACAGGGACACGGGTCCCACACGTCCCCAGGCGGAGGTGGCCTGCGGTCTCCGACCCGCCGTCTCCCTCGGATCACGCCCTCGGTGGGCACAGGACGTCTGCTGCGCGGTGGGCGAGTCGTCCACCCCGCAGTGCGCATTCTGTGCGCTTCGTCGGCCGGACGACGCGGTACACGCCCCGCTCGCCCAGCTGCTCCGAGCGTCTGGGCGAGTCGGTCCGCCTGCTGCGCGGCCCCTGGCCGGGTGCTGGTCCTGGGGGACTTTAACGCCAAGTCGGTGGCTTGGGGATCCCCTAGGACCACCGTTCGCGGCGGGATCCTGGGCGACTGGGCGGCGGGGCTCGACCTTCGGTTACTGAACCGGGGGTCGGAGCACACGTGCGTGCGGCGATATGGGGGGGTCTATCGTGGATGTTGGATTCGCGACCCCCAACGCCGTGCGCATGGTGTCGGGTTGGCAGGTGGCCCCGGAGGCAGAGACACTCTCCGATCACCGGTATATCCGGATGGAGGTCTCTGCCGCCGGGGCTGCGTCCCGGCACCGCCGCCCGGATGGCACCCCACCGCGCCGCTGGGCGCTTCGGCGCCTGGACAAGGACGCCCTGATGGCAGCTGCCCTCGCTGCAACTTGGCCGCAGGTGGCGGCCGAGTTGCCAAGCATGGAGGAGGAGGCTGCCCGGCTCGGGGTACTAGTCGCAAACATTTGCGACGCGTCGATGCCCCGGGTCGGGCGAGCTTCTCCTCGCCGGGCGGTGTACTGGTGGTCGGCCGCGATCGCGGAATTGCGGGTCGCGAGTGTCCGCGCCCGACGCCAGTACGCCCGCGCGCGCCGTCGTCTACGACCGGACGATGGCGTGGCGCGAGCGAGGGCAGATGACCTGTATGAGGCATACCGGATGGCGCGGGTTGCTCTGCAGGTCGCCATCAAACGGGCCAAGACCCGGGCATGGAAGGATCTCCTCCAGACCCTCGATGACGATCCTTGGGGGCGCCCGTACAGGGTGGTGCTGAAGAAGCTCCGCCCGTGGGCGCCCCCCGTCACCGAGGGTCTTGACCCCCGGCTGCTGGAGGACGTGGTCAATACTCTTTTCCCAATTCGGGTGAGGGGACCACGTCCTCCGGCGGAGGCGGCAGTCCCAAGGGAGTGGGCGGCCGAACTGGGGGTCACTCAGGGGGAGCTGGCCGCGGCCATCAGACGGCTCGGGGCGCGTAACACGGCCCCGGGTCCGGATGGTGTGCCCGGCCGGGTTTGGGTCTTGACCCAGGGCGTCCTTGGGGCTGACCTCAGGCGGTTGTTCGACCGATGCCTGAGGGACGGGCGATTCCCCCCCCAGTTGGAAGGTGGCGAGGATGGTCCTCCTCCGGAAGGAGGGTCGGCCCGCGGAGTCTCCCTCCGCATACCGGCCCATCTGTCTCCTCGACGAGGTGGGCAAGCTCTTCGAGCGGGTGATTGCTGCCCGCCTCGTCGAGCACCTGGCGCGGGGTGCCCCCGGCCTGGCCGACTGCCAGTACGGTTTCCGGGAGGGTCGATCGACCATCGACGCGATAGGTCGTGTCAGGGCCCTCTCGGAGTCGGCCGTCTCCCGGGGAGGGGTGGCTTTGGCAATATCCTTGGATATTGCCAACGCCTTTAACACCCTGCCCTGGGAGGAGATAAGGAGGGGGCTCGAATATCATCGGGTCCCCCCTTGTCTCGGGGCGGTCATCGGGGATTATCTCCGCGGCAGGTGGATCGAGTATCCGAGCCGGGATGGGCATATGCGGAGGGAGGTGTACTGCGGTGTTCCGCAGGGGTCGGTCCTCGGGCCACTCCTGTGGAACATCGCGTACGACGCAGTGTTGCGGGCCGACCTCCCCGACGGCGTCAGCGCCGTGTGTTATGCAGATGACACACTGGTGCTGGCCGTCGGGGCGCACTGGGGGAGGGCCAAGCGTCTCGCGGAGGAGGGGGCGCAACGCGTCGTCGACCGGATCAGAGGGATGGGGATGACGGTGGCGGTCCATAAGACCGAGGTGATAGCGTTCCATTCACCTCGGCAGGATCCGCCACCCCCTCTGATCCGCGTGGGTGAGGCTAATATCGAGGTGAAGCCCCAGATGAGGTATCTGGGGCTGATCCTCGATAGCCACTGGCGCTTCGAGGAGCATTTCCGCTGCCTGGTCCCCCGGCTGGAGAGGATGGTCGGGGCTTTGGGCCGGATTCTGCCCAACCTGGGGGGCCCGGCGGGCCGAGTTCGCCGCCTCTATGTGGCAATGGTTCAGTCGGTGGTCCTATACGGGGCCCCCGTCTGGGCGGACGACCTGGCGGCCTCCCGGCGCGGCATGACTATGCTGCGTCGGGTGCAGAGGCGGATGGCTCTAAGGGTCGTCCGCGGGTACCGGACCGTGTCACATGAGGCGGCGACGGTTCTTGCGGGGATGCCGCCCATGGATCTCCTCGCGCGGTCGCACGCGATGATGTATCGTCACCGCGTCGACCGTCGCGCGGGGGTGGGGGCGGTCCCGGGTGTGCAGGAACCTGCTTGGGGCGAGTTGAAGCGCCAGGCCCGGCAGTCCGTGGTGCACGCGTGGCAAGAGCGGTTGGCTCTGCCTACCGCGGGGCACCGGACAGTCGGGGCTGTTCGGCCACTCCTATGTGAGTGGCTGGACAGAGGCCATGGAAGCCTCACTTACAGGATGGCACAGGTGTTCTCGGGGCATGGCAGCTTCGGGAGATACCTGTGCCGGATAGGGAAGGAGCCGACGGCGCGTTGCTGCCATTGTGACGCTGAGCAGGACACGGCGGAACATACCCTCGAGGTATGCGCTGCATGGGAGGGTGAACGCCGTGTCCTGATCGGCGTCATCGGGCGGGATGTCTCGCTGCCGGGCATGGTGCGCGCCATGCTCGGCAGCGAGGAGAAGTGGAGGGCCGTGGCCTCCTTCTGCGAAATCGTAATGTTGCAGAAGGAGACCGCGGGAAGGGAGCGCGAGCGTCAGCGGCGTGCTGAGGCTCGCGCTCGTTTGGTGGCGAGAGAGCGTCGCCTGGGCGTCAGGCGACGCGGGCGGCCCCCTCGGCGTGGCGCATGACCCAGGCTGGGAGGGGGGTCCTGATAGGAGCCCCCTCCCGCCAGGCGGCGTAGGGTCGGACCGGATGGGGTGGCAGTGCCTCCTGTCCGGGTCCCGGCGCACGGAGCGGCACCCTCGGTGGCCTGGTGCGGCCATGAGCTGCCGGCCTCCGAGGGGTAGAAAACGGGGGTCGCGGCGG
This sequence comes from Colletes gigas, assembly GCF_013123115.1. NCBI lineage: Eukaryota > Metazoa > Arthropoda > Insecta > Hymenoptera > Colletidae > Colletes > Colletes gigas. The sequence goes on from NW_025106701.1 coordinate 5,437, forward strand.
TTGCGAGTTGGGGCTCGCAGCCGCCACTAGACGCGGCCCCGGGACGGATGGCGGCAGGACGATGTGGCCTCGTCCTGCCGCTATGAGACAGGGCGATTACCGGGGGGACCGTTTGTCCCCCCGCGGGTGGGCGCAAAGCGCGGGCACGGGGAGGATACCGGAAGTATACTTCGAGCGATTCCCGGTATCCTCCCAAATCGTGCGGAAGGGTCACCGTGGGGTTTTTAGTGGGTAGGTCCCGCGCCCGTTATAATGGGCGCGGGGAATCCCACACACCCCTCCCGCCTCTCCCCAAAGAGGTGGGAGGGAGTCTTTCGAAGATTTTCCCCACGAAAAGGGATCTCCAGCAGGAGACCCCCGGTCACGGCCCTCTTCGCCCTCACGGAAGCGATGCCGAGCTCCTCCAGGGATATATTATCCCTGGCGAGCTGCATCGCCCCCGCGAGTGTCAGGTCGCCCCCCTGAGGAACGGTCAGCGTCACTGCTGCCGTTTTAGGGGGGCGCCCTGGTCGCACCTTCGCGGCCTTTCCCCTGGCCGCGGGCGGCGAGGTAGCAGGTCGCGGCTGCGAGGCCTTCCTCGCCGCCCTCTTTGCCTTCCGCCCTACCACCTCGCTCCACGACACCCCTCCTTGGGATGGTGCCGCGGAGGACGCGCGCACCGGGGCCGCGGGTAAACTACCCCCCTGGGGAGCCGCGGCCCGCGGCACCGTAACGGCCACGGTGGGTGGAGCCTTCCCTCCCCCCACCTTCGCCTTCCCCGCCCGAACCGACCTCGGTCGGGGAGGCACCGCCTTCCCGCCGACCACACCTCCGTAGAGGAGCTCCTCCCGGAAGGCGGCCAGCTTGCCGTCGATCATGTTCCCGATCCTCCTCAGAAGTTCGTCCTCTGAGGAGAATGGGGAACTCTGCGCGGGCGGAGTGCGGGTGGAAGGTCCCCGCAACACCGCCGCCGCACTCCGCTTTTTTTCCACGACTGTGGGTCGTGGTGGTGGAGGTGGAGGAGGAGGGAGGATAGGAGGGAGGGCTGCGCTGTTCCAGCGCGCCTCTGCCCTCATCCTCCCCCGTCGCTCCTCCTCCACCTGGAGCTGCAGCCGGGCATTTCGCCCACACAACTCCTGCGCCGCCTCCCCCATATTTTGCGCAGCCTCTCGCAGGGCCTCAGCCACGCTGCTTTTCTGCCCCTTTAGAGAGCAGGCTGCGGCAACCTTCTCGACCCGCCTCAGGGACGAGGAGATCCTCTCGGATATCTCCTCGGTTACCTCGTCCCTGAGGCAACTCACCATCACGACCGGGTTCATCGCCCGGTCCACTCCGTCGACGGCCTGCCCCGTCCGCTTCCTCTTGGAGCCTATGTGGCTCCTCGTGGAGGAGAAGGACGAGACTGACGCAGTCTCGTCGTCCTCCTCCACCTTCCACGAAGCCGGGCCAGGCGCTGAGTGAGGCGCGAGCGCCGTCACCCTAGCCCCAACACCGTCATCGTCCTTCCCCTCCAATATAACCCGTCCCATCCCCGTTTTATTTTGAAAATCCATGTATGAATCCCACGAGTAGGTCGGAAATAAAGGTCCACCCGGGCAGAGCCGCCTTACCCGGGTAAGCCTAATACTCCGGGGGTTCGGCAGGTGCCCCGGAGGTGGTCGCTTGGGATTGGGCCTTCTCCCCCAACCATGCATCCCATCGCCGCGCACCATAGCTTAGGATTGGAGGGCGATTTTATAGAGTCGCCATACTCTTGGCCCAGGCGGTTAAGCCAAGGCCCCCGTTTCTCCTGCCGTCACGTACCATTCACAAAACCAAAAATGGAATTATGAATGGATCGTCGTGACGACCAACAGGAGGCTTACGGTGTGATTAGCTTCAGGTACCTCGGGGTCGCTACGCCCCGTACTGCGGCCGACGATTGCCGGACACAGCCCCTGAGGGGAAATCGCCTTTCGTGTCTGCGTCAACTCTCAGGACGGCGAACGTGGTACGTTGAATGAAATCCGACAGCCCCTCGTTTTTGCGTCAACTCCCAGGAAGGTTAACGCATATCGTCGAATAGCATTCAACCTGTCTTATGAACATCCAGAGGGGCATATCAATTCTCGCCCGACAAGATGTTCACAGAGAGAGGGTGAATGCCTCTTTTAACACACACATCTTTTTCTGTATAAAAATCACCCACACGCGAGCATACACGCATCGCGATTGTCCCGTCCGCGAATGTCCACGTGTATGTGCACCGCGATTGCCCGACCGCGAGTGTCCACAAATAAATACTGTTGCACACGAACCATCATACTTTTTTTCCAAAAAAAAACCACACGCGAGCATACGCACACCGCGATTGTCCCGTCCGCGAGTGTCCACGTGTACGCACACCACGATTGTCCCGACCGCGAGTGTCCACAAGTAAATACTTTTCGACGAGCACCACTATTCAATTAAATAATACACGCGCACCGCGATTGTCCCGTGACTGAATATTAATTGAGATTGTATAGTTCTAGAGCTATTGAATGTCCGTATTCGTTGGCGACTGCCTTCGAAATGAGAAAAGACAAACGATGACGAGTGGCGAGAAAAGCAGACACATTATTAAAGTGCCGAACGCGCGGCCTACGAAGCATACATTGTAAAGCCCCGACATTTTTACTTTCCGACTTATGTAGGCATAAGTACGATAATGGAAAAAAATGTCCAGAATTTTGTTTACAGAAATACACGTTTTAAAACTCCCTGATCATAAATATTTCTTTTTACTTAATATTTAAAATATGACACCCAGAACGTACATGGAAATTGTTACAATGTATGCTTCGTAGGCCGCGCGTTTGGCACTTTAATAATGTGTCTGCTTTTCTCGCCACTCGTCATCGTTTGTCTTTTCTCATTTCGAAGGCAGTCGCCAACGAATACGGACTGTAGCGGCCATTGTATAGCCACTACACCCTTGCCAGAGTATGAATGGGAATGGAATGTAAGGATAGTTTTAAGCTTTCTATTTTTCCATTTTCCCAGGGTCTCGTGCGAGCCTGGTCGTCCTGTTAAACATTTGGCGACCAGAGCCGTGCGAGGCGTCTGTTTTCCTTCAAGGTTTCGCCTGGGCCTCGGATCACCCTGATCCGGGCCCGGTGAGCCTCTTGACTTTTATGACTCTTTTTCGCTAAACTTTTCTATACACTGAGTATTTTCCAGTTTCGTTTTTCCGTCTTTCTGTCCTGTCTCTTTTTCTCTACCTTTGCTATTAGGGTAAGAAATTGTATACTCATTTCGAAGGCAGTCGCCAACGAATACGGGCATTCAATAGCTCTAGAACTATACAATCTGAATTAATATTCAGTCACGGGACAATCGCGGTGCGCGTGTATTATTTAATTGAATAGTGGTGCTCGTCGAAAAGTATTTACTTGTGGACACTCGCGGTCGGGACAATCGTGGTGCGCGTACACGTGGACATTCGCGGACGGGACAATCGCGATGCGTGTATGCTCGCGTGTGGGTGATTTTTATACAGAAAAAAATGTGTGTGTTAAAAGAGGCATTCACCCTCTCTCTGTGAACATCTTGTCGGGCGAGTATTGATATGCCCCTCTGGATGTTCATAAGACAGGTTGAATGCTATTCGACGATATGCGTTTACCTTCCTGGGAGTTGACGCAAAAACGAGGGGCTGTCGGATTTCATTCAACGTACCACGTTCGCCGTCCTGAGAGTTGACGCAGACACGAAAAGCGATCGATAAGTCTGTAAGCTCGGTTCCTGTAATACATCGTCTCCTGACCTCCCACGCTTACGCATATGCTCGATGGTTGCCATGATTCAGGCGGAACTTAAAATGTTAATAACTTTGTAACGAAGCCTCCATCAACAAATTAGTATACTTGATTTTCGTCTTATTTTGGCCTCTACTATCGCTCATTAAAATTTTTGCTAGAGGTGGCCGAACACCCTGTATAGTGGCCTTTAGCGCAGATCGGACATTTAACTTTTGCTTGAGCGGTTACGTACGTTTGTTGCGTCGCTTTGGTTCTAATAATCCTGAATTGCGGGCTTCTGGTATTGTCTTACATTTGACTGGATATGTGCCGCTTCAGGCGAGTTTGCAAGGGTCGTAAGTGCGTCGTTGCGTGCAAATTTCGATAGAAAATGCAATAATTCCGCGAGGGTCGGCATGGCATCATCGTTGTTAAGGATTCTAAAGGAACCTTAACATCGCGAGGTTTATGATACGGACGTGACTTCTCCGCTATTTTTGAGGATTAGGCCTCCGAGACATTTTTTCTTGCTAAATTACGTTACGGTCATTAAGGAAACTCCAAACTCCACACGGGACATGGAATCCTTGGAGCTTCCTTGCCTCAGTAGCGATTGACGTATCGTAAACCCGCGTTGGCACACAGCTGCGGACCACCGGGGTCTCGCGGTCATTGGGCATTTCCCAAATTGTTTATAAAAAGGGCAACGTTCTCGCTCACTCCTGCATGGTGTACCTGGACACTGGACATCAGGGTGGGCGGGAATGTTGCAAAATGCAGGAAACGCCCTGCCAAGGTGACAACTTTGAGGATTGGCTTGACCAATCCTCCCACCGGTTCGCGCTGCGCGTTTTCGTCACCTTGGCAGGGGAAACCGAGCTTAGGTTAAGGGTAGCTTTAGGTCTTAGCATTAGATTCGTTTGATCGAGCCTTACAACCTCGAGTCGACTCTCCGCAAGTGTAGAAATATTCTTGTGTAACTAAAAAGAGCATCGGGCTCTTCCTTGAAGCAACGGGCTTCAAGGTTATCGGTATTTTTCCAAACACCAGTTTGGGTGGTCCTTCGAGCACAAGGAAAGGGAACACAGTACGGAGCTGTGTGATACGCACGGTCCGCGCAGTACAGAGCAAGAGGGCATAGTCCTTCGCGGCCGAAACAATCGTCTAAAGACCGATCCCAATGCCGACGCGTAATTTTGTCTAATTTCGCCGTTACTATACAGGGTGTTCGGCTACCTATAGTAAAAATTTTAATGAGCGATAGTAGAGGCCAAAATAAGACGAAAATCCAGAATACTAATTTGTTGATGGAGGCTTCGTTGCGAAGTTATTAACATTTAAAGTTCCGCCTATAGAATGACAACCCGCTAACAGCTGCGTTCGCGCGGACGGTTGCGGCAGGCCAGTGCTAGTGGTTCTCACGCAGCATGAAAAATTCTACTTACCGACATTATCGACAGCCTTAGATTTTTGCCCACTTATGGGAATGCGAACACCTTGCGTTGAATAATATTCAACCTGTCTTATGAAAATCCAGAAGGGCATATCAAAACTCGCCCGACGAGATTTTCACAGAGAAGGAATGAATGCCAGTTCCAATACATAACTTTGTTATTTTTACGAATTTTAATGAGTCTACGTTTATTTTAATTGCTAAATCAAGAAGACGAGTTGCGAGTCAAAGATCAGTTGCGGGGTTTTTAAAAAGGACGGATTTGCAGTTTTGTTCTCATTAATGTTTGCAGCGTGTTTGCGAGGGATGTGTCCGATATATACATATGTATATAATCAATTCATTTTCCTTCAATATGTTCTCCATTGCAAAAATTCTACAGTATTCTTACATTTTTTTATATTTTAAAATTTTCCCATGTTATTAGAAAGTAGATATACGACGAAAGTTATACAACTTATAGTTCCTAGCATGTATAACATGTATATGTATATAACGCATGGTCGCTTCGTATGGAAAGTCAATGAATCTTTAAAAAGAGCCCAGGTCCGATTTTGAAAAATGTAAGGTCTGTCAATCACGATGGCTTTTGTCGTTTACTGACGATTCGAACGAGTGGCGATGCCAGGCTTGCTTTCGAGAAATGTAAGCGACGTCAGCGATGCAAGAGCGAAAAGGAAAGCGAGTATCAGCCTGTTCCTCTCGGCTCTTCCGAAACTTTACGAGCTAGTACACAGTCTAATAACACTGATTTCGAGTCGCAAATACGTTTCTGCCGAGTTATTTTTTTAATAAATGATGTATTACAATTTAAAATAAAAAATAGAGGATTCGCGGTGTACGTATCCTTAGGTATTTTAATAATCTTGAAATTTTTAAATAATCTTAATCGATTGATTACTCCAATGAAATGAATCGATTAATGTCCAATGATGAACCGTACAGTTTTCATTCCGTTAAAAAATAATAAAATTTCTGTAATTTCATTTTCTGTCTCACTTCCTCTTGTGTTAATTTCTGAATCTGTTGGTAACGTTGCGAGTGACACGAAAATGGTAATGGGATCCCGGGACCCCAGAGAAACGGGCCGAAAAAATACATTAGGAGAAAGATCTACTCGTATACCTCGTCTGTGGCGAAAGTCCATAAGGTGAAAAGTCTACTCGTATACCTCGTCTGTGTTAAAACGTTCACATTTGTCTCGGCTTTTTTTTATTCTCATCTGAATTGCAGATAAATAGGTAGAGAAACAAAACGATTTCTTTTGTTTTAATAGTTTTAAAATGTATATATCCATTAAAAAAAAATTCCGAAATTTTTTTATTAGGGTACTTTGGGTTGGAATACGCGACATCTTCCGCCAAACAAGATTGCCACCGTGTGGCCAGTCAATGCCGATAAGGCAGAATAACGATGTTTTGTACATTCATATGTGTACATACTATACTACATATACATATATACAGGGTGTTCGGTCACCCCTAGGAAAAATTTTGAAAGGAGATTCTAGAGGCTAAAATAAGACGAAAGTCAAGAATATCAATTTCTTGGCTGAGGCTTCGTTAACAAGTTATTAAAAAATTAAATTAAAAAATTTCAAATCATTTTGAAAAAAATATTTTTGGTTGCGGGGGTAATTACAATCATTTTTTATGAATAGACATATCCCCGAAATCCTGCGCATTTTCGAGAAAAAAATTCAGTACGGGCAGAACCTTAAACGTTAATAAATTTTTAACGAAGCTTCCATCAACAAATTGATATTCTTGATTTTCGTCCTAATTTAACCTCTAGAATCTCCCATTCCCATTACAATTTTTCCCGGGAGTGGCCGAACACCCTGTATATGCTAACCTAACCTAACCACGCTCTGCTACCATAAGAATAGTATACACGTGTCTTTCTGTACAGTTACTCATGTTTATCCTTATATTTTCAAATAAATATTATTGTTAAAAGTATTATCGAGAAGAGTGGTTTTCTCTTATTTGAATAATAGTTCCGAGTCTGCCAAGGTTGTGGGATAGTTTTTAGATTATTGCAACAGGTTATTGCAACACTTTGTTTATAACTACATAGGTCAGTAAGTAAAAATGCTGGGTAGTTGATACTCGAAGTCGTATGCCAATAATTTGAGGTCGGATTTTAGCTCTATTGAAAGCAAGAAGGGAAGATTTACATTCTTTCTTGAATTGCCGGAACTTATATACAAGGTGGCTATGCATTAATGTATGTAAGTGGAAACGCAGTTTCCTTGGGGCACCGGTCTGCCGTTTGATAACACTGGATTGCCTTTTTCAATCCCTGCCTAATCAATTCACATGTATGTATACGCACACTACAGCTGTTTGCTCCCCAATACTAATTCAGTGAATAGTTTCTCAATTGACCGCTATCCATGATGAGAGGACGCTAAAATCACCTTCGAATTTTCAGGTTGGTATGACAGTCAGATTGGACCACGAAAGTCCATAGGGTGTGAAGTCTACTCGTATACCTCGTCTGTGATGTTTAATCTCTATTGTGTCACCAGATTGCGCTAGCGTAAATGGCAGATGTATTTTTCCATCTACGTATGCTATAGTATTACCAAACAAAATACGCAATAAGTAGATGTCCGCTATGAACAATGACGTTGCATTGTGTTAAAGTGCGTTAAATGTTACGTGTATACTAATATACCTATTTTACATGTGAAAACTAGGTTGGTGTTTATGTAACTGGACGTTATCAGATATCAGAAATCGAGGATGCTTTAAAAACACATTGGAAGGCGATCGAGTCGATCCGATCGTTTTATCACCTAACGATGGAAATTTCCTTGTATTCATTTTTTCATGATGTAATACGATCGTTCTCGTTTTATCTTATCCCCGACAGTCCAATGCTTATCCAGAATAAGCAGAAATTAATCAAAGCTGTCGCCGATAAACTTGAAGTACGGTTTTGTACCGTAATGAGGCATCACGCGAGCGTTATAAATAGGAAAAAAATATCTTACCGTCATTACCGTTCTCCTACTCTTTCCGTTTAAGCCGCGAACGTGCTCTACTGTTCTGTAGTGGTGAAGTGATTCGTAGTAATTGCACGACTGCGAACGAGGACAATAGTTAAAGTACAATGGGTCTGGAGGATTATAAAGAAGTTGTAGGAACATGCGCCTCGATTACAACCATGGGGCAAATGTTGGCCGGAACGTAAGTCGAGATAATTTCATAATATTCATTATTATTTATCTTTCAATTAGTTGAAGTGCTATATTTTCACCGATATCGAAGATTTTTAAATCCATTATAAATTACGACATTTTGAGTAACGGTAAAACTGCAGTTTAGCGACTGCCATAAACGTGTTTATTTTTCCTAATTTTTTGTTTTTGTTTTTTTAATAGATGTATTTCAATATTGAAAAGAAACATACACTATCCGAATAAAGTATTCATACACTACTTAATGCTCTACTTTGAACGGCGACAAAATGTACAGAATGTTAATTTAGCAATACAATGTAGAAAATTAACGCAGTTTTTATGATATAGTATTTTATTAAGGTTTAAACATTTTATTAAATACTTATAACGAGAATTTGTTTTCGTATCGTGGAGAACATTTATTTAAAAGACGTTACAGTCGGTTTGAGAGAATAGATCTGGCTTGTATGATATCGACGATAATCCTAATACATCGTCGTAATAAAATATAATAATGAAGTATTAGATTTTTGTTTTTCTTAATAAAAATTTCATCCAAACGAAGCTGTAAACAATTCTTCGTATTGCAGCTAACATATGTACATAACGGTTGACCGTAAAATATAAACTTAACTGATTTTAATGATTACGAGTTTCAGCTTACATTAGAATAAAAACCTAACCTAGACTTAACTCGAACCTAATCAGTTAAAATAGTTACTAAACAGGTGGCTAGTGGCAGGTGTTTATTTTATGTTACGTTAAGTAAGAATTTATAAGAAACGTATTTTAATAATAATTCAGTGTCCATTAATTTTAGAATGTATACATAATACAATACTTTTTTATGTAGAATTTGATGCTTTATTGAAGTTTAAGAAGAAATATTTGGTATTCTATTTAAAAAATTAAGGTGACCTTCATATCACGTTCATACTTATAAATTTATTTGAAAACCTCAAACCCATTCAAGGCTGGTTAAAATTTATAGAGAAAACACTTCAAATACTATTTTAAATAATAAATTCTTCACAATTTGAATAAAATAATATTTTAAAGAATATTTATAACAAATAAAATATTTCTTTTTCAAAAGCACGTATATGATCTGAAATAAAATATTTATTTATTAATGAAATTGTATTTTACCAAAATTCTTAAATACTCGTTGAGAGTATGAATATATTGCGACTGACTATAATTTCAATGTCATTGAAATCGGCGAGGCGGCCTATTTTTTAAATTATTACCGAATTCCTTATGTGATTTAATTATAGATTAATATGCAAGGACATTTATCAAAAAGGTTCGTCAAAAGGTGTCGATCCAATGCCTTTCTTGGGTGGTGTAGGAATGTGAGTATATACTACAATAATATTTATTACATAAAATAGCGATTAAATAAAATTTAGTAACATTTAAGAAATTTTATTAACCGTTTTGTCTTTGTGGAGTGTAGCTACTTATAAGTGATTTTAATTATTATTGTTTACACTAAAAGCATCCCTGGTACTTATTTTTTGTTCGTTACTATGAAAAAAAAACTTCTTTGACAATAATATATGTTATATGCAAGCTTAACAAAACATATTATACTTCATATTTCGTAAAACATTTTTTCCAAAATGTTTTGGAAAATTTCAGTCTTCTTTAGTACAGTATGAAATGAATTAATATAAAAAATAAATACATAATGCAGAGAGAAACAATAAATAATAAACAATGGAAAAAAAGGTTCACGAATATTAAGAAGAAAATAAAACATCGTGAAACATGTTTTTTTGTAAAGCAAATTATTTTCAAGTTACAATAAATAATACATAGACAATGTATGTATTTTTTATAGGTGTATTTTGATGCTACAATATGCATTTATTCTGAAGGATCCTACGATGATCAATGTTAACGTTTTTGGATTATTGACAAATGCAATGTACATGGCTGCATATTACTATTTCACGCCAAACACGGTACGAGTTTTTTTATTCATAATATAACATATCGTCCTTCCACGAGAAGGCACAGCGTGTCACATCCCCACTCTTGCTGCAGTCCGCTGATTGGCTGTCACCGATCTTCGTCACCGTTTTCAACCAATACCTGTGAGTCAGCGGACTGTAACAGAAGTGGGGATGTAAACACGCTGTGCCTTCTTCTCGTGGAAAAACGATACATGGTATTGGTCCGTGATGCGTTACTTTCTTCAAGTATTCCGCGGTTGCCTTTGTTTTTCATTTTTAATTTTTCCAATCGAATTAGTACGATGCGTTATAAATTATATAAATAAGAAAAAAGAAAACTACTTAACAGAATTAATCATTTGGATATTTCAATGAAAGTTAAAAAAAATAAGTTGTACTTAAAATGATTAACGATTATAAAAAATGACAAAACGAGTCGTTTTGATCCACTTGGATCTAGTATTAATTTTAACGCGATCAATAATACGTAAAATATTATTTTATTTTAAAATAATTTTGATTCGTTTCATTGTACATTCTGTTCATAAACATTTGAATGTTTTTCGACAGGATGGTTCTGTTTAACATTTATAAATGCAGCTGCATCTGGCGACGTACGCTAACAATAAGACGTACAGTGAAAACTCGATAAATGTCGCTACTCCGGGTCCGGTCAGCAACACTTACGGAATAGGAGAATCGTCTTTCGAATTTGATTATAGTTTGCCGACGTTTCGAACGTAGAAAGAGTCAGTAGCTAAAGAAGAAAGAGGGACTGAAACTCGGATTTATCGCCCTAGTTTAAATATCCGCGTCAGTGTGACCATACTACTGCACAGAAGAAAGTTTTTTATTTTTTACTTTTTGTTAATAAAAATTTCACTATCATGTTGGGGAGATTTCTCTGATTAAAATGAGGCTAAACACGATATAAATCGGTCAATATTTGGTGGCATAATATTGAATTAAATATTGTACTTGCGAGTCTTTCTCTCTTTATTTATCCTTCTTGTGCTGTCCTTTTCTATGTTCGGAAATATCAAAGAACGACGCATCGAGGTGCTGGCTACATTTATCGAACGGGAGGTAGCTATTTTCAAACGGAACGGTTCCACCGTTTCGTAAGTGATCAAAAACTGCAACACTTATGAAATAGGGGGTTTCGTTAGCTACCACTGTTCGATAAATGTACCAATCCGCTGACCTTGCGAAGATATGAGTACACAATATTTAATTCAATATTATGGTAACAAATATTGGCCGATTTATATCGTGTTTAGTCTCATTTTAATTAGAAAAATCTTCCCCACATGATAGTAAAATTTTTATTAAAAAAAAGTAAAAAATAAAAAACTTTCTTCTTGTACAGTAGTGTGGTCACACTGACAGGGACATTTAAACTAAGATGACGAAGGCAATAAAGATTTTTAAAGAAAGCCGCTACGTCTCCGGTTACACTTCGCCTCACTGGTTCAAGGGGGATCCCCCTAGTGGTGGGGATAAAAATGTATCATTTATGGAACAGCTCTTGAGGACATTTATCGAGTTTTCACTGTACTTACTTTCGTTATGCTTTGATTAAATATCGTAAGATACAAATGCTCCTGCACCGCGAAGAAATCTCGTGAATATTTGAAAATATTTCTAACAAGCCTCGCGTCCGTACGAATACTTTATCTAAAGTTTGATGCATTTTTAGAAGGATACGCTTGCTTTAATAGGCAAGGTAACAGCTTTCGTAGTGGTCTTCCTTGCGTATGCTCAAGTGGAAAATTCCGAGAAGATCGAATTTCGTTTCGGTTTAATTGTGACGGGGTTACTGCTTTCCTTAATAGCGTCCCCACTTGTGCATCTTGTAAGTATACATTCACTAATTTTACGCGTTTTTTTCTAGAGAAACTTGGCCTTTTACAGAACATTCTACAAACTAATAAAATTAACGAAGAAAGAAAATTGTTGAAACAATACGCCACAAATTCCATACAATTTTTTTTCTAAGAACCAACCAGTAATTTCATGATGGTTACATTGCTGAATCATTTTGCGTTGCAATAAAATACTTTAATATGTCGTAAGCTGTGGCAAATCATGCAAATAATAAACGCGACACCGAATAGAGATCTAAAATTGTTTTTTTTTTTATCGTAGAATGGTTATTTTCTGAACCACTGAGCCGCGAATGTTTGACAACAGAAATAGAGAATGTTCATTTAATGGAAATACGTTTTTGGATACTGTAAGAAATAGATAGTATACTGTATCCATGCGTATACTGAGCATGCGCGTGGGAGAGAGGACTGAAACAGTGTGGCCAGATCTGGCATAATTGAGTGCATCGAAATCGACAACAGTGACGACGAACTTCCTTAGCGTCTAATGGAGTGGTGGGGATAGCAGGCATATACTACCGCACGAGCCACGTGTACGTGAGCTCGGCGCTTGCGCACAACTTCGGGAAATTGATAAAGAACGTCAGTGTGAGCCTTTCCTTCTTGCTCTTGTAAAAGACAAAACAACTGAAATACGACCTCGCGATAAGTGGCATACGATTCCAAGCCTCGACTGTTCCAGCATTTTTACTTTCCGACCTATGTAAGGTATAAGGAAATTTATAAAGTATCATAATGGAAAAAAAATTTCGAAATTTTTTTTGAGCGGAAATACACGTTTTAGGACCCCCTCATCATATTGTGACTACTACAAAAAAACATATTTTTTTTTTTGTTCCTATGCTATTGACATGATTGCGTCTAAACGGCTGAATGAATTTCAATGAAACTTAACATTTAAGTTTTATGTTCTCGTTTTAAGGTCTCATTATATTTTAAGCGTGATCAGTTCCCATATAATGATGATTATACGTCTGTAGTTTTATAATTATTTCGATACATATACATCATTTGTGACAAATTTTTAAAGCGATTTATATAAATCTTAAGAAGGATTAAGATCAAATATACTTTTTTCCTATCTTTCCTAGACAGGAAAAATTAAACGAAGTCTTATGCCTTGCATACCTACCTAAACCACATAAAAAACGTATTCCACAAATATTTTAGAATAATGTTGTTCAAAGCAGTCTTACTCGTAAAGGGTTAATTAAGGGTTAATTAAAATGAAAAAACAACTCTTAGCCAGTACCGTGCACGCTACAGAAATAGATTACTACTGACTTTTCCCACTATGTTTTTAATAACCGTATCAAATTGTTACACACAATCAAATGTTATATATTTGACTTAACTTTACATAACAAAATAATTGTAACGATAGGTAAAACAATAACGTGCACGCTACCGTTCAATGGAAACCACGGGAAGGTGGTGGTCACTTCCATCAGGAGGGAAATGTAAAAAATTGTTATTTCTTTGTAACATTATCACATGCCGTATATTAAAATGTTTTTATTAATGTAATGAAATTACAATATAATGAAAAACTAACTCGTGAATGCATTAATTTTTATTAATATACACACGAGCCATAAAAATGGAAAAATGATATAATTGTTTACATTTCCAAAGGATGGGATGTTGGAATAGGACGTTTGCGATTAAGCTGGCACGTTATATCGTGCATTGTTGCTCTTACGGTACCGTGACGTAAGTGTAACAAGGCGCGACATTCTACGTCATAGCCACACTATCTACAGCAAGCAATTTCACTAACTAAAAATATACGGCAAAATATAAGCAAATAAATGAAGAAAAAAAATGATAGTTAGAGCAAGCAGAATAGTATTTACAGCAAGCGAAATACGTAAAAAAAGTAACAATGCGAGACAAATTGAACGACTATTTACATATTAGCGAAGTCCAAAAAAAAATATTTTGGACATCACTAACAAGACTGCGGTTGCAGTGTAAGCGCTTTCGCGTGACGTTATGGCACATACATACATGCATCACACCTTGTTGCGCCTACGTCGCGGTACCGTTGACGTAACAAGATCAGTCTACCGCGACGTCGCATGAAAACGTTTATACTGTCATTGCAGCCTAATAGTACGAATTTACTAAAGAGCTTTTCTCTGGAGAGAAAAATCTCTCTAGAGAAAAGCTCTGTAGTAAATCGGTACCTTAATTTTCGTCATATGACGTAGCGGGAAAATTCTCAAAGTTATTGTCATATGTTGCGTTTAATCTTAAATTACACTTTTGCTTCTTAGCAAATCTATGATATAAATTTTTGGAATACAATAGAGCTAGATGATCGTCATCTACCTCCATGGGTTGAGAGTTTTCCCTCTGCGCCTTTAACGAAGATTTCACAACGCAAATAGAGTTGACGCTGGCCGAAGAAAGTTTATTCCGTTTCTTTGTTTTTATGTCAGGTAACATGGAAAACAATCTTTCTGCATCGGCATTGGAATTTGGAAGTGATCTAATTGTATTTACTAATTTCATCAATTCAGGAAATTTAATTTTATAGTCCAAATTTCGCGTTAATAAAATTGTTTTCCAGAAACCATCGAATTTCATCTCGATAAGCGTCTGTCTACCTTTCGTTGTAAATTCCAAAGGCAATACTGACCATTCTGTTTGCAGTCCTTCTTCGTCGAAACCGCCGAATTTCTTAGCGATTAAGAGAACATTTCTGAAGGAAATGTCTCTATTTGTATCATTTAATATAAAAGTGGGTTCAAAAACATACAAGTTGCTAAGAAATTCGTCATCGATTGCCAATCGATGACGAATTTCATTTGCAGCTGTAATATAAAACATTAAACAATTTTTCCTTACGGTTTCTACGATGTCGGACTTGCCTTCTGCATTCAGTTGATGCAGAAAATTAAGACACTCTGTTCCTAAATTTATACTATTAAATGGGAGTTGATTTTCGACTACAGAAAAATTCATCATTCTTACTAAATCCATGTGTTTCAAAAGCTGCGGTTTCAGAAAATTGCGTAATATATCGCATAAAAGTTCTGCCGCAGTCTTTTGAAGCAAATGAATTCTTGTCTCTTGAGTTTGAAAGAAAATGCTAAATTTATAAAAAAACTCAAGAGCGTAATTTAGAAAATAAAGATATGCTTTGGCCTCTGGATTTTGTCCTATCCCAACATCCCATCCTTTGGAAATGTAAACAATTATATCATTTTTCCATTTTTATGGCTCGTGTGTATATTAATAAAAATTAATGCATTCACGAGTTAGTTTTTCATTATATTGTAATTTCATTACATTAATAAAAACATTTTAATATATGGCATGTGATAATGTTACAAAGAAATAACAATTTTTTACATTTCCCTCCTGATGGAAGTGACCACCACCTTCCCGTGGTTTCCATTGAACGGTAGCGTGCACGTTATTGTTTTACCTATCGTTACAATTATTTTGTTATGTAAAGTTAAGTCAAATATATAACATTTGATTGTGTGTAACAATTTGATACGGTTATTAAAAAACATAGTGGGAAAAGTCAGTAGTAATCTATTTCTGTAGCGTGCACGGTACTGGCTAAGAGTTGTTTTTTCATTTTAATTAACCCTTAATTAACCCTTTACGAGTAAGACTGCTATGAACAACATTATTCTAAAATATTTGTGGAATACGTTTTTTATGTGGTTTAGGTAGGTATGCAAGGCATAAGATTTCGTTTAATTTTTCCTGTCTAGGAAAGATAGGAGAAAAGTATATTTGATCTTAATCCTTCTTAAGATTTATATAAATCGCTTTAAAAATTTGTTACAAATGATGTATATGTATCGAAATAATTATAAAACTACAGACGTATAATCATCATTATATGGGAACTGATCACGCTTAAAATATAATGAGACCTTAAAACGAGAACATAAAACTTAAATGTTAAGTTTCATTGAAATTCATTCAGCCGTTTAGACGCAATCATGTCAATAGCATAGGAACAAAAAAAAAAATATGTTTTTTTGTAGTAGTCACAATATGATGAGGGGGTCCTAAAACGTGTATTTCCGCTCAAAAAAAATTTCGAAATTTTTTTTCCATTATGATACTTTATAAATTTCCTTATACCTTACATAGGTCGGAAAGTAAAAATGCTGGGACAGTCGAGGCTTGGAATCGTATGCCGATTATCGCGAGGTCGTATTTCAGCTGTTTCTCTTTTACAAGAGCAAGAAGGAAAGGCTCACACTAGCGTTCTTTATCGATTTGCCGAAGTTGTGCGAAGTGCCGAGCTCACGTACACGTGGCTCGTGCGGTAGTGTATGCCTGCTATGCCCACCATTCCGTTAGACGCTAAGGAAGTTCGTCGTCACTGTTGTCGATTTCGATGCACTCAATTATGCCAGATCTGGCCACACTGGACTGAAATGTAACAGCGTAGCGTCGTAGAGTGTGGTTGCGTTTTGTTTGGGACCGGTGTGTTGTTGGACTATGGCTGTGCACATGGTCCGAGTTGTTACATTCATACACTCTCGGACAAAGTGATGGCACACGCGTACTATCTTTATTTTCTTGTGTTAGAGTTATGTTAGCGTGAACATTTTTAGTGATACGTAAAACGTATCTTCCACAAATATGTAGACATAATATAGATTGATGTTACTTCAATGAGGTTTCTTAGGAGAGGAAGACATAATCCGACACAGACAAAATGATAGCACACTTTGAAGATAAAGATATATATTTCATATAACACAGGTATACATACTTTATATAACAATATATATACTAAACTATATTTTTCTAATAGTGTACAACCTCCTTTATTTTCTGTGACTTCCACCATCCTTTTAGATAAAGAATTATAACTGTTTAATTTTTGTTAGGACTAAATTTTCCCATTTAGTTATAATGTTACTTTTGAATTCATTTATATTTGAAAATTGTCGGTCTTCGATATACATTGAAAAGAAGAGTGAAAACATTCTTTAACAATTTTGGCAGTATGTATGTACTGCAGCATTATCTTGTTGAAATATGTATGGTTGTAACAGCAATGTGTTCTGCATATGTATAAATTTAGTTCTTTATTACTCGAAAGTAACGGATGCTATTCATTGTGCCCCGAACAAACTTAATGTCTGTTTTTCTCTTATATCCGACACCAGCCCAGACCATTACTCTTCTCATTTGTAAAGATTACTCGTTTCCAAGTCTCTTTCCAAAGTGCATGTTCCTTTGCAAATACCAAACGTGCCTCCTTATGTCTTACATTTAATGCTGGTTTTGTCATTATTCTACTTTAGTTTATAATGTTGCTAGTCTGGAGTACACAACGAACATACAGTATATTTGTTTTCACTCCAGCTTTCTTAGCGATCTTCCTCATAGTAGCACAAGAATTGGAAACAGCATGTATTATTGCTCATGTATCGCGTTCAGATAATGCTGCTGGTTTTCCTGTACTTTTATTCTTTCCGGTTGCACTTGTATCTTTTAGTAAATTATATATAACTTTTCTACTGCGACTAACATATTTTGCAATTTGAGTAATTGACGGCCTTTGTTTTCTCAGAGCTAAAATTGTACTAATTTCATTTTCACTAAAACTTCACTAGACTTTTTGCCACGACCCATTATGAAAATAGCAATGTGATAAAATTCTAGACACCAATTGAACATAATAACTCAATGCAAGTTCATAAAACACTGAAGAAATTGTAAATACTGTTCCAGTGTGCTATTATTTAGTCTGCGTCAGATTATGTGTTTCTCTTTCAACTAAGAGAATCTATTGAAGTAAGGTCAGTCTATGTTATGTTTACATGTTCGCAGAAGGCATGTTATACATATAACTCAGAGTTTCCACGCTAGCATAATCCTAACACGAGAAATTAAATATATTTTGTCTGGGAGTGTATGCTGTGTAAAGAATAAATAGTTTATGGATTTTCGTGGTGTCTACATATTATTCAAATTCACTATCTCGTCTTAACGTATAATCTGATAGTTATTCTATATAATAATAATTATATTTCTCTTCATTTACCAGGGAGATGTCGTGAAGACGAAGAACACGGATATTCTTCCCTTTCCACTTATTTTCATGGGCACCCTAGTCTCTTTCCAATGGTTATTGTACGGCGTTATAATTAATAATGGTTTCGTTATCGTAAGTAAACACATGATTATTATGCGCGTTAACACATTGCCTACGTCATTTTACAGTATTCGCTTGTTATAAGTTGTCATTCCCGTTTCGTTATGAGTAGTCTGATTAACCCCTAACCTGCTTTCACAGTCTATTAACGAGTCAATTTGCTCGAAGGCCATTATACCGTTTTGCGTACTAAGAAACTACCAATTAGCCCAATGTGTTCAAACACTTTACTTGTTCCCATTTAACAGATTCTCCAATAAGGGCAATAGAACTTTAAATTGAAATAAAATGGTAACTACAAAAGATAATTTTGTGCTCATTAATTTATTTTGATATACATTCGATGACATTATATATGAAATACAGTATTTAAATGACCACCACGGGTTATCTGGAATAGTGATATTTCAATTTACTTTTATGTTATAAACTTAAGAAAATAAGTAGAAAATAAAATTACTTTTTCTTGTGATCTAATCTGAAACAGATATTACAGCATAGAAACTCATCTTTGTTAAATAACAATTTTAGGTCTTGAAAATTATTTGCAATAATTACAGATGCAATTTTCATTCAAAAGTTTCAGAACGCTGTAGGGTTTTTCCTTTCTGCGGTGCAGCTGTCGTTGTTCGCAATATTTCCGTCAAAATCGAAAGCGAACCCGGCCAGTCAGAAGAAGACGAAGTAACGGAAAAGAAAGTGTAGATTTGTTAACAAACTATCATACCGTCAGTTATTAAAATGTTCCTACATTATGTACGTAACCTAGCATAGGTACTGGTGATTACGAATGTTACAAATACGTATTTAGGTGTAATTTAGATATACGACCATCTCGTGATAGATAGTTAAATTCGCCTTATTCATGCGTTTGAATTGTTAAAATAAAAATATAACATTCCATTACAAAAAAGCATGAAATAACCTTTATATTACCTTGAAAAATTGATGACATTTATCGTGGGACGGCCTGTATATAGGATGTTTGTATAAATACATATATTTCGGAAATTACGTTCGATTTTGTCAAAAACTACTTTTAGGAAGTTAAAAACTTCGAGAGGAACGCTTGAATGTTTAAGGACATCGGTGAAGAACCTTTTGATATTGGAAAACTTCGTGAAAATCAAGGGCTGAAAGCGTCTTATAACGAAAATGGGTCGCGAAAAAAAATTTGAATAAAAAAATTTGTAAATAATTTAAACATCTTTTAATCATCGAAGCTTAACAACTGTAGGGGTATATTTTTCTTGTATCGCTTTAGCCTGTCACTCGGACGACGAAATTTTCTTTTTTTTCAGGAGGCTATATCTAAAAAGAATTTGGAAAATGCTGATTTATATGATATTTCTCAAGACGTTCGAAACATATTTTTTCCCCGCATTATTATCAAATGGATTTGGCGAAACTTAAGCAGTACAATTATGAATTGAATTCCTAACATAATTAAAGTTTTGCATAATAATTAAATGATAGCATTGAACAGCTCTATCGCTGTTCCAGGACGAAGGACACTGAGTAGAAACGCGAAGGTCATTTCAAGGTCATTTACAGTTTATACACGTGGCACATGATACATTTTCCCCACAGGTCGATAGAGCGGAACGACATTACTTTCAACTACATTAACGTATTGTGCAATCCTAATCGCCGACTACATTTCTTTCGATGAGATTAATTTTTAGACGATCACGCGATTTTTATCTACATAAAATACCCAATGAGGTTTATAATATCATATCTTATTTATTAGAAAAATAATATAAACATTTTGGAATAAAAACACTAACAAAAGCAAAAACATGTAAAGTACGTAGTTTATAAGTAACTAAAATCGTACATATTTACTCTTTAGCGACCTATAGGATATTTTTGATGAATTTATTCAATTTTTTAGTAAGAGAGATAGATCTTTGAATCGAAATAAAATGAAAACTACAAAAGATAATTTGGCGCTTGTTTTATTTTTATACATGTATGTTCAATAACATTATACATGACAATACAGTATTTGATACCCAATTTTCGATAATTCTAGCACATAAATCAAGCTGCGTCTCACCAATAATATGAACAATGTTTATTTTGATATTGTCAACAATTTGTTGACATTTTTTAAGGTTAGCTTTTAGATTTACCGACAAAACCGGTAAACCGATTTACCGATATTACTAATAATTTTGTTCAGTAACTGTATCAACATAGAAGACCCTATTGTTTAAAAATTCGTTATGTAAATTGATTAATAAGTTTAATAATACGACAACAGTTTGTTGACATTTTTAAAGGTTAGTTGTTAGATTTACCGACAAAACCGGTAAACCGATTTACCGATATTACTAATAATTTTGTTCAATAACTGTATCAACATAGAAGACCCTATTGTTTAAAAATTCATTATGTAAATTGATTAATAAGTCTAATAATACGACCAAGATATCTTTGAATGATTGACGTAGTCGTACGTGGAGCGTTGAAATCGGCACTGGCACAATCAAGAATAACCAAACCGATTACCATTTTACTTTCTACGGGGCAGCGTTACGCTGCATGCAAATGTAATCCTCCTGGCGATTTGCTTACGCTTCGTCGCGATTTACGTCTGTTAAAGCTCGTTGGTAGTCGGTCTTGGTATATCGGCTTATTATATGAGCGGCGTACATCATCGCTTGACTTTCCGATCGAGTTTGCTGGCTAATAGCAGGAAACAGTGACCTTCTACGTAGACAGTGGTGTCTTGTATCGTGGCCAGTAAACGTATCCGATTCTGTCGACGGACACCGATAGTCCATGGCCTCTCCTCGATCGTTTTGTCACGCGAATAGCTTGGCACCGACCAATTCGCGACACCGGTAAAAGAAAAAAAAAAAAGATACGAAAATTAAACGTTTTGTGCACGATCTCCGAAACGATTCGATTTCTAACGATGACTAATTATCGTTTGCTATACGCGAACTCGTCGAGCGTTACCGTACGCGCAGAATTGGGATGATCGTCGTAGAATTCGTTCGTTGAAACACTTTTGACGAAAGCTTTTTCGACTCTCAACGAGCAATAGGAGATGCCTGTCTCGCGGTGGTTCGAGCAAACAATGTAACTATTCATTTCTAGTGCCTCGGATTAATGCAATTTCTTCAGGAACTTCGATATTCTAGTCGCTGGAAGAAGAAATCCGGTGTGGCGTGGGATGAGGTAAGTGCGCTATCTTTAATTAATTAACGAAACGGCGGAGTTCGCCGTTGGTTTTGCTTTTCAGTGGTAAGATTCGATAGCAATTTAATTAACTTCGTACGTCGGTGTTATCGTTATTATATAATTTTGTACCTATATTCTTTAGTTTTCAAGTTGTTAATGATTAGACATAAATAAATTATTTTCCTTCTCTGACCTTCAGTGGCCTTGAATCACGAGTCGCTAATATTAGATAAATATTAGACCATCCTACGAATTATTGTTAGTAGGAAGAAACAAAATTTGTCGTTCGAGGGGATTTTTGAAATTTTGAACGTTCCATCTTCGACAAACATTAATCATTTAAGAAAAGTAGGGCTTGTGTGAAAGCTTGAGGTTTCTAACTTTAGTTTACAAGTCTCAAAGGTTATAGACTAAATCCTCTGAAGAAGGTATTGCTATCTAAAATGTCATTTTTTCAACCTTCTTTGTAATTTTTTTTTGAATGGTAAGTAGGCTGTTTTGTACTGAAATTTCACAGATATATTTATTCATCTTGTTGAGCCGTTCATAATTTTGCGGCAATAAGCACGCAGCCAAGTAGCGACACCTATAATAAGGTTGAAGATTGTGCGGGGATTCCCGTATCTTTTGTTCGAGTCGAACCGCATGGTCGGCATTACTGAAAATTTATATTAAAGTATGTAATATGTAAAGAATAATTAAAGTGGTTGTGTTTAACATTTTAATATTGTCTATATATATATTTATTTAATCAGTTCCTATGCAAGGGGATCTGATATTTTTCAACACATCTTATAAGCATGTACAATATTTATTTCATTAAAAGATATTAAAAATTGTGGGAGTTATAACTTCTCGTTTAATGGCTCTTCTGAAAAAGGTGCTCTACTGGCTTCCACGATTCCATTATGTTTATTAGGAAGGGTGTCGTTATAGCAGGAATTAGGGAAAAGTCAAAATCTCGATAAATAAAGGTATGGCGGTACTTCAAGTTTCGAATTTTTATTTTTTAACCTCTCTTTTGTCCTTAGCATATTGAAAAAAATAGTAGTATTTAATGTTTTTTAATTTGAAGTCAATCGGTTTGCTAGATTTTGAAATATTATGGAAGTCAGTTTAAAAAAAACGCATTTAAACAAAAAGTTATAACTCCCACAATTTCTAATATTTTTCTTTTATTAATATTAAATTACATTTACAACTAGCTTCATTGAGCTAACCAGCAAATTTGATGAACTAAAAACATGGCTTGCATGCGGTAAACGCTCCGTAGCGTTGCCGCTTTCATTACATGTGATGTTCCTTCTTTTACGTAATTCTGCAAATTGGTCCTTTTGTTCCTTTTCAGTCTTCTGTATTGTGGTGCATGATTTAGATGCTTGACGTTATCGTTGGGCTGATTTAATATTCGTTTCCTGTGTGCTGTAGCAAATTTTTCTATCTGTTGTTTGATATTATGTATGCCCAAATCTTTATGTAAAGAATCTGAGGTGATGTACTATGTGGCAGTAATAATAGTTCTCAGTGCTTGTTCTGGAACTTTTGGATGATATCTATGGAAAATATACTACACATACTTATATATATTATACATATTATATCTGCAAAATCTCAATACAAAACAGCCTACCTATCATTGAAAAAAAATCACAAAAAAGGTCGAAAAAATGACAATCTAGACAGCAATACCCCCTCAAGTTGTAGTACATAACTACATATTTTATGACATAATCGTCACTTTCCGTAAAAAATTCGATTTCTCGTCGCAGTCAGAGCGATCAGAGCTCGCCTGGACTTACGAACGAACAGAAAATGGAGTCGTATCGTACAATTGGCAAGCTTTTCGTTCCAGAAAGCTCGTATGCAGGATTTGATATCCGGTGGCGCGGTATGAAATCGAAACGTCGATTTTCCACGGATAGTAACGTCGTGGACGAAGAAAAGGATTCCAATTAACGTTGAAACCTATCCGAGTAACAAGTTCGATCGGGGTAAGTCGCGTATACGTCGCGCATCCATGATATTCGTGTCTGCGCACAGTTTCCTTCGGGATTGATCCCGAGTATGCGCCCCAGCTGGCTATTTGTATGTTCACACACAGGAAAATAGTTGCTTAACGTGAAAGTGCTTCTGTTGTGTGGAGGTGGACTTGTTCCAACACCTGCTGCATCCCTTGAACCTCTTGTCACGTGGATCAGCCGACGGTTCGTATAACAGAATACCGACGAGATGAACCGCGACGAGATACCCGATCGTAATCACCTATCGACGGCGCAAATATATTTTTCGTCTCACGATATATGTGTATACATATACAGGGTGGTCCACCTAAACATTGCCATCTAAATATCTCCTTTACTCGTTATGCTATAACAAGTAATTCCTACGCAAGTTATACGACAACGAAATACTGATACAGCGTAAACAATTTTTTGGGTCCAAGGTTATTTTCTTCGCAATTTCTAAGGTCGTCAATGTTTTTTTTTTATTGCACAAAAGCTTAAATTTTTCTTTTTGATATGGTGGCATGTCCTTGAAATAACCTTCAATTGAGAGTAAAGGAAATATTTAGGTGGACCATCCTGTATATTTCACCTTGTAAACAAGTTTAGGAATGGCTTGGAACAAAAATTTGACGAATACGATGCATAGAAACGAATAAAATTACATTTTTTTTGCTTATTGTTTATTGTTATATTTTATAAATATATCTTTGGACAAACTTTCGAAAAAGACATACTTAAGATTTTTTTTTATACTCTGGATTCTTACGTATTTTGACGTGCTAATTATGAGTGTGATAGTGAAAATTGGCGCAAATTTTATTTTCATTGCGGAAACCATGAAAAACCATAAAAATCATAGTTTTTTTATTTACTTCCGTAAATAATGGGAATTTTGAAAAATATTTCAGATAAAGATTGTAGACCTCATCAGAATACACATATTATGTTGTATTCATTTTTGTCATAAAGACAATAATTTTTGAGAAAAACGATATTAAATGTTCAAAAGTTCATATAACTCATCCATCACAAATCAAGTTTTACTGTTAATTTCATTAGTTAATACTAGAAAGAGATACAGAAAAGCTGCTTTCTCGCCCACGTGTTTTCTGTATCATTGGATTTTTAACTTTCCATGCGTAGCGAGATCCTACCCTCTGCGGAAAGCTTCATCCACAAAAGGAATAATCCAGACCTAAACCTAAACCTACAATTAAACATTAAATTAAACGACTGTTCGTTATAAAAGAAATGAAACAACCTCATATAAACTAAAAAATGAACCTGTTTGTTCTAAAAAACGAAAACAAAGCGGATAGAACAATATCATGAAAACAAAAAAATAGTTTGCAATAAAAAAAAAAAGTTAAAGTGAAATTACCGCACGAAAACTAAAAAATAAAGGTAATCGTTTCCAAAAAATAAAAAATTTTAAGCTCTGCACAGTGTAAAGAACAGTGCAATCGAGGGTGGCTCCGTATAAGTGAATAATTACCTATCATTTTTTTCAGAAAGTATTATTCTTATGACAAAAATCGATAGGACATAAAATGTGTATTTTGATGAGGTGTACAACTTTTATCTAAAGTATTTTTCAAAATTCTCATTATTCACGGAAGTAAATAAAAAAACTAGGATTTTTATGGTTTTCTCATGGTTTCCGCTATGAAAATAAAATTTGCGCCAATTTTCACTATCACACTCATAATCAGCACGTCAAAATACGTAAGAATCGAGAGTATAAAAAAAATCGGAAGTATATTCTTTTCGGAAGTTTATCCAATATACCTTTTCTAGGTTGCGTAGGACACCCTGTATAAATGTATTAAGGACTAATATATAGCTGTCCAAGTAGGGTTTGAATTATTAATTCTTAGGTGACGAGGGTATGCCTTTATGGAGGAAAATAATCCTTTTCATTTTCGTAGTCGTGACTATGGAAATTCGGGAAAGATCTTTCCGAGTAGGCATTACGGTGAATGGTATAAATGTAATAAGGGTACAGTTTTGTAGGGTTTGAATTATTAATTCTATCGTGATAAGGAGATGCTTTTAGAGAAGAACAGAATATTTTTCGTTTTCACAATTATGACGATGCAAATTTAGGAACGAAGCGTTAGCAAGGGTTACATAATTGAAGAATCCTTGTTAACCCATTTGCACCATTAAGCGGAATAATTTGTACATAATAACTGTTGTTTATCGTCAAAAGTGGAATATTCAAAAACTATAAAAAATTATTGAACAATATATAAAAAATGTTAAAATTATATTTAATAAATATTTTAAAAACGAAAAGTCTAGAGAGATTTCATCTACCAATAGTTCACTGGTTGCCATTTAAACAATGTACTTTATGTAAATCGATAACAGTTAAAAGAGAAACTGTTTTCAGATGTGACATTTAAGATGATCCATTACGTCTCGATCATTTTAAAGACTATCATACTGATTAAAAAATTTTAATATCTATTTTACGTTTATTTACCGTATAGCTATGCAAAAAAAAAAATATTCATGTTTGAACATCATATAAAATGGTTCTATTTTGAAATATGTATAATTTTTTAAAGACTTTTAGTCAAGTATCTCTGATTTATAAAGCAAGTTATTTAGAGTGAAGATGCAAAGTGTCAAAGTTGAAACATTTTTTCTCCATAAAAAAATGTCATATGTTGCGATAGAAATAAATCGGTATGTAATCTCAGTTTAATTTATGTCTACATTAGTTTCCGAAGGTTACACAATTTTTAGCGAACCACAATTATTGCCATTTCTATTTTGTTTAGTGAACATGTCACATTGTTATATTGTTTTGTAATTATTTAAAGCAACAAGATAGATATTACGTTCTGCCATCTGCCGGAGGCTATTATTACGTATCACAGATACATAATAACTCTATTATAATAACAATTGTGACGATCTACGGATTATAGGAAATTTTTAAACAATCGAGTATTTTGAGACTCAAATTATAGATTATTCATAAATAAAAAGTTCACATTAAATCATATATAAACTTTTTTGTCGATTTTTTCGAAACACAGATTTATACCACTTTCAAAGTAAACTTTCACTTTTTATTTAAATTTTAAAAATTAATTTATAAAGAAAATTTTGCTGATGTCGCGAAAGACACCAGTGTACCATTCCCAGCGTTAAAAGTTCCCAAATAATTTGTATTTGTAAAAGCCAACAATTCCATTCGATCTATAAAATGTGTCCACTAAAAGTTATTGGAACGTTCGAGGCGTTCTGTTTCAGTCGATGAGAACGACATAATTTTTCAATCGCCCTCTCGATACCACTTCGTAAATTATAGACGCTACGGAAAGTAGAACGTTTCCCGTTACGTCCACATGGCGCACGCTCATCCAGAAACGGCAACCCTCCTACCCCATTGGACTTAATATCAATTTAGAGCACAATACAGGGAGTATTTCGATGTAGTCTAATTTGCTTGAACGTTCATTAAGTATACCAGGACAATTATAACCGTATCTAGTAATGACGAGGACGCACGAGTTGGTCAGATGGTTGCAACGCGTGCCCTTAAGGGGTTTATTAGCGATAAGAAATACTAAATTGCGAGCTCCGAGAAGATTAAGAATGAAAAGAGAGCAATGGAAAAAAGGAAAAATTTACTATATTACTTATTCTCGGTAATTTTAAGCAGTGTTCTTCATACAAAAATTCGTAATTTTATCTCAATATAAAATAATATAGAAATTAAACACATATTTTTATTTACTGGAATCGATTCCCTAGGTAATTCTACGTAAAAAATGATTAAGGCACCATGTTCAAAAAATCAATATTTCGTTAGATATACAGGATGATCTATAACTTCCAAAGTATGTATGCATTGCTCGAAAAAATTTTTGTAGGCGAAGGCATCTCGGAGATTTGAATGCCAACTTTGGTTTCTTAAGTGGAATACTATACATTTTATACCAAAATATGAAAGAATATTTTAAACCTAATAACTAATGAGTAATTTGTCTCTGTTTCTTGAAAAGTTTCTTAGCGAAATATTAAACTGGACACTCAACTTTATCACAGATTTCTACAGAACAGTGAAAATTAGAAAGAAATAAAAAATAGAGTGAAATTGCTCATTAGTTATTAGGTTAAAGGGTGTCGTCTCTGATCCGTACAGAAAAGCTGTTATTATTAATACGTTACAAATCAAACGAACGTTTCTGTTAGTTTTAAGGCATTTTCTCGATCTTCTAAAGTAGTTGGTGCGGATGAAATTTGAGATTTTCTGTACTTTTATACAGGGTTGTATCTCGAATTAGGTAACAGATAGAAAAAAAACTGTGAAGGGAAAAGTTGAATGATACGATAGTGTCTATTTTTCTGTGATTTTATTTCTTTCATATGTGCAACGGTGCACCAGAACAATGCAGATGCATTTTTTTTTTAATTAAATTGCATATTTTTATTTACCGAAATGGACTCCCCAGGTAATATTACGTAAAAAATCATTAGGGCACCATGTTTAAAAAATTAACATTTCGTTAGATATACAGGATGGCTTATAACTTCCAAAGCATGCATTGCACAAAAAAATTTTATATAAAAAAGTTGCATAGTTTGAAGGGGTACACTATGTATTGCATTTGTCTCTTTTGTAGGCAAAGGCATCTCGGAGATTTGAATGCCAACTTTGGTTTTTTAAGTGGAATGCTATACATTTTATAGTCTAATAGGGAAGAATATTTTAAACCTAATAACTACTGAGTAATTTCATTTTATTTCTTGACAATTTTCTTAGCGTAATATCAAATTGGACACTCAACCTTATCACAGGTTTCTGCAGAACAGTGAAAATGAGAAAGATGTTACATATCATTCATGCATGGGGCTGAAACGTTTGGTGACTTGGGCGTTGGCTCGAGCATCTAGCGTGCAACCCTTTGAACGGGGTTGACTCATGCCGTATGCGCACACCCGGCCCAATTTTCATTGCCTTTTATGGTAATGCCCCGCCTTAGTACTGAGCATTTTCAACTATATAAGGGCCGCGGTTTCTTACTCGGGGAGCTCAGTTTTACCTAAACTCTTGGCACGACGTTACTGTGACACTCAGGGCAAGATCGGGCTATAATCCCCTTCAAGCAACTATCTACGACTATCTACCTTAGCGGTTTATAAGTGAGTGTCCATTAATCGAGTAGAGCTCCCGCGAACGCGCCGCGTAAAAGCCGATAACAAATCTTTCGCCTTCGAGGCAATTTAGCAATTGTACAACTTCTTGTAAATCCATAGCTGTACTTGAGCATCGTCAAAAATATATATTCAAGTTATTATTCCTTACGTGTGTTATTCACTCAAAGCAACCCTGAACCATATTAACCGTAAGGCTAGGGGTATCTCACGAACCCGGTACACCTTTACCGCTCGAGGTGTACCATCACGACAGAGAGCAAGATCCTAAAACATCCTAAAAACCTACGTGGCTCCCAGGGTATAAAGTCCCTGGTTCGTCCACTCCTACTAGCGGCTCCCAGGGTATAGAGCCCCTGGTTCGTCCGTGAAACCATTCATTTTCCCTATAAATCTAACCCCGTGGCTCCCAGGGTATAGAGCCCCTGGTTCGTCCGGACCTCCTTTCTTTTCCTAACCATACCCAAAACCACCGGTCGAGTACTGCCCCTCGACCGAATCCAGGATCTCGCGTTCCCGCTCGTAACAAAGAAATAAAAAATAAAGTGAAATTGCTCATTAGTTATTAGGTTTAGGGCTAATGCAGATTAACACTCTTTTACTCAAAATTTGATACTCTTCCATATTTTGATATAAAAAGAATAGTATTTCCTTTAAAAAAACAAAGTTGACCTTCACATTTTCGAAACGCCTTCACCCATAAAAAAATAAATTTATTCTATATTAATTCAAGATTATATATTTATAAATTGATTAGGAATTTGATAAACCCATAAATAATATATAGATTATTAAACTCTCGGTATACAGGGTGTTTGGCCACCCTTGGGAAAAATTTTAATGGGAAATTCTAGAGGCCAAAATAAGACGAAAACCAGGAATACCAATTTGTTGATTGAAGTTTCGTTAAAAAGTTATTAATAAAATTATTGTTAAAAATTCTTAATAAAATTTGATCACGTACTCGAATTTTTTACTCGAAAGTGCGTAGGATTTCAGGGGTGTGTCTATTCACCAAAAATGATTGCAATTGACCCCTGCTACCGAAAATAATTTTTCTAGAACGATTTGAAATTTTTTTTTCGCCGAAAAATTTCAGCAGTACGATTTTTCTTAGAAATTCGTTTTTGATTTTTAATAATTTTGTTTGACGCCCTACAGAAAAGTTGTCTAATACTTTTTTGTAGGTATCCACGAGCTATACTTCAGAAAAAAGTTTCATTGAAACTTATGAGCCGTTTATTTTGAAAGTGGCCTAAGTCCATTTATCTTCAAATCGAGATATTTAAAGGTTTGCGTTTCAATGAATTTAAAAATATACGTATAGGATACTAATGAGTCATACTGCTTAAGTGTATCTAAGGGTGTTAAATTTATAGTCCCTATTAAAATAGTGGCAATTATTAAGTGAATAATATGCGTTTTCTGATCAAGAATGGAGTTAGGCCACTTTCAAAATTAACAACCAGATTCATTATAAAATTTGAAGGTGCCCAAGTCTATTCAACATAATTTAAGATGCTTCAAATTGAAAAAAACAATACTGAATTTGTTGGATTGTTGGAACATATATATATAAATGTTTAATAATGATTAATGATACAGAATTGATACATGGTACACGCGACAACACACAACGACGGCACGACAAAAACGTGATGGCAAAGCAACACAACGCTTATGCGCGCGTTCTCTCTCGCGCATGTTCCTCTGCGCATACCCACAGGCGCACGCTACGGGTGTGTGTCAAACTTCCATCAATCCCCCACTTTTGGCACACATCTATTCCTCGCATACAATCTATTTCATAAACATTCGCAATCTCTTTACATGAACAGTCATTACACTGTGTGGTAACGCTTTGGTGAAAATATCCGCCACATTATCGCCAGAAGATACATACCTCAGCTTTATCAATCCCTCTTCACACTTTTCCCTAGTAATGTGATATGCAATGTCTATATGTTTCGACTTCGATCGCTCTACTCTATTCAATGTGAAGTCGATAGCTGATCTATTATCACATCTGATAATATATGGTTCACGCGGTACATTAATGCTAATCAGTCGCTGTAACTCTTTGTACATCATATTTATCCAAATCGCTTCTTTCACAGCACATTCCAACGCTATATATTCCGCCTCCATGGTAGATGTGGATATGGATCTCTGTTTATTTGACTTCCAAGAGATTGGATTTTCCCCTAGATAAGTTATCATTCCGCTGTAGGATTGCCTATCGTCAATGTCGGCTGCCCAGTCCGCATCGCTAAATATTTCTATTTCACTATCTCCTTGACTATATACCATACATCTCTCTTTTGTAGTGGATAAATATCTTAATACTCTTTTTGCTTGCATCCAGTGCATTTTACCGGGATCTGATACAAATTGTGCCAACTTCGATGTCGCATACATTATATCTGGTCGAGTCGCCAACGCTATGTACATTAGTGATCCTACCAGCCGTCTATATGGCATATTTTTCATCTCTTCTCTTTCAACTTCATTTGAAGGGCTATCCTGCTTTGATAACTTTATACCTGCCTCGATTGGTGTTTTTGTGGTTTTACATTCCATCATATTGTATTCATCTAATAATTTCTGTATATATAATTCTTGTGACAGTTTCATAGTTTGATTAATATATTTAATGCTTATCCCTAGTAAGTAAGACGCTATTCCCAAATCCCTTATTTCGTATTGTGATGTTAATAACACTTTAACTCGTTTTATTTGATCTACATTTTTGCTAAATAATACTATATCATCGACGTAAATAGTTAAAATGAGATCACGATCATATACGTAGACACAGTTATTGCCTTTTAATCTTTGGAATCCGTTTTTAACTAGGAACATATCAATTGCATCATTCCAATTCCGACCTGATTGTTTCAACCCGTAAATCGGTCTTTTCAATTTTTTTTTTTTGCTACCTTTGTATCTGCTTCGCTATATCCTGGTGGTAACTCCATGTATATTTCCTCAGTTAGTTCTCCATACAAATATGCACATTTAACATCCAAATGATGTGCCTGCCAACCTTCACACACTGACATCGCCAATAGCAGTCTAATAGTTGACATGTTGGCAACTGGAGCATATGATTCAAAATAATCTACATTTTTCTTTTGACCATACCCCTGTGCTACTAATTTCGCTTTGTACCTAACAACTTTCCCAGTGGGATCCGTCTTGACTTTGTAAACCCATTTACTGCCGATGCATGACATATGTTCGACTCTATTTACAACCTCCCACGTATTTCTACTTTCCAAGCTCTGTAATTCATCATCCATTGCTGTTTTCCATTGTTCAGATTGAGGTAATGACATCGCTTGCTCAAACGTTGTAGGTTCGATTATCTCTGTTAGGTTTATTTCAATATCTTTTAGGTTTACCTTTACAACCCCATGGATTTCTAATAACAATTTCTCTTTCTCGTATTTCTTGCGAACTGCTAACATCGCTATCCACATTCGGTTCTACTGTATCCTTTTCTAATAACGGTACATTTTCTACGGGTACATTACCTGTTGATTCATCCAGCTTCACTTCTTCCTTCTTAATTTCTATCTCATCTGTTACATCACTAGCTCTATTTTCGTTGTCAGATGGTATTTCATATGTTTCTTTTCCATAAATGTATTGAAATCCACATAATTCTTCGACAAAATCTACGTGTTTACTATGTATAATGTCGTCTTTCGAAGGATCGAATAGCCTATATCCCTTTGTTTGTGTCGAATACCCTACAAATATACAGTGACTCGCATTAATATTCGGACACCATGCTGTGTGCGAGATTATTGCTCTATATATTTGTTTACAATAGTGTTATTGAATTGTTTTTTTCGTAATATATTAAAACACTTATCGTAGTTAGTAGAAACATAAACTTTATTTATTTCACACACATAGTTTTTTGCAAAATAAGTGATAAAGTCAAGAATGTCGAAATTTAACATCGCAAAAATATTCGGACAGTGAATAACTTACATAAATTTTATATAAAATATACATATTTTTTGAACAGTATTAATATTTCGTAGGTTGACCCTTTTGTCTTATTACTTCCTGTAATCGTTTGGGCATATTGGATATAATTTTATTTAAATATTCCTGTGTTATACATTTCCATTCTTGTAATAAACGTTCTTTTAATTCTTTTATTGTTTTTATGGGTGTTGTTCGAATTTTACGATCCAATTGATCCCATAAATTCTCAATAGGATTTAAATCTGGCGATTGAGGCGGAGGGTGTAACACTTTAGGACAGGTATATAGTAAGTATTCCTGTACGATTCTCGATTTGTGCTTAGGATCGTTGTCCTGATAAAACTTAAAACTATTGCGTATGTTCATATTAACAGCACTTTTGATTAAATTTTGTTTCAATAAGTCTAAATATTTCATCTTATCTAAAATGCCGTCGATAAAAACTAGTTCACCAACACCTGCAGTTGAAATGCAACCCCACACCATTACACTGCCGCCGCCGTGTTTCACTGTTGCTCTCAAATTTTTTAATTTCAATTCTTCGTTGACTTTACGCCATATCGTTCTTCGTCCATCTGACCCAAAAAGATTAAATTTGCTTTCATCCGCAAATATTACATTATTCCACCATGTTTGGTCTTTAGAAACGTAGTCTTTAGCAAAATTTAATCGTTTCTTACGATTCACTTCGTTTATATATGGTTTTCTTCGTGGAACCCTGCCGTTGTATCCATGGTTTTTAAATACCCGACGCACTGTGTCGGGATGCACTTTCTTTCCAGATTCTTGGAATAATTCGGCAGCTAGTTTTATAGCACTTTCTTTAGGATCATTCTTTATTTTTCTAACAATCTTGCGTTCTTCGCGAGAATCTAATAATTTTGGACGTCCCTTTTGCCGAATTGAATCGATTCGATCTTCATGAATATACCTGTGTACAATATCTGCTACAGTACTCTTGCTTACATTTAGCAATTTGGCTATTTCTCGATATGATTTTCCCTTTTCTTTGTGGTAAATAACCAGTTGTCGAATTTCAAAGGATGTATTTTTGCCTTTTCGTCCCATATTCACTAATAATACGTCTACTATTAACGAAGTCAATAACAGTACTGACTCTTGGATGCACGCTAGACGTTATGTTTACAAACAATGTACACTAGCAAAATAACCGACTGGATCCAACGACTTACTACAGCCAGTAAACTGTTGTGTCCGAATATTTTTGCGATGTTAAATTTCGACATTCTTGACTTTATCACTTATTTTGCAAAAAACTATGTGTGTGAAATAAATAAAGTTTATGTTTCTATTAACTACAATAAGTATTTTAATATATTACGAAAAAAACAATTCAATAACACTATTGTAAACAAATATATACAGCAATAATCTCGCACACAGCATGGTGTCCGAATATTAATGCGAGTCACTGTACATTCTTTCGCTCTTGTATTGAGCTTATGTTTATCGTATCCCGAGAGATGCACATACGCCAAACATCCATACGTTTTTAAATGTTTCACGCTTGGTCTGTTTCCAGTCCAAATCCCTTCCGGAACATTGTCGTCGATTGCCGAATGCTTGACTCTATTTTTGGTATAACATGCAGCAAGCAACGCCTCTGCCCAAAACCTTTCAGGTAATTTTGCTGTCTTTAGCATCGCACGCACTAAGTTCATTAGGGTTCGGTTAACCCTTTCGGCTACACCGTTCATTTGCGGTGTATATGCAATTGTACGCTCATGTCTTATACCTAATTTATCAAATAATGTTGCTAATTCCTTGTTACAAAATTCTAATCCGTTGTCAGTCCTTATTCTTTTTATTTTTCTATTCAGTTCTCTTTCTACTCTAGCTATATATTTTTGTACGAAACTGGATACTTCGTCTTTACCTTTTAAACAATATATTGTTGTTTTCCTCGAATAGTCATCAGTGAGAGTAAGAAAATATTTTGAACCCCCCATTGATTTTACTGGTAACGGTCCACATAAGTCTGAATGAATTAAATCCAATACGGCTTTTGTTTGTCTACCTCCCATGCTCTTACATGGAGCTTTCACAGATTTACCTATGCTACATCCATTACAATGAATATCCTTTATATTTAAATTTTCCAAGCCTCTAACTAAACTCTTACTTGATATCTCTTGAATATTTCTTGTACTTATATGGCAAAATCGTTGATGCCATTTCTCACTATCATTTAACTTATCGTTTTTGACAATATGTATGTGTTTCCATTCAATCTGACCTGCCTTTAGTTACACTAGCTCTAACGATATATAACCCATTTTTACTAAATGCTTCCCCCACTATCGTCTTATTTCTTTTATTTAGGATACTTAATCTATGATTATCTATTATTAATCGTTTCTGCTTATTCTCTATTTGTGAAACTGATAATAAGTTTCTCCTTACATTAGGAACATGGTACACATTGCTCAAAGTTATATCAAAAGTATTATTGTTTACGTAAGTCTCTATATTAATATCACCGATTCCTATTGCTTTTATATTATCTTACGCCCTGTTATCAGCTGAGTAAATTGTTTCATTCGCTATAGATTTATAATTCACAAACCAATCCCTATGTTTACATATGTGATGAGTCGCACCACTATCCATCAACCAAGAATCATCTAATTGAACATTGTTTAGTTCCGATAAAAACATATCTTTCTGCTTATACTGCTTATCATTAGACGTACCCTGTTTCCACTTTGTTATTGCACTTTGTGTCCTTGTTTTACAATACTGTGCAAGGTGTCCCTGTTTACCGCACTTGAAACATTTCCTTTCATCCTTCCTATATTCCTTTGGTTGATGATACGCTTCTCTGGTTTGATGAGACACTGCTCTGGTTTGATGGTGCGCTTCTTTTCTTTCTTCGAGGTTACTGATCTCCTTCGCTGCTCTCCTGTCGTACTCGTTCAACAATATCCCTTTTATTTCTGACGACTTAAACTTTTCGTCATCAAGGTTCGCCAATGCCATGATAATTCCTTCATACGTATCTGGTAATCCACATAGCATTGCATATGCTAAATCGTCATCTCTGATTTCATGACCTGCTTCTTTAAGACTGTCGCTGCATGTCTTTATTCTTCCTAGATACGACATCATTGTTTCATCGTGCTGAAGCTTTATTGAAACCATTTGTTTCTTGAGCTGTAGTATTCTGGGCCTCGACTTTGGTTCGAATACCTTTGTTAGTGCATCCCAAGCTTCAGATGCTTTTGTGCAGTCCATAATGTGTATTTGATGTTCTGGCTCAATACTTAGTGCAATCGTGGCCAACGCTTTGTCTTCTTTATGTCTAAAGATTGCCTTTGCTTCATTGTCCTCGATCGGTTCAACAACTTCACCGTTCACGTATTGCCATAAATCACGTTGTACTAGAGCCATTTTCACATTAAACTTCCATGACCGGTAATTGTTACCATTTAATTTATCTATCCGATCAGTTTGCATTGAAGTAGCCATTTTTTTCTTTATTTATTTGTTGAACTTATTTCTTTATAATCTTTGGAACACGTGGTTATTCGCACATAACTTCACTTTCAAATACACCTTTCTTTCTATTTATGCGTGTCCTTTTATCTCCACTTCCATTCGCGCAAGGGAACCGTTCCTGGGCCCATAACCTTGTTGGATTGTTGGAACATATATATATAAATGTTTAATAATGATTAATGATACAGAATTGATACATGGTACACGCGACAACACACAACGACGACACGACAAAAACGTGATGGCAAAGCAACACAACGCTCATGCGCGCGTTCTCTCTCGCGCATGTTCCTCTGCGCATACCCACAGGCGCACGCTACGGGTGTGTGTCAAACTTCCATCAGAATTTATTTTACATATCTTTAAAACACTTTGGAAACATAATTTATGCCATTCAAAACATTTTTTAACTACATAACGTACAAAATTACAAACATAAATTTATTACAAAACAATTTACTACTCATCTACATTTTGTGCGTGTGAAAGGGATTTGAAGAAATTATGATGTTCCGGTGGTATATATCGTAATAGGTCAATTATGTCCTTGAATTTTGTTGTTGTAATTTGTCTGATATTTTTATACAGTGGTGTCAATAGAATATTTTCGAACTTTCTTGGTCTACCCCGACGTGGTAATAAATTCAGGACTTTAAAATTTTCATTCTCATTCATTGATGTCTTATAGAAAATTTTATACGGTTCATTTCTGACAAAACGCATCCAACATATTTTTAACCAGTTTATTGATTCTCCATCAGAATTCTTTACCCTTGTTACGAGCGGGAACGCGAGATCCTGGATTCGGTCGAGGGGCAGTACTCGACCGGTGGTTTTGGGTATGGTTAGGAAAAGAAAGGAGGTCCGGACGAACCAGGGGCTTTATACCCTGGGAGCCACGTAGGTTTTTAGGATGTTTTAGGATCTTGCTCTCTGTCGTGATGGTACACCTCGAGTGGTAAAGGTGTACCGGGTTCGTGAGATACCCCTAGCCTTACGGTTAATATGGTTCAGGGTTGCTTTGAGTGAATAACACACGTAAGGAATAATAACTTGAATATATATTTTTGACGATGCTCAAGTACAGCTATGGATTTACAAGAAGTTGTACAATTGCTAAATTGCCTCGAAGGCGAAAGATTTGTTATCGGCTTTTACGCGGCGCGTTCGCGGGAGCTCTACTCGATTAATGGACACTCACTTATAAACCGCTAAGGTAGATAGTCGTAGATAGTTGCTTGAAGGGGATTATAGCCCGATCTTGCCCTGAGTGTCACAGTAACGTCGTGCCAAGAGTTTAGGTAAAACTGAGCTCCCCGAGTAAGAAACCGCGGCCCTTATATAGTTGAAAATGCTCAGTACTAAGGCGGGGCATTACCATAAAAGGCAATGAAAATTGGGCCGGGTGTGCGCATACGGCATGAGTCAACCCCGTTCAAAGGGTTGCACGCTAGATGCTCGAGCCAATGCCCAAGTCACCAAACATTTCAGCCCCATGCATGAATGATATGTAACACCCTTTTAAAAATTGCGTCTTCGAATAATTTTGTTGATACAAAATCTTCTTGTCTCATTTCATTTACAATAAAATTATTACTTTTCCGACACTTTTTAATAATCTCGTAATAATCTCGGGGAACGAACAGTAAATTATTTTTTTTTAATGACATTTCTACCACGCCAAAATCTCTATCATTTGGTAAAAACGAATGTCCTGATATTACAAATTTGTGATCTATGATTTCCACATTATTTTCCAAAGTTTGGACAATTTTTAACCACATTAAAGCTACTTTAATGTTTCTATTTTGCCCGGCGCACATGTCACTGTAAGCTATAATGTGTCTTTCACTTCTTAAATTTTTAACATGTTTTAGGATGCATGAAACAATTTCTTGAGCACCTCTGAATGCAATAGTTTCATCCCAAACGTACATGTAAACATTAAATATCTTGATTTAAGTATAAATGGAGTTAGGCCACTTTCAAAATAAACGGCTCATATTCACTATTGTAGGAGTTATGGCTGTTTGAAAATTGGACCATTTTTATGGGGTTTTTCTCATTTTGGGGGGGTCAAGAATCAACTTTTTTAATATGTTTAGAATTTCTACATATTCTTCACTAAAATACGCGTCGTTTGCATTTGAAACATTAAAATTGTCCAATCCGTTCAGGAGTTATGATGTGTTAAAGATTTACATGAAATTTTGGGCAAACATTTCTGGCCAAAAATTATACTTTCGACGAGGAATTTTTTTCTCAAAAGTGGTTAGGATTTTGGGGGTATGTCTTTTCACCAAAAGTGATTGTAATTGATCCCCGCAATCGAAAATAATTTTTTCAGAATGATTTGAAATTTTTTAATTTAATTTTTTAATAACTTTTTAACGAAGCCTCAGTCAACAAATTGATATTCTTGATTTTCGTCTTATTTTGGCCTCTAGAATCTCCCATTAAAATTTTTCCCAAGGCTGTCCGAACACCCTGCATATTAATAGATGTGTAGGTACATAGTGTACCTTTTAAAACCACGCAACTTCTTTATACTGTTGAGCAACGCATACTTTGGAGGTGCACAAGTTGCGTAGACCATCCTGTATTTATCTTTGAGGGTTTCCGCTATATAGCTTATTTGAGTCGTGTCTAATCAACACGAATAAACGTTCAGTTTATTTAAAAATCAATCATTCGGTTATGCGATTTAGAAACTATTAAATATCAATCGTACAATGTAATTGTGAATTGTTAAATGATTTTTGAAAACTGAAACAACCTTACTTGCATAGTTAAGTGTAACTCTTTTTCCCACTGCATAATGTCGTGAGAGAATTTTGAGTTCATTGCTCGATGCCGAATATATCTTCCAATCGTCTTTTATCATGTTCAAAAGACTCCTTATCTGTATTCGGAATTTAAGTTCATTCGACGCGATCGTTCGGTGCTAACTGGTACGCAAAATATTGAGGACGTACCTGTTCGCCGTTAAAAATAAAGTTGAAAAATTTGGCGGTGCACATACAGTTGATGATGAAAGGTGCAAAACTTTCCATGAACGAATCGACGTCACCTACGTTAAACGCTGTTACCATTCCGCCACCATAAAATCTCAAACACACCATTACGTGAAAAATTGCTAAGAGTGAGCAATGTCACATGACCATGTAACATTTTCGTAAAAGAATTTTTATGTGTAACACTTTTTAAGTTATCGTATACAAAGTCAGTGTTACTATTGATTAATGATTGTAATATTCGTAAATCGGTTTTGATTGATTTATTAACAATCCCTACTATTGATCGTAGGGTTAAGTTTGCGAAGTCTACAATGAATTTTTACAATACTATTGATAAATATATTAGGTCGTCCCATAAGTTGGTGCCGTCCGATATTCTGAAATTGACGAGGATAACATTTGTAATTTAATAGAAAACACACAAAGTTTGTCAGTTCAGAGAATTTCTGAAATTTTAAACATACTAACATCAACGATTCATAAAAATTTAAAACAAATAGATATTGTGTTAAAGCTTGGATTCCACTCTGGCCAGCACAACAAAATGTTTTTGAACATACTTGAGCCTGATTGTATGACTATTCTTTTATTTTTATAATTCAATCAAACCTTATAAGACATAAAATACAATAGTCTCTAGGTTTATTAGTGGGAAAACAATTTGAAAATGTCAACGTTCTAATAAAAAGCGTTGAACTACATTTTAATGAAAAATCAAAGAAGTTTTTGATTCAACATTTTTGTTTTGTATTGTTTGTATCAATGATACAATAGTTCTGCCAAAGGAAGAGGAGGTGTTGTCGAACGAGAAGAGATTTACTGTTTACATAAAATTCCATTACAATTTTAAAATATTCCTTTAAGTTGTAATAAAAAAGTCGGCACCAATATATGGGATGAACTAATACTATTAAAAATACATAATAAAATTTCATGCAACTATTCTAACAATTGTATTAAAATCATATTAAAGATGTCAATGGGTGACAATCTTACTATTTCTACAGGGTGTTGCCAGATGGATGGTACTATCGGGCAGGAGGCGAAAATAAGTCAAAAAAAAGGAATAACATTTTTCCGTTTGCAGTTTCCTTTACAAGAAAATCGACTTTGAAAATTGTGTCAAGCCTGTTATCATATTCGTTCATAGCATATAATGAAACTAAACCTTATAAAAAATAAAATACAACAGTCTTCAGGTTTATTAGTATAGTGAGTTATTATAAAATAATATAGAAATTGAACGTAGAGTCGTATAACAACTCGGATAAGTTTTTGTTCCTTTAACATGCGATAGAATATCTATAATTCAAATTTCAATTTTCATTCAACCATTAATGAATAAACAGTTGTTTATCTTTTATTCGTTATACAAGATTTTTATGTAGGCAAAAAGTTAGTCTATTTTCGGTATCCAGCGATTGCGACTTATGGTAGGTATTGTTCAGCGGGGACAGATGTTCCCAACTTGTTGCGAACTCGTATTTATAGAAACTTCCATATGAGGAAAGTTTTCTTTCCACGTTGTGTGTCTCAATATTTGGAGTCAAAATGTCTCCTAAGTCATTCGTTTTGTAAAAATTAAATTTCGAATGTGTATCAGGTGCATCTGTAAAGCATTTGGTAAGCAAATTTGAAGAACTTGTTTGATATTCTGTGTCAATAGTGTTGGCAAAGGAAAGAAAAGAATCTCTTGCTGAATAAGAAAACTAAATTAAATATTTTGATAACTAGAAACTTTAATAGAAGCTGACCTATCACAGAGTTTTTAATTTAAAAAACTTCAATTTTGATCGTCCATACGCGTTCAAGAATTCCCCGGAAGCGGCGTGCAATTTAAAAAGACGCGAATTCCTTTTCTAAATTCTGAGATAATGTTGCAAGAAAAGTTTCCTCGAACGCAATGCGAATTTTTTATCGCAAGGCACCAGAGATCGTTTTCCTCATTATTCTCGGTGCGTCAGAATTCGCCAGAAGAAGAAGTAACATATTTTTTAAATATATCAAGTTATTACGATTCTTCGTTCTCTCTCCGATTCTGGAATAATGTTTCCCCAAACTCGACTCATTAAAGTCGAAACGAAACGTAAACCTTTCGTTGGTAAGGTTTCTTTTTCATTTCAGTTCACATTTTCATTTTGGATCTTATTATACGTATATTGAATTTTATTAAACATCATTGGATTCGTTTTCGTTATTTGCTATTAAACCGCAGTGATAAAAATATTTGATCGTTCCATACATATATTCCTATCAAATTAAAGCAATATTTTAAACACATTGGGTTGGTCAAATATTTCGTGCGGATTTTGACGATACTTATTTTCAAGTGCTGTGAAATGCAACTAACTTCAGTTCAAATCTTAAAAGCATATACTTATTTGATAGTTAACAATTGTATACTGTCACGAAAAAGTTTTAGGATGATTTTGGCATAATTTTACAAATGAACATCCAAATGGAGTATTTTCGACGCATTATGCTATTATTTTGGAAAAGGAACAAACGAAGCGCAAACCTGTACAAATTTATGTAAAATGTACGGAGAGAGTGTCACCAAAAAATGAATCAAAAGTAGTTTTCTAGACATTTTTATTTTAGTTAAAATACGGTCTCTGTAAAATCTTCGTAATGGACAAAACTTCGATTTCTAAAAGGCCATTAAATAATGCTTGTTTAACTTTTTATGGGTTTAACTTTTAATTATGAAGCTATCTGAAAGATGGGAATAGATTTTGACGTAAAATTTATTATTGAACGAAGATATATTCTATCATAAAAGAATTACCTGTTTGCACATTTAGAACCGTACGAACTTTTTGACCATCATAATATAATGGAATCTTATGAAAAACAGTAAATCTCTTCCCGTTCGACAACTTCCTCCCCTTCCTTTGGCAAAGCCATTGTATTGTCGCTACATAACTTGTTTGATTTTTTGAAAAATGTTATTCCTTTTCCTTCGACTTATTTTCGCACATAGAATCACCTCCTGCTCGATCGTATCACCTATTGTCAATTTTAATACAATTTTAATACAACCGTTAGGATAGTTGCTTGAAATTTTATTATGTATTTTTAATAGCATTAGATCGTCCCATATGTTCGTACTAAGTTTTCTACTACAACTTAAAGCAATATTTTAAACATATAATGAAATTTTATGAAAAACCGTAAACCTCTTTTCGTCGATCACTCCCTCCCTTTTCTTTAAAATGTAGTTCAACGCTATTCATTAGAATATTGACATTTTCAAATTGTTTGCCCATTTATAAGCTTGGAGACTGTTGTGTTATTTCTTCTAAGGTTCAGTTTTATTATATGCTAACAAAAATATTCATGCAATCAGGTTCAAGAACGATCAAGAAAATTTCGTTTCGTGAGCCAGTGTGGATTCCAAGCTTTAACACAATATCTATTTGTTTCAAATTTGTACGAATCGTTGATGCTAGTATGTGTAAAATTTCAGAAATCCCCTGAACTGACAAACTTTGTGTGTTTTCTATTAAATTACAAATGTTATTCTCGTCAATTTCAGAATATCGAACGGCACCAACTTATGGAACGACCTAATACGTAGATCTGTACGAAAAAATATCATAAAATTTGTCCCTTTTAAAGGATTAGTATTTCCTTGTTGTTCTTATCGCTGGAAGTAACAAATGTGTTCGATAGGGATGGAATCTAAGTATTGTATATATGTAGCAAGTATACTGGAACCTTTGTGAGGTAGATTCGAACCCTCTATAAGTACTTTGGCAAGAAAAAACAGTATGTACTTTCAAATATACTGGAATCTTCATCGAATAGAATCGAAACTTTCATAAATAATATATTAGAAATTCTCTGATCTTCCCAGTTTGTTACTTTGAAAAGCAATTATGGTGTATAATTATGTTGCAATGTATAATTAAATTCTGTATATACATATATACATATAATAATGCAATTATAGTTTTATCATGTGTACGACTTTTATATCAACACGTAGTATTTTGCAGTCAAATCTGGGGACCACCAAAATCGAAGATAATATAATAACATACCAAGGCAACAAATAAAATTGTGATACGCGTTTAGGAAATTATGTCAACATGAGTGTATAGAAGCACAAGGAACATAATAAAAGCCTGTGTAGAAATCTATTCATCTAAGCCATAGTGAATATTCACAGTTGATTTTCACGACAACGAAACCTCGAATGAAAAAGTTTTATTCTTTGTTTTATTCCCTTCCTGCTTATACCACCGATGCTGGGACACCTTGTATAAATTATGAAATCAAGAATGCATACACGTAAATATGTATTCTTGACTAAGGTATCTTGAATTACGATTAATTAAATGTCTCTACAGGGTGTCCCGTAGCATGTGGGACTCACTTCAGGACTAGATTCTACGCACGAAAAAAATAAAGAAAGTTCATATAAACGTACGGCATATTTGACCTTGTTTTTGAGTTATGGCGAGTTTCTTCTTTAATTGCTCTTTATTTGCTCGCCTTCGCAACAAATGTTCGAAATGAGCTATTAATTACGTCGGAATGTTACGCGAAAGAATTGTAGAAGGCTTCCATGAAATTCGAACAATTCCTAGACAAATGGAAAGAGTAAGACAGTCCATGATAAAACGCCTCCAGGCTTGTGTTCAAATGCAACGAGTCCATTTCGAACATTTGTTGCGAAGATGAGCAAATACGGCACGTTAAAGAAGAAACTCGCCATAACCCGAAAACAAGGTCGAATATGACGTACGTTTATATGAACTTTTTTTTATTGTTTTCATTTGTAGAATCTGGTCATGAAGTGGATCCCACATGCTACGGGGCACCCTGTAGAGACATTTAAAATTGTAGTTCAAGATACCTAAGTGAAGAATACATATTTATGTGTATTAATTTTTGATTTCATAATTTATATATTAATTTATCGCTTTGTATGTTCGTTATCGATCGAGTAAGCAGTACGAATGTATAAAATATCAATTGCATCCTCATTTATGTTCATACAAGGTAGCACGTTAGAATATGAACTTTTTTTCATTTTTTTCGTGCGTAGAATCTAGTCATGAAGCGGGTCCCAAATGCTACGAGACACTCTGTATATCGAATTTGATTCCATCTTTAGTGCTCGAGTACTTCCGTACTCAAAGTCATTTGATGGTCGTGTTATCATACATCGTGTGATTCATCCCCGCTGTTACATACATACACTGTGGAGCATAACATAGCACCACTATAATTTTCAAGAGTTTTGTAGTTGT
This sequence comes from Colletes gigas, assembly GCF_013123115.1. Taxonomy (NCBI): domain Eukaryota; kingdom Metazoa; phylum Arthropoda; class Insecta; order Hymenoptera; family Colletidae; genus Colletes; species Colletes gigas. The sequence continues at coordinate 49,990 of NW_025106701.1, forward strand.
AAGTAAAGATTTCTAAATGTTAATGATACCACGCGAAAAGGACTAGAAAAAAATTATAATCAATGGAAAGAGTACAAAAATAACATTTATTTAACATGAACTATAATAATAAATGAAATATTGCAATGGTACATCCCTATAGCACCAATGTATTTGGAACGTAATAATAAGGTTAAATGGCTATAAGGTGTTAAATTTCTAATTCAGTTTATTAAAGTGAGCAGTTTCAATAATGAGTAGGACCTCCTTTTTTATGAATTAATTCAAAAATACGATTGTTCATACTTGTAATGAGTTTTTTCCAAGTTTCTTCACTAATTTGATTCCACAGATAATTGCTGTTTTTAGCTCCGAAATGTTCGAAAATTGTCGATTATTTCCATAAATATGCCGTACCATGATACCCCATAGGTTTTCAATTGGATTTTGGTTTGGGGAGCATGCAGGCCATTTCAATATATTGACATCAAACGTTTCAAACCATGCTGTGGTTTGTCGGTTTTTATGGATTATCTTGTTGATAAGTCCATGAAATGTGATTGTTTGCATGAATAAAAGGCAATAAATGATTTTCAAGTATTCCAATATACTCCGCACTATTCATTCGTGCAGTTGGAGAAGCTAATCTGAGCTTGCCACAGGAGCAGAATGTATCTCACACGATAAGTGTCCCTCCACCGAAATTACGTTTCGAAAAGTATTTTTCTTCTTTACGAAGGTCTCTCCAATATGAATTAAATCCATCTGGACCGTCCAAATTGAATTTTTTTTCGTCAGAGAAAATAACCTAAGTTAAATAAGGAATATTGAATATGAAGCTGAAATCTCGATTTATGAATGTCTAAACTTAACTTACATTATTCCAATTTCTGCTCATGTTTTCTCGTGCGTATTCAAGCCTGGCTATTTTGTGACGTTTCAGAAGTGTAGGTGCAGACATCATTTTTTGTCATGTAATGTTTGAATTACGTTTAAGGACACGTTGAACAGTCCAACGAGAAACGCCGAGATCACATTCCTTCGCAATTTGTTCACAGCTTTTTAACGTATTGCTCGCAACTTTAGCAATTTGCCTTTCAGTACGAGGGGATAACTTCTTCTTAGGTCCCCCTTTCTTATTTTTCCCATACTTAGTAAGACCGTGTAAAAAATTCAGTACAACTTTATGAGATCGCATGAGTTTACGTGCGATTTCACGTATCCCCATTTCTTGCTCTCTGTACGCTAAAATTGCACTTTGCTCTTGTTCATTAAGGTAGCTACCGCGTGGCATTGTATTAATTAACTAAGAATTTCCGTGTTTACTAAAAATCTTCCAACAGAAACTCTTGAAGTGCGTTAAAAATGAACTGGTACTATTGTTTTGTACCGATCGCCAAACGTTTATCGATTACAGCTTGACATATACATAAGTAGACAACTTCAATGAATTTCTAAAATCCATTATTTACAATGCTTTTTCATGCCATATAATTGGTTTTTCAAATTATTTTCTTACAAATCGGAAATATTAAAAATGTTAGTGGTGCTATAGTTATACTCCGTAGTGTATACAGGGTGTTCTGCCACCCCTGGGAAAAATTGTAAAGGGAGATTCTAGAGGCCAAAATAGGACGAAAATCAAGAATATCAATTTGTTGATGGAGGTTTCGTTAAAAAGTTATTAACGTTTAAAGTTCCGCCCGTAGTGAATTTTTTCTCGAAAATATGCAGGATTTCGGGGGTATGTGTACTCACCAAAAATGATTGCAATTAATCTCCACAACTGAAAATAATTTTTTCAGAACGATTCGAAATTTTTTTTTCGCCGGAAAATTTACACCTACCCCCGTCGATTTTTCTTAAAAATTCGTTTTTGATTTTTAACAATTTTGTTTGACGCTCTACAGAAAAGTTGTCTAATACTTTTCTATAGGTATCCATGAACTCTACTTCGTCCCAAAATTTGAATGAGATATATTCACTATTACAGGAATGGTGGCTGTTTGAAAATTGGACCATTTTTATGGGGTTTTTCGCGCTTTAGGGGTTTAAGGAGCAACTTTTCTAATATTTTTGGAATTGCTACGTATTCTTCGCTAAAATACGAGTTGTTTGCCGTTTGAAACATTAAAATCCCCCAATCCGTTCAGAAGTTATGACATTTTAAAGATACGCATGAAATTTCAGAGAAGCATTTCTGGCGTTACATTTTCGGTAAGGAATTTTTTTCTCAAAAATGCGTACGATTTCAGGTGGTATGTATAATGATCAAAAATTATTGTAATCCACCCCTGCAACCGAAAATAATTTTTTTAGAACGATTTGAAACATTTTTTTTGCCGAAAAATTTCAGCACCTACCCGAATTTTTGTTTCGAAAGTGAGTAAGATTTCGAGGGTATGTGTATCCACCAAAAATGATTGTAATTGACTCCCGAAACCGTAAATAGTTTTTTCAGAAGGATTTCGAATTTTTCAGTTTAATTTTTTAATAATTATTTAACGAAGTCTCAGTCAAGAAATTGATATTCTTGATTTTCGTTGTATTTTGGCTTCTAGAATTAAAATTTTTCCCAGCCGTGGCCGAACACCCTGTATATTCGATATTTTCTACACGTTTGCTCGCGACATCGTTTACGAGAAAGAGCGCGCGATATTTTCGAAAATCAGCGAGATCCGCGAATCGTGACGTCGTTGTGAACGACTCCGGGTCGACGAGTAAAGAACGAAAGGGAGGGATGGATGACGGCAGGGCACGGGGGATGAGCAGGATAAGACGGAAGAAGAGGGAGATCCTGGTCGAGCGACTATTCCGTAGACGGCACTGGCTCGCAGGACGCGTGATTCGACGGTTTCGCGAAATGTGGTAACGCGGTGCTCTAACAACGGCCCCCTTCGTGGCTGTCTGTTCGCCTCGAGGCGTCATCGAAATTTTCTTGACGTTCCTGAGGATTCGTTTGCAGTGCGCGCGAACGCGCCCGGTGCGTCCATCCGGTCGCAACTTCCGCTAACGAGTGACGCAAGTGAAGTGACATTGCCGTTATTATTGGACGAATCGTTTTGGAAGCCCGTCCTTAACCGGTAATTATTTATCATTAGCGCCGAAGGGGGTTCCGATTTCGTTCCGTTTCGAACGTAAACGCGCCCGTCAACGACCTACCGATGGAATCAAGCGCCCTGCAAGCAGGTTCGAATCCCGAGCACTGGTTCCTTCGAACCCTCTATAATAACGAGAAACAAGTATAGTGACTGGTTACTTAAAATCGTACGCCTAACGATTCGGTACATTTTCATTTATGAATTGTAAAATTCACAGTAAACAACTAAAATACGGATACAGGTATATAGTTAAATGCTTCGTTATGTAACACATTGACTTCCACGTCATCTATATATGGGTGACATGATTTTTAAGCAATTGTAAAATTCATAGTAAATGACTAAAATACAGATATAGGTATATATGTAGTTCAAGGCTTCTCTTTCATGGGTGACACGATTTTTAAGCAATTGTAAAATTCACAGTAAATGTCTAAAATACAGATATAGGTATATAAATCAATGTTTCTTTGTTTAACACATTGACTGCTACGTCATTCATAATTTTTAAGCAGCTAAACAAATTGATTCTCAAGATTATATATTAAAGAAAATAAATATAAATGGTACTCTTGAATTTTAACGAGTAAAAATAAGTTCCATGAGAAATTATGGGTATGGTAGTTTCCAATTGTCTAAAAATAAAGGCTTGATTTCGGGGACAATTTGAGAGTTTTGGTCTGGTAGTCAATGTGTTAATACGTTGCAAAAGTAGAATAAAACTTTCAGTAATTGTTAGTGTAACAAATACAAATTGTCACTACGTATGAAACTAGCCTGTCGGTAAAAATCGTACAGTACTTATTTTCGTTTATATTTAATATATATGCACTTTCAATATATTGTAATCATCGAAGCATGGATTTAACTAAATTTTTCTAAAGTTTTTCTGGAGGTTCCTTTATTCGTAATATTATGTAATCTTATTATGTAGTCACAAATGTTCTATTATATTAATGCCGGATAATTGTGAAGGCGTTTCAAGAACTTTAGTGTAGTTATTCAATAGTTAACTTTGAACCACGTAAGAATTATATTGCGAGTCGTTGTTGGCATAAAATGGAAAATCATTTAAAAGTCCCATTTTTTCGACACTTTGCTATAATTATTTTTTAATTTATTCACATAAATATTAAATTTCCAACGCCATTTACCTCACATTTCAAGATTTATTAATGAAAATCGGCTGAATTGCTAGGTGTACAATTTTGAGTGACACTGTATTTTCGAGCAGAGTCGAACCAAAACGAAAAAGGTTCGAATCCTCTGCGAGTAGATTAACAAATAAAGTCGATTATGATACTTATTATTTATTTAACCGTCAATTACGATAAAACACAGTGTGCTATTTAATTAGCGCATCGTCGATCGCTAACGGTTTGGTAAAATTTTCACGATTATTTTGAAAGTCGTGCAATAAAACTGTGATTATTTCTTGAATGTATTTAAATGAGAGCAGATAAAATATCGTTACCTGCAATAATACGTTCGCAACCGCCATTTTCTTGGAACATCACCCGCCACAGGCCACTTTGTACAGGGTATTGCAGGCAAATGGGACAAGCTATATTTCTAAAACGGTTAGAAAAATGAAAAATTGTTATGAGACAAAATTAAATGTATTTTTATTTATTTTTATATAATATCGATGCACCCAAAAAATGCAAGTGCATCCTTTTTTTTACACGATAACGTATAATTTAAAACAAAAATTTTGCATACACCTAATACCTAATCTAATCTAATTCTTTTCATTAGAAAAAAATAATTTATGAATCGAAATAAAATGAAAATCGTGAAAAGATAATCTGGCGCTTGTTGTTTTATTTTGATGTACGTTACATGACAATACAGCATTTAACTAACAAACCTAATTTTTGATGACTGTGGGACATAATTCAGGTTGCATCTAATCGATAACACGGAGGATATTTCCTCTATGATCGACAACAGTTTGTGATTTGTTCGAATAAACAAAAGTCTTAACATGGTTCCACGAGAAAAAGTTTAATGGCATCGAATTGCAAATCTTAATAGCTAGTCGATAGCTCCATTTCTCGAAATAATCAAATCATTGAACTTAGTTAATAATCAAATCATTGAAATAGTGTCAAAATCATCGAATGGTAACGCTCGTTAGTAACAATCACACACCTTTTCCATTTTGAAAAAATGATTTCACCAGCCAAAAAACCACACCACAGTTACTCTTTGTGATCGAAGATCTCTCCAGATTCGACAATTTTGTTAGCTATCCATACAAAAGCGAGCTTCGTCACTCAAGATGATTTGTTTGGTCAAATTAGGATCAGTTTCGATTTGCTTTGGAGCAAACTAATTTGCAAACTCACGACACATACAATGGTCAGCAATCTTGAAAGGATGAAGACCCAAGAGTTTGCACATACTAATACCTAATACTCAAAAACGTTTGGATTCTCAGTAACACTATACCTTACAGCACTGTTGTTTTCGCTTATTCACTTGGAATATTTCTGTTGACTGTAAATCGAACAAGAATTTTGATGATAATTTTTAATAATTTCAATTCGTTGAATAATTGTCCTCCAGGAAGACTCGTAAAACTGAATAGAAACGTTGTCTGACTCGAACAACCGAATAAAAAATATGTCTGCTACAAAAATCGAAAGTTCTACTGCTGTTATTAGAAAAGCCTGTATTATATTGGGTTGTTCGGAAAGTAATTTCGTTTTCTTGCCAAGAGACGTTAATTGTATTTTTAACCAGCCAACTTTATTCTAAATCGTATTCTCATTGTATATTTTGACAGCTGACACTTCAAGGTTCATTTGTAAAAAATTTTATTTGATTCTGTGCAATTGTATTTCTTTGGTGTCCCGTAAAATATGGAAAATCAGAAGCTGCATTTTCGGTATATTTTGCTCTTTTATTAGGTAAAAATACTGTTCGAGCAAGAAACAAATTGTGTGACGTGTATGGAGAAGATGCTTTACCAAAACAGCAAAATTTTGTTCCAGCAATTTTGATATCGAAGATGCTCCCACGTTGTAGAAGGCCAGTTAAAGCCAACGAAGGCAAAATAAAGATATTGGTTGAAGCAAACCGCCGAATAACAACATGAAAATCATTAAGGAGTCAATTTGTTGAATTCGACCATTTCTGATCACATGAAACTCAAAATATGGGTTCCTCCATGATAATGATGGGTTCCTCACACAAGTTTAGTAACTCGTCAGAAGCTATTGCAGTTTGATCTATTTGCATCTGGCACCATCGGATTATTATTTGTTCCAGTCTTTACAAAATTTTTTCAATGGTAAAACGTTCACTTCGAGTGGCGATGTCAAAAATCACTTGCATCAGTTTTTTGTAAACAAAGAGGAGAAATTATATAAGCGTGGAATCATGCTACTACCAGGAAGATGGCAAAAGGTATTGGACCAAAATGGCCAGTATACAGGGTGTTCCATAAGTAAAAATAAGACTAAAGTGTTATATAACAAAAAATTCATAAACGCTTTGTTACGAAGTTATCACAAAAATATGAAATGTGATGTTTTTTTATTTACTAACAAACAAATTTACTAAAATTTTGTTTAAAGAAAGCAACTGCTAGTTGAAGCATGAAAAAATATTTTTAACGTAGAATTATGTGGATTACTTAAACATTTCTTTATCAGCACTTTTTGTTGTCATAAAATTTTGAATTATTGTTCAAGTTTATGTTGAGTAAATTGAAAAGAACTGATTTTTTTTCTTATTTTAATGTCCTGAATCTCAACCGAGTTTCACAGTTCATATTTTTGTTATAACTTCTTAACAAAGCACTTATGGATTTTTTATTATATAACATTTTAGTCTTAGTTTTACTTGTAGAACACACTGCTGAAGCAACACTGTAAATCTAGCGTTAAAAATAATGGAGACCAAGTAATAGGAAAAATCTCAGAGTTGTATTCGCACAATGACGCGTATAAAGACTTCTGTAAAATGGAGGATGCATTGTAGAGTTTTCAGTTACGCGTTAACTGTTGATACCTACGTTCGCGGCTGTATAATTCAATAAAATATTTATTTATTATAAGAAAATTGTTCCTTTTCGCGAAGAAAAGAAAAACGGACTTTCCGAACAAACCCATTAGTAATATTTTCTAATATTCGTGGATGTTGGATCGCATCGTTCGGATTCAGCAGTGGAAGAAAGACTCTGTGGTGACCCTAAGCACGTGATTATTTAGCTTATTGGTTAATTCAGCCCTGGAATAGTGGTTTCGCTTATCGAACTGGTGGCTCGTTACAGTGCTCGTTAGAGGAAAATCGTTAATTCGGAGGGGAGGGGTATTTATTTCAGGGTATTTTTCTAGTGACTCCACGGTCGCCCGCCTAGCCGATCGTATAAATAGAAGTTGCAGATGCGGCCGCGAGATATGCGTGCTTTCGAATGCACCGATCGTTAGAAATTTAGCATGCGGATCAGCATTCGATGGTATTACGAAATTCGTGTGATCATCGCCGTTGTACTGACGACAATCTTGTAATTCCTTCCGGATACGCGTACGAAACGTGAGTGCGATTGTTTTTCATTCATCTTTCTCTCGCCGTTGATCGGTTTTTGTTCCGGTGCTGGTGACCACGAACAACAAGGGGTTCAACATGAACGCTACGAGCAACGCAGGCTCTGTTGTTCGAATGCCTCTAACACTGCGTCGCAGGACTATTCTCTCCCGATCTTTGTGCTAGCCATAACCGTTAACGATACTATGACAGCGGATGAACGCCACGTTATTTTCTTGTTACCACCCTGTCGTTTAGCCGATGTTTCAGGTATGAATCCGTTACTTTCACTCTTCCCAAGGTAGAATTAGTTACTTTCCTTTGATCACCCTCCTCTAACCCTTTCACGCCGTTTTTAAAATTACACGGTTTTTTGTTAACTCGATTTTTTTGAAACGATTTACTCGCACGAGGTTTTGAAAAATGGCCAGCGAGTACTCGATTTCTGTTTTTTTGTAATGTTTACGAACATGGACAATGTTATTAACCCCTTGCCGTACTATGACGAGTCCGATTCGTTACAAATTCTTGGTATTAAGTTTCATAATCATAAGGCTACTCACTCGTCAACAAGTCTTATAAATTAAAATCAACACATTTTTACATTTACGAGGTATTCATAAAACAAATCTATTCTTATTCGTGGCCATTCCTTGTACGAACTTTAAACAAAATTAAATACTATACGTTCGACAAATTATTTGAAATTAAATCATACGTCAAGGGGTTAATAAAACGAGAATTTTGGCGATATATATTTTCAGGTGCTGAGAAACTCAAACTTCAGTTCAAATCTTAGAAGCTTAGAAGTTATTTAATAGTTAACCTTTTGCACTCCACGAGTCTTTATTAATACGAACAATTACAATTTTATAATGTGACTTTTAAAAATAAAAAAGTATTCTTTTTTTCCCACAAAAATGTATAAATACTTACAATTTAAATTTTATTCGTATATTTCCTGAATTCAATTTGTACCTTCCTAATTGAAATTTGAATCGAGCTACGGTACGTATTATGTTTGTCGCCATAGCGGTGCTTGTAAAGTGCAAAGTGTAACATTTAATTGTATACTGTCAAGAAAAAGTTTAGGGATTGGATTTTTTTTTATAATTTTGGCATAATTTTACAGATGAACATTCAAATGGAGCATTTTCAACGCATCGTGCTGTTATATTTTGAAAAAGGAACAAACGAAGCCCAAACCTGTACAAAATGTAAAATGTACGGAGAGTGTCACCTAAAAACGAATCAAAAGTAGTTTTTTAAAAATTTTTATTTCTTTTAAAATACGCTCTCTGTAAAATCCCTTTAATGGACAACATCATTGGATTGGATTGGATTGTTCAACTAACTTCAGTTCAAATCTTAAAAGCATATATTTATTTGATAGTTAACAATTGTATACTGTCACGAAAAAGTTTGAAGATAATTTTGGCATAATTTTACAAAAGAACAACCAAATGGATCATTTTCAACGCATTATGCTATTATATTTTGGAAAAGGAGCAAACGAAGCGCAAACCTGTACAAATATGTAAAACGTACGGAGAAAGTGTCACCAAAAAATGAATGAAAAGTAGTTTTTTAAACATTTTTATTTCTTTTAAAATACGCTCTATGTAGAATCCCTTTAATGGATAAAACTTCGATTCCTAAGAGGTCATTAAATAGTGCTTGTTTAACTTTTTATGGGAATTATGAAGCTATCTGAAGGATAGGAATAGATTAGGACGTAAAATTTATTATTGAACGAAGATATTCTCTACTATAAAAGAGTTGCTTGTTTGCACGTTTAGAACCGTACGAACTTTTTGGCCATCCTAATATTCGTGTCGGATACGTGGTGTCCACTGGATGATTAACAAATTATTAATTAAATATTAACCACATTTTGTATTTTGAAACTTGTCGGTTATATTTTGGCATAATATCGCTCAACGTATTTGAAAATCATCGAAATCGTTTTTTTGCAAATATCTTGGACACTAAAACCCAGCAGCGTTGACATACATATTCAGGGGTGAATCATGCAATTGGGACGGGTTATACAGTGACTGTCACTTAAAATTGTACACCTAACGATTCAGTCGATTTTTATTTATGAATTGTAAAGTTTGCAGTAAATTACTGAAATATATATAGAGACACATAGTTTAATACTTATTTATTTTTGTATTACAAGAGTAGATTGAAATATTCGGTAATATGATAAATGAAAATTTTCGTTACGCATGAAACTGACCAGTCGGTAAAAATTATACACTGTCGGTAACACTGTAAAATTGGTGAATCCCCGATTTTCTTTTGTTTAAGGATGCATGGAAACGATGAGAGTATAACTTTGTTCGTTGTTTTCAGTGTGTTTTAACATGAATTGATAATTCTCGAGGATACCCTTCAAAATATTAATGTAAGCTATAATATAATACATTATAAAAATAATTTTACTGATAGGATAGTTTCACATGTAACGACAAATTTTGTTTGATATATTAATAATTATTGAAGGTTTTGTTTAATTTTTGTTATGTACCAAATAAAGAAGCAGTAAATTATATGTGTTTATATACCTGTTTTAGTAATTTACTGTTACGATGTACAAATAAAAATCGACTGAATCGCTAGACGTACAGTTTTAAATGACAGTCACTTGTATCTCGAATAGGGTAACAGATAGAATAAAAACTGTAGAGGGAAGAATTGAATCATACAATTGTGTCTATTTTTCCGTGACTTAATTTTTTTCACGAGTGCAACGAGGTATCAGAAAAATGTAGACGCACATTTCTTTTCAATGAAATTGCATACTTTTATTTACTCAAATTAGGGAACCACGTCCGAAAAATCAATATATCACGAGATATTTCACAAACCCTTTAGACATTTTTTTATGGGGTTACTTTGACAACATATTTCAAGGTCATCATTTTGTTCGAATTTCCGCCATTTTTCCATATTACGTGACGCGAATCGACTCGATTACGCGACCAAATAATTTTTATTAATTTTCCAATCGAGTACACGATAAAATAAATCCAGGAGATTGGGTGAAAAAGAGTTGGAAAACTGAGCCTACAAAGCAGAAGTCTCGTTTTTCATCCGTGGGCGAATCTAGCCGCGTATATCCATCGGTGAAGGTACACACGTGAGCGAAATTGTGAACGGTCTAATAATAACCCGCGCACTTACTTATATGGACGGTTGATTTTAATTCAGGCAAAAACGTCGGTAAGACCTCGTCCTTTTGGTGCGCGGGGTCAGTAATCATCATAATCCAAAAACGCGACGAGCATCCGAAACCGGTAAAAATCGTCCGTAAGTCCTGGCGTAACGTTCGGGTAAAGATTGTTTCAACGCGAACTCCTTGATCTTGGATTATTTTCGTCGGTTATGCTAAATACTCGTTGTCGACGAGACAGTATGTACATCCGATCCGGAATAAATCGCAACTATGCACTATCGCGTGTCGTTTTCAACCACGAATGGTCGGACCAAGAGTTTTAAACAATTGAACACAGTGTGCCAGATTCGAATTTCAACCACTCAGGATATCGATTCAACGCTGTTCCTATAAAAAGTGTTGAAAGACAGCATTTCAAATTTTCACTCGATGTCCCTTTTCTAAGTTCAATCGTTTTTTTTTCTTAACAACATGATATTTAAAATAATATAATTATCTCCACACCTTTTGGTCGAAATAGATATAGAATCACGGTACAAATAATGTTAACAATTCTTGAAATAATTGGTTTTAGTATTTTGCAGTTTCATTAAGAACAGCAATATATAATTATTTTTGGCATAGATACTAATTAAACTTGAATGGAAGAGATCTTTTTATCCTATTCGTGAGACACAAGTATAACAATTTTAGCTTTATTTAATTTTACATGCGACAAACAAACATATTTCTTCTTATATTGTACACAATTATTATTATACCTTCTTTAATATAAGTCAAATTAATTTTACCAATAAATTTTGTGTAATTTTTTAAATAAATCGTACTATGTTGTACGTCCATTCTTCATAGATAATTGTAGATTTAATTTTTTGTGTTGTGTAATTTTTATACTTATGTTTAAATATAACACCACATTCAGGATGAGACCTTTTAGTAACATGCTTTGATGGACAATAATAATTTGAGATTTAATTTATATACTACAAGCAATAATTCGTGTTGTTTATTACGTCTTTGTTTATTATATAAAGATTAATTTTCTAATATTATATCGTACAATCACCTTTTATTAGAAAAGTTTTAAATTATTAAATGAACGATACAAATGAAATAATTCATTCTGAAGCTAGTGAAAGTCTTGTATAAGTAGTTGAACGACGAAATTGTATACTCTTTTGACCAATTAAAGTCCCATTAGTTGTTGGCATTAATTGAACTCTGCTTGATCCATTCAGCACAGATTTTTAAATAATGTAAATGTGAATTATTAGGAAAAAACTGTATTGTCAGCATTATCCTTGAAATTGTCAATATTTAATGACGATAAATGTTCGTTTTATCGAATAACTAATAAACAGTGTGACAATATTTACTTATCTTCGGTAACAATAACCAGAATAAACATAGAATAAGTCAAAATTATTATGATAAATAGGATATAAAGGAGAAAACACATCAAAAATATTAAATAATATAACTTATCTACGGGTGTCAGTAAAAACAATTACATATTGTACCATGTGTAATAATACTTTTATAAAAACCAATGTTTACATTTGTATTAATTAAATAAAATTATTTTTCGCGTTCTGAATTCCGTAAAAATAAAAATTATTATCGATCGATTAATTTAAGAGTATTTTTCTAAAAATTTTAAATTCTCCGGTTCGAGACATCTTTGTCTCGAATATCTGTTGCTTTCTGCACACGATGCACCAAGTATTTTAAGAAGATTAAGTTGACAGATTTGAAATTTAAAACATTTCGAAAATAAATCAAATGTTCTGTGCTCATATCTGACAAGCGTTTCATTCTAATTCCACGCTGCGTCATTATACTCATACGAACTGGTAAAATATTACAACTTTATATCATCAATTTTGCGAATTTTATTCACGTAAAAATTTTTGCTCCGAAATAAAAAATATTCGGATGGAATTTTTAAATTTTCCACGATTCAAACAATTCTATAAGGACGGGCACAAGTGATAATTAAGACGATAGCGCAGGGCTTTGAAAATAATATTATTTTGGAACATATTCAAAAATTCCAATTGATACATTTATTTAAAGAGTAATTACAATCATGTGTGAACTTTTTTCAAATGAAAAGATTTAACAATCAGTTTTTGGCCAGGCTAGAAGACAATTTAGGAGTTTCAAGTAATTATTTAATATCTAATAATTCTGTAAAGGGGGGAAAAATTCTCGTTAGGATAATAAATTTCGAACAACGAATAAAAGATGAGAAAAAATTAGAATTTCAATTGTATAGGATTTATGTTTCCGCGTTGAACGAATAAACGCTTGTTCTATTGCTCGATGGAATAAACGTCGGGAATAAATTGCTATAAAGGGTTTTTTTTTATTTGTCTACGATTCGAATAAAACTCTGACCACGTCTGTGATTTTGTAACCAGTTTTACTATAAAAAATTAATTACATTTATTTGTTTTATTGTTAAATTGGACGAATTTCGTTCAATGAGTGTTTCTCTTTTGCGACAGGAAACGAGAGAAAATTAGGAAAAATGTACGGCCTAATATTAGAGAATATGTCCGAGTACATACGGCAGGTCTACGGAGAAGACAGATGGGAAGAAATTCGACGACAAGCATGCGTGGAACAACCTAGTTTCAGTGTTCATCAGGTTTACCCTGAGAACCTTATACCGAGATTAGCGAAAAAAGCTATTCAGGTAAGCATCACGTGCAAATCGTGTTTCATTATTTACGTCTTTTACACATTTAAGAATATCATCATTGATAAGTTTCCATTTCTCGGTTCATTCTCGAGTTTCTTATTAAATTGAATCTTTCTTTCCTATATATATATATATATCCATTAATGAGTACACAATCTATTTAACACAATTATAGGATCGTGTTTTTAGATAATTTAAGGTCAAGAAACAATATAGAAAAAAAAATAAAATCTGTAAATTGTTTAGTAGTTATATTTAAAAAATATCAAGACATAGAACATTTTTCAATGTTTGTTACTTTATACAAGATTTATTTATATTATCTATTATAGAACCGAAAAAATTTAAGAAAAAAATGGTGAAAATATTCTGCATTCATCAGAATCTGAATTTGAAATATAAAATAAATAGATAAGGTTGAATAATGAAACGGCGTTTTATTTTATATGATTTTATTTATAACCTAAAAATCTACATTTTATTTCGTCATCTCATTGTTTTCGACAATGTTTTAAGAAATGCATGAATTTGTCTATAAGTTTCGAAGCACTGAATTTATCACTTCAATTTTCGAATTTTAGGTAAAAATTTAGGTAATGAAAGTCAGAAAATATTACTTTTTATAATGGGGGAGAGGGTGCAGGGGAGAGGCTTCGTCCTCTCGCGCGCCAATATTTTCGAATTGTAAACATCGAAAAAAAGAACCGGATTAGCAAACTTCGCTATTTGTCAGGCATTTTTCAAGCCGTGTAATTAAAATAAGTTTTACAAAAAGACTATTTAGAGTATTATTTATATTTATTTGTACATTATTATACATTCTACGTATTTTTCCACGGAATGAATTCTATTCGTGGGATCCTCTTTACTTGAAACGTGCTTATGGAATTCTTCGCACAAAAGAGAGAAACCACCCTTAATTTTGAAGTTATTCACGAATAAAGTTTGCCCGTCTCTGTATGGTATCACATTTTGTAAAACACCCTGTGGGAATTTCTATCTCACGAATAAAAATTTCAGAGAAATTTGAGCAGTAGGGTGGACATTACTTTTCAAATTTAGAATTTTTTTTCAGGCCACCCCCTAGAATTGTGGTACTAGATGAAAAAATAGGCTATGTAAAATCTGAAATTGATCGGTGTTTCCATTAAAGTGTATTGATATCATACATTTTAGTATTTCGTCGAATTCGTCTTTTTACAGTTTATAAGAATATAGAAACAAAATTTAGAATTTTTTATTTTACATAAGTCGCGATTTTAAAATTTCAAAAATTGATTGAAGAAAAAAAATATACTTTTTCGCATTCTATTTACTTCGTTGAACAGTACAAGTTTTACCTATAACATTTTTTTATATGTTTATAAATAACAAAAATATTTAAATGATTCCGTTTTTACGTCTTCATATTCTCGTAAAATAAATACTAATTTTCAGTGAAATAATTTAGGTGTATATCAAGATTGTAGTTTCTTAATTATTTAATATTACAATTAATTCATGCGTACAAAGTAGTTTATGTAAATGTGTGCAAAATAGTATTCAAAGACTTAAAGGTACTGTTACATTTGACGATTCAAAGGAGCTTGTGTTCTTTTGGAACAAAAAAGGGAGATTTTGTATTTACCTTGCAGACATCATACAATTTATGAAATTGTTTTGCAAAGTATATTCGTTTAAAAAATGACAAAATCCGAAGGACCAAGTGTTACTTTATTTAAAAAATTTCAAGAAGCGTGGCCTTCGATTGACAAACTAAGATTTGTATCTGAAATTAATAGCAAGTTTGTTCGTCGAAAAATTCCAACCGAGTTAACTCAACAAATTATTGAATTTGCACTTAGAATTTTAGAAACAGAAAAACTTTTGTTTACAATTTTTAATTGCCAAGCGATGTTTAACTCGTAATATCTCATGTTCCCATGAATCAGAATCTTTTTCTAAGAAGTTAAACGGAATAGAAAGTCTTTCAAAAAATGTTTTTGTCTTTTGTGAAATGAAATGCTCAATTCCTGTATCGATATAGTTTTTCACATCTTCAGGAGCAATTTTAATATTTTTAGAAAAGTCGTCTTTTGATCTTTCATTGCTTCCACCATTACTTTTTCCTACCATCTTATCAAAAAATGCCAAACCTGCTGCTTCTAGTGATAAATACAATAAATGGTTAGCAAATTTGGTCAGACCTATATGACTTACTCTTTCGTTAATATTTCGATGTTCGTAGAGTTCTTTCATGAATTCGAAGTTGTAGCATAGAGTTTCCACTGCTATTGAAGCTCTAATCCATACTTTTATACAGGGTGTTCCACATTTTTCCGTACACACTTTAGTAGTGTGTTCTACAAGTAAAACTAAGACTAAAATGTTATATAACAAAAAATCCATAAATGCTTTGTTAAAAGTTATAACAAAAATAATAAAATAAGGTCAATCTTTCGCATTCGATATCGTGAGTTTCTTTGCAATTTAGGGAACATAAACTTGGATAATAGTTCAAAATTTTATGACAACAGAAAGTTATCATCGAAGAAAGAATATTTCAGCACCTAAGATAAAAATAGAAACTAAACTCTGATAAAGAAATGTTTAAGTTATCCACATAATTCTACGTTTAAAATATTGCAGTTGCTCTTTTTAAACAAAATTTTAGTAAATTCGTTTGTTTAGTAAATAAAAAAACATTACATTTCATATTTTTGTCATAACTTCTTAACAAATCATTTATGAATTTTTTGTTATATAACACTTCAGTCTTACTTTTACTTGTAGAACACACTGCTGAAGTGTGTACGGAAAAATGCTGAACACCCTGTATAGAGTCTAGCCAAAAAAATACAAATATCTTGTATTTCAAGTTCTTCCTGAATAATTAAATGAAATTGTTCTTTAAATAAATATATTTTTAGGATACATTTTTTCGTCGAGTCCCATCCAGAAAAATAATTACTAATTTCAAAAACTTTCTATAATCGTCTCAAGGTTGTTTTTCTGTTTCTAAAATTATAAATGAAAATTCAATAATTTGAATTAACTCAGTTGGAACTTTTTATAATCGTCTCAAGGTTGTTTTTCTGTTTTCAAAATTCGAAGTGAAAATTCAATAATTTAAATTAATTCAGTTGAAATTTTTTATAATCGTCTCGTGGTTGATTTTCTGTTTCTAAAATTCTAAGTGAAAATTCAATAATTCGAATTAACTCAGTTGGAATTTTTCGACGAATAAACGTGCTATTAATTCCTGGTATGAATCTTACTTTGTCAATCGAAGGCCACGCTTCTTGAAATTTTTTAAATACACATTTTTGATACCCTTTAATGGAGAAAAGCTGGTTACAAAAATAAAACAAGGTTCAACTTCGATCAATTTCAGATTTTGCATAAGTTATTTTCTCATCTATTGTCACAATTCCAGGGGTCAACCCGGAAAAGTCATGAAAAAAATTTTTCATCAAGCATAACTAAGGTCCACCCTAATGAGCAGTAATAAAAAAAAATACTCGGTACATTTGATACCAGCAGTTCAACTTGTGCTCGAATGTTATATACCGACAAACACACTTGTTAGGTGCACCTGTCGTCTTCATTCAATTGAATACATCCTTCGCTCATATCGCAGGTACTTGGCATAACGGAGAAAGAATTTTTCGATCAGATGGGTGTACACTTCGTAGGATTCGTTGGCCAGTACGGTTACGATCGTGTGCTTTCAGTACTTGGACGTCACGTAAGAGATTTCCTTAATGGATTGGACAATTTACACGAATATCTCAAGTTTTCCTACCCGAGGATGAGAGCACCTTCGTTTATTTGCGAAAACGAAACGCGACAAGGTAAATAATCATCGAACGAACTTTAATTTTCATCTTAACGATAGATTTTCACGGTCATACTAAGGCTGGAAACAGACCAGCGACTTTTCCCGTTGCGACATCACAGCGAATCTATGTGTTTCCTTGTTTTACAATTAAAACAAGGAAGACAGACAATATCGACGTTTTTATATTTGTCTTGATTGTTTTCAATTGCAAGACAAGTAAAAACATAAAATCGCTGTGACATCGCAACGATAAAAGTCGCTTGTCTGTTTCCAATCTAAAATGTAGTTTTTAATTAGGAAGCATATTCGTAACGTGAATCAAATTCAACATAAATTGTTAACAAATAATAATTACGATATTTACAAGCCACAGTTTACAAGTACAATTTTCTGAAACGACATTACTATCTTACTTTGTTGTACAGTCTGTTTGATAAGAACGTGGACGCGATATTTCCAAAACTTGATACTTAATGAGAGGAAGATTGTGTTAGTTTAAATAATTGCAGTTTTCTTTGATGCGCGTTCACTCGAGCCCTTCAGTTTCGATCGTGACAATGCGATATACAACCGTTTTAAAAAGGGCCAAAAATGAATCTTAGAAGTGCAACAGAATATATGCTCTTGCAAATTTGTTAATAACTGAGCACAACGATACAAAGACAATAAGAGTGTCGATGACCTCCTTGATCGAGGGTCAAAGAGGGCAACTACAGAAGAGTAAGACAAAGCCTGTCTCGTTTCCAAGAATCTGTCGCTTTCTTTGTGCAAGGGGCAAATTATTTTAACAAGAAAAGGCATAAATATTGGTATTGTGGTAATCAAACATCGTTTTTAAGCAAATAATGCTGCACATCCAAGCACAATTGTCAAACCATTGCTTTCAATAAGGCACATAAAAAAAGAGACCAGCGCAGCGTGGGCACATTAAAGTCTCTGATGAGTCTTTCTGAAAATGTTTTAATGTTCTTCTGTAATGAAATATAAACTTTGAGGTAAACGCTGTTTGACACTCAAATCATTAAATAGAAAAATTGATAAGATCTTTACCTACAATGGGTGTAATAAGTATTTTTACAGTGACTAGTTATGACTAAAATGCTGAATAATAATGTTTATTAAACAATATTTTTTCAATAAGGATGTTACATATTACATTTTCCAAACAGTACAGAACAACAATATCAAATAAACAAAAGAAATATTTGAGGCACGCATATGGCCGCACGATGGCGCTTTACGTTAGAGTACTGGTCGACCATAGGGAAACCCCCAGTAAAGCTCGACACTCATTGTCAGTCGCGGGGAATTCCCGCGCTTGTCTATTACTATCGAAACAGTGTTATAAAACATCTCTTTTTCGCTACCTCTGTAATTTCGCTCTATGGTGTATTAGACCTGAATAAATTACATTTTATATTCTATCGGACCACATAAACATTATAAATATTTTGTTTGTTTATTTGATATTGTTGTTCTACGGACTTTGTAGTATGGCTGTAACATGTTTGTTTAAAAAATATTGTTTAATAAACATTATTATTCAGCATTTTAGTCGTAATTAGTCACTATATGAATACTTTTTACACCCACTGTACATTATGTGCAGAGAAGTTGTTAGAAAGCATGCCTAAACATTGTGAAGAGATGATCGCTAATGGGGGAGATTGGATCCATTATTAAACAAATACGTATTAGATTTTTAAATATACTTTCGATTTCTACACAACTTTTTACGAAGAAAATTATTTTTTTCTAATTTATCGCGTCCACGCTCTTAACAAGCAGACTGTATTTAGCCATTTTAACTTTACTGGAAATTTCATAACGTATAAAATCAATATAAATGTACAATAAGTGAAATTGTACGAGGGAACAAATTTTGAAGTAAATGCGTTTTAATTAATAAAAAAGGGAGTCGTGTAACATATTACAGAAAGCTTGAAACGATATTAATGAAAAAATAATAAAAAAATAATTGTCGACACAATTCATTAATTTGAACTATGGTTTTCAGAGGTTGATACACCGATTAAATGATAATTTTTAAAAACTCAATGGTTTTTAGATAATAGTTTTGTAAAGATCGTTAGAATCTTCGTATTGTTTTCATAAAATGTATTCTATGAATGCTTGTGTGATTACTATTGTGCTTCTATTTTCTATTGCAGGCCTGACTCTCCATTACAGGAGCAAGCGTCGTGGTTTTGTTTATTACACGATGGGCCAGATAAGGGAAGTGGCTCGTCATTTTTATCACAAGGAATTACAGATCGAGCTCGTGTGCGAGGAGGTCCTTTTCGACACCGTACACGTCACTTTTCAGCTTACCTTTGATAACAGAGCTTTCACTCAAGCTTCGTTGGCGATGACCCGCGAAGAGAAGCACTTGCCCATAGGAGCCTCCGTCTTGTTCGAAATATTCCCCTTTTGTATCGTTTTCGGGTAAGTGGATCGCACAGAAATTGGCACAAATTGTGAAATAATTTCAACATTCCCACGCATATTTTCAAATTTATAAACGCGTTTATCTTCGAAATTTTATTTATTTCATATTTATTTTGATTTTCTTCGAATATTATGGAATTTCAGTAAAAACATAAAATGAATTTTGACAAAAGAAGCCGATAAGGTTGCTTTTTAAAATTTTCACACAACGTTCAATTTTAAAAAGTTCACATTGGTTTTCGTCTTTATTACTTAAATTTCTTAAAAAACTTGTTGAATTTTTTTTTTATGTCGTTGTTTAACGTTGTATAGACCGCTTTGCGAGTTATTAGCGATTCAGGTAAGTCATAGCCTGTTGTACGGTAGGGTGGACCATAGTTATACTTGATGAAAAATTTTTTTCATGATTTTTTCGGGGCACTCTTTGGAATTGTGACACTAGATGAAAAAATAACCTATATATAATCTGAAATTGATTGGAGAAAGGGAAGATGTCGAACATCGAAGTTGCACATTTTTTATTTTTGTAATCTGTTTTTCTCCATTAAAGTGTATCAAAAACGTGTATTTAAAAAATTTCAAGACGTGTGCCCTTCGATTGATAAAGTAAGATTCATACATTTTAGTACCTCTTTGAATACGTGTTTTTACACTTTATAAAGATGTAGAACCAAAATTTAGAAGTTTTTGTTTTTTATAAGTCGCGATTATAAAATTTCAAATATTTATTGCAGAAAAAAATATACTTTTGTACATTATATTTACCTCGTTAAGTACTATAAGTTTTACATATTACATGTTTAGAAATAACGAAGATACTTAAGTGATTCCGTTTTTACGTCCTCGACTTCAAATTTTCGTAAAATAAATACCAGTTTTCAGTGAAATAATTTTGGTGTATATCAAGATTATAGTTTCATAATTATTTAATATTACAATTAATTCATGCGTACAAAATAGTTATCTATTACAGGAGCATCTATTATAGCTTCTGTTAGTTGTTTCAAGACTGTGTTTGTGGTGGTGGAATTGATAGAATTTTGTTCGGTAATTTGGCGATATGAGTTAGTTAGTGACTCACGGTACAATTCCCAGTTGGCTCCTTGGAATTACCATTTTGGTGGTTTGTAGGATTCATGTGCTCGTTCAAGCATATCATCGATTTTGTTAAGGATGAAGGCGGGGGATGAGGGCCATTTTGATTTTTTAATGGTTTGTTCAGGGAGTTTATGGAATTTTTTCGTTGGTTTTAAATCTAGAATCTTGAAATTTCAATCGCTTAATTTGACTGGTTTCGTGCTGCCTTCTTCTGATGTTGTGGATAATGGTCTTTTGATTCCTGTTTTGTTTACGTTCGAGTTTACTGTTTCTATTTCTCTCTGTTCGGTTGTTAGAGACCTCTTGTGTTTCTGGTATTGGGCATTCTATTGTATTTGAGTTATTTATTTCTATCTTTCTGGGGTGGTCGTTGATATGAGGTGGAGTTTGAATTGGCCTGTAAACTAGTTTCCTTTGGATTTGCGTTATTTGAGCATTGCTTGGTAATGTGTCCCTCTTGATTACAGGTAAAACATGTTTGTTTTTTTGTAGCAGCAAATGTTGGATTCCAGTAGAATTGACAACACTTTATTTTCTTAAGAAACTCGTACAACTTGTATTAGGTCGACTAAGTACTAGACTCTTTCAGACCATTCTTCAATATTGCAAGCTTTTATATACTATTGCTGGAGATAGGTAGAGGTAGGGACGATGGTCAAGGGGCAGTGTGACTCAGGAAGGGTGCGAGGTTCAGGATGAGTAAGGATTAGAAATCGTGATTAGGATATTTGGATGAGGATGAGTCTGTAATGTTTGTGATGTGACTGAGTGGTATTTGTATGGTCGTGTAGTCATCCAACACAAATATTCTGTATGATTTGTTATCTATTGTGATTTGAAAGAAGCTAGGTATGCTTTTTGCATCGTCCGAATCTACATACGTAAGTCTGTCTTCTAAAACTCAGTATGTGTGACAGGTCTGGATCTGTGATTCCTGCTTTTGGAGGGGTTATTTTTGAATGTATTTTAATATTGTTTTTCCTGAAAATGTTCTCGATTGCCGAGTTTGGGATTATAGGTGCTATGTTAGACAATATGATTCGTTGGATCGGTAACATCATAGGACGAACTTCTATGAATTGGTGATTAATATAGTTTCGTGTTTCGATGTGAGACTTGTGACTCTTTCTTTACTGTCCAGATACATGCAGATTCTTCCGTTGGAAATCCTTGACAAGTATTTTATGGCTTTGAGTCCTATTATGTTACCATCAACTGATTGCAGTATTATTGCTTGATCTTCGGTTGGAGTGTACTCTTGTTTCGCAACGTTTGCGTACAAGGTTCTAGGTATGATTACATTGGTTTTTTGGGCGATATCATTATTTTTCATTGGAATATATTGGCTTGTGTCGGCTTGGGTGAGGTTATTAATTTCAAAAGTTTTGTACACGACACAACATAATAATAATTCTTTGTTGCTAAAAATAATAATTCTAGCCTACTCGAAAGTAACTGAGGGTGAATTTGATGAGCAACAAGGTTACGAATATTTGTTTGCTTTTATCTTTATAATTTGTTAATTTTCACGCGTCGTGTGCAATCCAATTATTTTCAGGTCGGACATGATTGTAAGGAGTATCGGAAATTCGCTGATGGTGATACTGCCCGATCTAGTCGGTAAAAAGATCACACACTTCTTTGACCTCGTCAGACCGCTCATTGCATTCAAGTTTCATTCGGTGAGCACGACCATTAAAATTTTGTTCTTAAATTAAAAAATCTGCCATTAATATCGTCGCTCGAAATAATGCCTGTATTGCAGATTTTAAACAGAACGAACAACATCTTCGAATTGGTAACCGTGGAGCCGATTCTCACGGAACGTCCGTCCGATCGACACAGAAACGAGATTTTCTTGAGCGACGAGCTCGACTCGGTGAACGACAGAACTTTAAGATTAAAAGGTATTATATTTGCCTTTTTACATGGTATCCGAACTGTCTGGGTTTTGTTAAAAAGTATAGTTTTGTTCGATTACAATTTAATATCACTTATCTTTTCCTTCGTACAAGTAGTTCAGTTAGTTTTACTATATTAGTTTTGTTGGGAAATCGCAAACGAAGAAATGAGGACTCTTCGAAAGTAGAATCTGTGAGCTATCAAAAAATAATCACGAGTAACGAACTAAGTGAACATGAACCAAGGATTTTTTCAAATTTTTTATTCTTCGCGTATAATGTTCGTCGGTTAAAGTCGGTTAAATTATAATTTTTGATCGACGAGCGTTAAATGAATCTTTCCACAAAATTCCACAATATTCTTCAGGCCAGATGATATACATGGATAACTGGAAGATGATGATGTACCTCGGTACTCCCGTTATGCCGGACCTGAATGCCTTGATCGCGACAGGCCTCTACATAAATGATCTTTCCATGCATGATTTCAGCAGGTACGGTGTATTTTACAATATTTCTTAATTCCCTTGAATTCTTACACGTTTGAAAGCGTAACTGAAACGATTCGATGCTTTGTTTTTGCGTTCGTTTATCGTCGTACGTTTGGTATACTACAGTCAGTCAAAAAAGTATTTGTACACCTTATTTTTTGATGATATCTTTATATAAACAAACGAATCATTAACAAAAACTGTATGCATTAAGAGCCTATTATGTGCTAAGATAATGCGTTGAATAATAATTTTTAATAATGTATTACAAAAAAATAATACAGGAAATACGTAAATTTGAAAGTCAAGAAAGTATTTGTACACTTTAATTATGACAGAATGTGTGTGATTATTTTAATTATACAATATAATTATTATTTCGTATGCAGCCCTTTGGCGTCAATAATAGCTTGCAATCTTCGTGGCATTGATTCCAGTAGTTTTTTTAGTTGTTTCGTATGATATTTTGGCTCATTCTTTTAGAATAACTCGTTTCAAATCAGTCTTGTTTAATATCTTCCGTTTCCTGATTTCTGTGTCCAACAAGTGTCATAAATTTTCAATGGATGTCAGGGAATTGTGTAGGTGTAGTAACTTGTTTAGGGACGTTGTGCAACAACCATTCTCTTGTTTTTATAGCAGTGTGCTTGGGATCGTTGTCGTGCATAAAGTAATAATTGTCATTCAAGTTTGACTGCACTTTGTTCACAAATTATTATACTTCGATGTACATCCTGGCATTCATATTCCCCTCAATAAATGCAATTTGGCCTACACCATTGTATGCCATGCAGCCCCATAACATTATGTGTTCTCCGCCATGTTTGACAGTCGGTATGAGATTTTGTTTGCTGAAATTCAGCATTATGTTTTCTCCAAACGAATTTCTTACCGTCAGATCTAAAAATATTAAACTTCGACTCATCGGAGATGATAACACGCTTCCAAAATTCTATTGGCTTGTGGCGTCGCCTCCCATGCTCGCCACCAGAGGGGTCGTGCTCTCACAAGCGCTCGACCGACCCCTCGGTTGGCTTATTTAGATATGTTTTAGCGTAACCTAGTCGCTTGTGGCGCTGTTTTGCTGTGGGTAGGATTTCGGAGAAATTATCATAGGAGGACAGAAAAGGAAAAGGAGGGGGCGGCAGCGTTTCGTCCGGGCCTGCTAGTGGACTCCATCAGTAAGGCTTCCAAAAGCAGGCCCTGCCTGAGACGACTGGGATATTGGAAAGATCATGGCATATTTTCTGTAGTTTTTGTTCTTTCGTACTTTTTAATAATATATTGAACTGTAGCAAAGTTTAAATTTAATGTTTTTCCAATCTTTCTATAACTTTCACCGCGTTCACGTAGAAAAATCATTTTATCTCGCACAGACAAAGGTATTTCATTTCTCTCACCCGTCATGACGTTTAAAATTGTTTTACCTTCAGAGTTACCTTTGATACAGATTCCAAAAGTGGTCGGTAACCTAGTTTTAATTGAAAAATAGTACAATATCATATACATATAAGTTTATAGTTATATGCGAAAGTGTATCAATACTTTTTTGGCCTTGAAATTTATACATATATTTTCTGTATTATTTTTTTGTTACGCATTATTAACAATTGTTACTCAATACATTATCTCAGCTTATAATAAACTATTAATGAAAACAGTTTTTGTTAATGTATTACTTGCTTATGTAAAGATATCACCAAAAAACAAGGTGTACAAATATTTTTTTGACCCACTGTAGTATTGTACAATACAATACTACCAACAATAGAGTCTAATCTATACTCGGATTTCTTTAGGTTCAGCTCTGAGAGGTGGGTCGTTGTAGCAGCGACGTTGCCGATTTTTTGGCTACCTCTTAGCCAATCCTATTCGAGCACTGACTCGTGATATGTTCTTCCTTTGCTACGCCTGTTTCTATTCTTTTCTAAGGCATAAAAACGACCATCAACACCAATGCAACGACGCAGCAATTACCTAGCGACGAATGTTATTGGAAGTCTACAGGGTGTTCGGCCATCCCTGGGAAAAATTTTAATGGCAGATTCAAAAGGCCAAAATAAGATGAAAATCAAGAGTACTAATTTGTTGATGGAGGCTTCGTTAAAAAGTTATTACCGTTTAAAGTTCCACTCGTACTGAATTTTTTTCTCGGAAATGCGTAGGATTTCGGAGATATGTCCATTCATAAAAAATGATTGTAATTGACCCCCGTAACCGAAAATAATTTTTTTAGAACGATTTGAAAAAATTTTTTTTCGCCGAAAAACGGCAGTACGAAATTTCCCCTTGACAATTTTTCTTAAAAAAGTAGTCTAATACTGTCTTGTAAGTACCCATGAGCCTTACTTCAGAAAAATATTTCATTGAAATATATTCACTATTGTAGGAGTTATGGCTGTTTGAAATTTGGACCATTTTTATGGGGGTTTTCTCATTTTACGGGATCAAGGAACAACTTTTTCAATATTGTTAGAATTTTTACATATTCTTCACCAAAATACGCGTTGTTTGCGGTTTGAAACATTAAAATCCTTAAATCCATTCAGAAGTTATGATGTTTTAAAGATTCGCATGAAAATTCGAGCAGATGTTTTTGGCCAGAAATTATATTTTCGGTAAGGAATTTTTTTCTCGAAAGTGGGTAGAATTTCGGAGATATATCTATTGACAAAAAGTGATCGTAATTGACCCCCGCAACCGAAAATAATTTTTCCAGACTGATTTGAAATTTTTTTTTCGCTGAAAAATTTCAGCAGCTACCCCTGTCGATTTTTCTTAGAAATTCGTTTTTGATTTTTAATAATTTTGTTTGACGCCCTACAGAAAAGTTGTCTAATACTTTTTTGTAGGTATCCATGAGCTATACTTCAGAAAAAAGTTTCAATGAGACACACTCACTGTTATAGGAGTTATGGTCGTTTGAAGATTGGACCATTTTTATGGATTTTCTTTCACTTTACGAGGTGAAGGAATAACTTTTCGAACATTCTTGGAATTTCCTCATATTCTTCACCATAATACGCGGAGTTTGTATTTTGAAACATTAGAATCCTCCAACCCGTTCAGAAGTTATGATGTTTTAAAGGGAACCATTTCTGGCCTGACATGATATTTTCAGTAAAGAATTTTTTTCTCGAAAGTGCGTAGGATTTTGGGGATATATCAGTTCACCAAAAATGATTGTAATTGACCTCTGTCACTGAAAATAATTTTTCCAGACTGATTTAAAATTTGTTAATTTAATTTTTTAATAACTTTTTAACGAAGCCTCAAGTAACAAATTGATATTCTTGATTTTCGTCTTATTTTGGCCTCTAGTAATCTCCCATTAAAATTTTTCCCAAGGGTGGCCGAACAACCCTGTATATCTGAATCCCTAAACGTCTTTGCAGCGAGTGATCGACCTCAAGCGTCGATGAGGGTATGTGATGCAATTCGCCTAAACTCCCAGACTCTTATCTGGTCCTTGTATGAAGATTCGCTCTTCCTTAGATCACAAGGCCCATTAACTATTCATTCACGCATACAATTTACACTATAGATTAATTTGTGCCCTAGACTAAATTTACTTTTCAATATTTACATTACCTTCGCGTCAAAGTCTTACTTGATAGACGAAATATTAAAATTTTATTGAATTATTAATATTTAAAAAATTTTAGAGCATTTGCTCCTATAATTCTGTATATTCGTGAATATAATGACTAGATCAACAAGTGTGTAAAGTTTGGTGTCTCAGGTATCAACTTAAAGTAATCTGGCGATACTGGGAATGTTCGTAACGACTGATTTGTAAGTTCTGCAGAAACGAACGGATGCATGTTACAGGGATCTAATGCTTGCTGGTACGCAGCAATCGGTAGAATTGAAACTAGCTCTGGATCAAGAGCAATTGAAGAGCAAAAAGTTGGAGGAGTCTATGAGGAAACTAGACGAAGAAATGAAACGTACGGACGAACTACTTTATCAGATGATTCCGAAACAAGTGGCGGATCGTTTGAGAAACGGAGAAAGTCCTATAGACACGTGCGAGGTAACAAAACTACTTTTTCTTAAAGAACACCTGCGCGACAAAATTTTCCTATTTCATTTTCTTTACATGTATTAAATTCTGCAACGAGTCTGTTCGCGTTTCTTTAAGAACAGAGGCGACGAGGTGGAGCATGTTGTACTGTAGAATAACTCTTGCGATTTCTCTAATGGATTTTCCATTTTTCCAATGAAAAATAATCGCTTTTCTAATTTCCAGATTTGTTTCTTTACTTTTTCTACCCATGATAATGAAGTGTTAAAACGAGAAGTTATAAATAAAAATTAATGCTTCCTGGCTACTTGTCTACGTTTTAGTGTCTATTTTCAGCGATAGTCAGAAACAAATGCTCATCAAATTTATACATTGAATTTGTTTTAGTTGGTTCGTAGCGTGAGCGAATAATTTTGTGCCGTGAAAAAGCGCAAAGATTTGTTATAACTCGTTTTACTGCAATTGTAAATCAAAACTTTTAAATTTTATTTTACGATTTTGTTACATTGATATATAAATTGTGTATATCCAAAGAAAAAAGCTTTAAAAGTTTCGTTATCTTATTCTTTCATTCATCTTTGCCGCATTATTGTCTGAGCGCATAATTTTTTGACCCACTGTAGATGGAACAAATTTAATGGGAGATTTTAGAGGTCAAAATAAAGCGAAGATCAAGAATACCAATTTGTTGATGGAGGCTTCGTTAAAAAGTTATTAATGTTTAAAGTAAAGCGAACAGCTACGTACGCGTGACAGTGGTTCTCACTCACGCAGCTGATCGCAGATTGCCGTTCTACACGCGGAACTTTAAACGTTAATAACTTGTTAACGAAGCCTCAATCAATAAATTGGTATTCTTGATTTTCGTCTTATTTTGGACTCTAGAATCTCTCATTCAAATTTTTTCCCGAGGTGGTCGAACACCCTGTATAAAATATTATTCTGCAATCCTACGAAGAAAATTTGACGGTAACAATGTAAACTTTGAGAAAAAGTAAGAAAACGTCAATTTGGAAAATCGATGAAATTACAATACTTTTACGTAGAACAGACCACTAAATTTTGCCCCTGATTGTACATTTATAATATACATACGTATAGTGTACTTTGCCATTTTAATAAATTCGTTAGATTTCAATATTTTAAAAACAATTAATTACTACGTTTCGTTTTTCCACCGTGGACTGTTTCAGATGTTCGATAGCGTGTCAATTTTGTTCTCGGACGTAGTCACGTTCACCGAGATCTGCAGCAGGATTACACCGATGGAGGTCGTGTCTATGTTAAATGCTATGTATTCCCTTTTCGACACATTAACCGAAAGGAACCGGGTGTATAAGGTATTCTTAGGTAGTAATAGTTAGCATTTATTTGTCCTCGCACCATACGCTTGCTTTCTTTAGAAAACAGCCCGTAAATTTTTTTTACAAGAATTACCTTTCTGGCACGTTTCAATTAATCTGTTTTGCGTAGGATATTAAGAGGGGAAACCACTGACGAATTGAAAAAATCGAAATTGTTTTTTTTAATTCTTTTTAATGTTTGGGATTTTATAACCCCCTAAAATATTAAAGTAAAATTCGCAAAAATGACAAAGTTGCAAAAGTTCTAATAAAAATGTAATATGCTGTGATTAAGTTTTCATATGACTAGGCAGTATTTGGATCGAGATAACTATGTGATCTATCTAAACAGATAAGTAGTGTGAATGAAGAGTTTGAATCAAGCGGATGAAATTTTAAACGCGTTTTTCTCAAAACCAACTTTTTCAAACTGCTCAATAACTTAGTCAATTTTCATTCAATTTACTCAAAATTATGTATGGTGATTTCTAATACTATTCTCTTCGATTACACTTACGGAATTTTCGATCGAATAATTAGTTCCTACCTGGTGTTAAAAGAAATATTGGCTTTTTCACAAGTTTTTGAGATCTTTTTTTTAAAGTTCCACCATTTTATAATAAATTATTGTTTTATAAATCCCTACGTGCGACTGAAGCTTTGTCCTATAAAAAATAGAAAATTGTTTTAAAAAATTGCATGATTTCTTATTTTAGAATTTCTAGTGAAAAATTACACGTCCGGCCCGTTTACAACAAATTTTTGGAGGCCTCTCACGCCGTTTTCTATTATGTCTATAATAATTAATATTTTTATACGAAACTTTTTCAAGCAGTAGTTGCACAAATGTATTTTTGAAAACATTAAAAGGTTTCAAAGTTACTCCCAAAAAATTCTTGAAAATTGCTTTTATTTTCAGCTGTCATAGTGGTTTCCTCTCTTAAACGTTTCGTTTCTTTTTTGCGTGAATTCTTGAAGATCGCTTTTTCCATCAGGTCGAAACGATCGGCGACGCTTACATGGTGGTGTCCGGTGCACCAGTGAAAGAAAACGATCATGCGGATCGTGTTTGCGACATGGCGCTCGACATGGTCGAAGCGATCACGGATCTTAAAGATCGTTCTACAGGTAGGACTGCTGGAAAATGTTCCAAACGTGAGTGCAATTATTATTATTCCATCGTGGTACTCGTGGTGGTAATTATCTTCAAATTTTTTTCAATAAATTTCGTTAACGAAACCAAATAAGGAGATTCCAAGCATTTTCTTTAGATCTATTTCGATCACTAATTTTTACGGTTCTCTTTCGTAATAAAATTTTATAACATAAAGGTTTTGCTCTTGCCCTTGGGAAAAATTTTAATGGGAGTTTCTATGGGCCAAAATAAGACGAAAATCAAGAATACCAATTTGCTGATTCAGGCTTCGTTAAGAAATTATTAAAAAATTAAATTAAAAAATTTCAAATCATTCTGGAAAAATTGTAATTGTGATTGTAATTGACCCCCGCAACTAAAAATAATTTTTCCCGAACGATTTGAAATTTTCTAGTTTTGTCGAAAAATTTGTCTACCTACTCGAATTTTTTTCTCGAAAATGCGTAGGAAATCGGGGGCTTGTCTGTTTACCAAAAATGATTGTAATTCACCCCTGCAATCAAAAATAATTTTTCCAGAATAATTCAAAACTTTTCAATTTCGCCGAAAAATTTTAGCACCTACCCTGTCGATTTTTCATAAAAATCCGTTTATTATTTTTAATAAATCTGTTTGGCGCTGTACGGAAATGTTGTCCAATACTTTTTTGTAGGTACCCATGAGCACTACTTTAGAAAAAAGTTTCATTGAAATATATTTGTTAAGAAAAAGGACGAGATTATTTCTCAGGCACTGGATACATGTACATTCATTGCCTGCTGAGAATGTTCCAGTTACAAATAATTGTTTTTGTCTCGAATGTTTCGTTGCGACCGTCGCAGTATATATTTTCATGTCCAACGGAACGTTTGTGTAAAGCCATATTTTGCTCTTATATAAATTCATATTTTGTTCGTTTTGTGTCTAAGTTTGTTATTTTATATCCTGACCTCATCAACAGGTTATGGTCCCAGGAAACGCGAAAGTATACAGAAAATAAATTTCTTAGACACGCGTAGCTCGGAAAGTGCGGTTTGTTTTTATTTCTCGTTTCTTTCCTTGAGTGAACGTTCAAAATGGATACGGGCAGTGCAGTGCGTCTTGAGCAACTCGGTAAAGACAATTATGACACCTGGAGGATCCAAATGCGGGCGGTTTTAATAAAAAACGACGCCTGGGGTTACGTAAGCGGCGATTTTGCGATGATTGCGAGGCAATCGGACATCATATTGTCGATAAGCCCGTCGGAAATCAAGACAGTGAAGTTGTGCACGACAGTACGAGAGATCTGGCTGAAGTTGGAAGAGATTCACCAATCGAAAGGTCCGGTTCGTAAAGCAGCTCTATTAAATCGTCTAATTTCACATAGAATGGGAGACGGTGATGATGCGCGTAAAAGTACGCAAGAGTTTTTAGACATCGTCGATAAGTTAGCTGACATGGACATAAGGATAGTTCCAGATTTGTTGACGGTAATGCTTCTTCGAAGCTTGCCTGATAGTTTTGAAAACTTTCGGTGCGCAATTGTGTCGCGAGACGATCTTCCATCGCCTGAAACGTTACGTATAAAAATATTGGAGGAGTACGAATCGCGCAAGGAAGGCCGAAGAGTTCCTAGTCAAAATGCAATGGTGGCCGGGAAATCCGTAAACAAGAAAAGCAGTTACAATTGGAAAAGGGAGTCTCAGCCTCAAAATCCAAAGGGTAAAGTGAAGTGTTTTAGGTGCCACAAGTACGGACATTTTGCGAGGGACTGTGACGCGAAAGGGAAAGATCGGTCCGCGAATCAGACTGTTAGACGCGTCGAGGACGTGAGTTTGTACGCCGTGTCGGGCGCGGAAGAACGCGACGAGGTTTTACAGACGTATGAACGGTCGTATGGGGGTGATTGGTGTATCGACAGTGGGTGTACATCCCATATTTGTAACGATGCCCGTGCATTTACGAAAGTTGCCGCGTGGAAGCGTGGACGCATAAATATGGCAAATAGTGCGTGCGCGGAAATAGAAGCGCAAGGAATCGTTCCATTCGCGACGAACATAAACGGGAGTGAAAGAACAATTCGTTTTCACGAGACGCTATATGTGCCGGATCTCCGAACAAATCTCGTGTCCAGTGTGGACAGATCTGGCATAATTGAGTGCATCGAAATCGACAACAGTGACGACGAACTTCCTTAGCGTCTAACGGAATGGTGGGGATAGCAGGCATACACTACCGCACGAGCCACGTGTACGTGAGCTCGGCACTTCGCACAACTTCGGCAAATCGATAAAGAACGCTAGTGTGAGCCTTTCCTTCTTGCTCTTGTAAAAGAGAAACAGCTGAAATACGACCTCGCGATAATCGGCATACGATTCCAAGCCTCGACTGTCCCAGCATTTTTACTTTCCGACCTATGTAAGGTATAAGGAAATTTATAAAGTATCATAATGGAAAAAAAATTTCGAAATTTTTTTTGAGCGGAAATACACGTTTTAGGACCCCCTCATCATATTGTGACTACTACAAAAAAACATATTTTTTTTTTGTTCCTATGCTATTGACATGATTGCGTCTAAACGGCTGAATGAATTTCAATGAAACTTAACATTTAAGTTTTATGTTCTCGTTTTAAGGTCTCATTATATTTTAAGCGTGATCAGTTCCCATATAATGATGATTATACGTCTGTAGTTTTATAATTATTTCGATACATATACATCATTTGTAACAAATTTTTAAAGCGATTTATATAAATCTTAAGAAGGATTAAGATCAAATATACTTTTCTCCTATCTTTCCTAGACAGGAAAAATTAAACGAAATCTTATGCCTTGCATACCTACCTAAACCACATAAAAAACGTATTCCACAAATATTTTAGAATAATGTTGTTCATAGCAGTCTTACTCGTAAAGGGTTAATTAAGGGTTAATTAAAATGAAAAAACAACTCTTAGCCAGTACCGTGCACGCTACAGAAATAGATTACTACTGACTTTTCCCACTATGTTTTTTAATAACCGTATCAAATTGTTACACACAATCAAATGTTATATATTTGACTTAACTTTACATAACAAAATAATTGTAACGATAGGTAAAACAATAACGTGCACGCTACCGTTCAATGGAAACCACGGGAAGGTGGTGGTCACTTCCATCAGGAGGGAAATGTAAAAAATTGTTATTTCTTTGTAACATTATCACATGCCATATATTAAAATGTTTTTATTAATGTAATGAAATTACAATATAATGAAAAACTAACTCGTGAATGCATTAATTTTTATTAATATACACACGAGCCATAAAAATGGAAAAATGATACAATTGTTTACATTTCCAAAGGATGGGATGTTGGGATAGGACAAAATCCAGAGACCAAAGCATATCTTTATTTTCTAAATTACGCTCTTGAGTTTTTTTATAAATTTAGCATTTTCTTTCAAACTCAAGAGACAAGAATTCATTTGCTTCAAAAGACTGCGGCAGAACTTTTATGCGATATATTACGCAATTTTCTGAAACCGCAGCTTTTGAAACACATGGATTTAGTAAGAATGATGAATTTTTCTGTAGTCGAAAATCAACTCCCATTTAATAGTATAAATTTAGGAACAGAGTGTCTTAATTTTCTGCATCAACTGAATGCAGAAGGCAAGTCCGACATCGTAGAAACCGTAAGGAAAAATTGTTTAATGTTTTATATTACAGCTGCAAATGAAATTCGTCATCGATTGCCAATCGATGACGAATTTCTTAGCAACTTGTATGTTTTTGAACACACTTTTATATTAAATGATACAAATAGAGACATTTCCTTCAGAAATGTTCTCTTAATCGCTAAGAAATTCGGCGGTTTCGACGAAGGACTGCAAACAGAATGGTCAGTATTGCCTTTGGAATTTACAACGAAAGGTAGACAGACGCTTATCGAGATGAAATTCGATGGTTTCTGGAAAACAATTTTATTAACGCGAAATTTGGACTATAAAATTAAATTTCCTGAATTGATGAAATTAGTAAATACAATTAGATCACTTCCAAATTCCAATGCCGATGCAGAAAGATTGTTTTCCATGTTACCTGACATAAAAACAAAGAAACGGAATAAACTTTCTTCGGCCAGCGTCAACTCTATTTGCGTTGTGAAATCTTCGTTAAAGGAGCAGAGGGAAAACTCTCAACCCATGGAGGTAGATGACGATCATCTAGCTCTATTGTATTCCAAAAATTTATATCATAGATTTGCTAAGAAGCAAAAGTGTAATTTAAGATTAAACGCAACATATGACAATAACTTTGAGAATTTTCCCGCTACGTCATATGACGAAAATTAAGGTACCGATTTACTACAGAGCTTTTCTCTAGAGAGATTTTTCTCTCCAGAGAAAAGCTCTTTAGTAAATTCGTACTATTAGGCTGCAATGACAGTATAAACGTTTTCATGCGACGTCGCGGTAGACTGATCTTGTTACGTCAACGGTACCGCGACGTAGGCGCAACAAGGTGTGATGCATGTATGTATGTGCCATAACGTGACGCGAAAGCGCTTACACTGCAACCGCAGTCTTGTTAGTGATGTCCAAAATATTTTTTTTGGACTTCGCTAATATGTAAATAGTCGTTCAATTTGTCTCGCATTGTTACTTTTTTTACGTATTTCGCTTGCTGTAAATACTATTCTGCTTGCTCTAACTATCATTTTTTTTCTTCATTTATTTGCTTATATTTTGCCGTATATTTTTAGTTAGTGAAATTGCTTGCTGTAGATAGTGTGGCTATGACGTAGAATGTCGCGCCTTGTTACACTTACGTCACGGTACCGTAAGAGCAACAATGCACGATATAACGTGCCAGCTTAATCGCAAACGTCCTATTCCAACATCCCATCCTTTGGAAATGTAAACAATTGTATCATTTTTCCATTTTTATGGCTTGTGTGTATATTAATAAAAATTAATGCATTCACGAGTTAGTTTTTCATTATATTGTAATTTCATTACATTAATAAAAACATTTTAATATATGGCATGTGATAATGTTACAAAGAAATAACAATTTTTTACATTTCCCTCCTGATGGAAGTGACCACCACCTTCCCGTGGTTTCCATTGAACGGTAGCGTGCACGTTATTGTTTTACCTATCGTTACAATTATTTTGTTATGTAAAGTTAAGTCAAATATATAACATTTGATTGTGTGTAACAATTTGATACGGTTATTAAAAAACATAGTGGGAAAAGTCAGTAGTAATCTATTTCTGTAGCGTGCACGGTACTGGCTAAGAGTTGTTTTTTCATTTTAATTAACCCTTAATTAACCCTTTACGAGTAAGACTGCTATGAACAACATTATTCTAAAATATTTGTGGAATACGTTTTTTATGTGGTTTAGGTAGGTATGCAAGGCATAAGATTTCGTTTAATTTTTCCTGTCTAAGAAAGATAGGAGAAAAGTATATTTGATCTTAATCCTTCTTAAGATTTATATAAATCGCTTTAAAAATTTGTTACAAATGATGTATATGTATCGAAATAATTATAAAACTACAGACGTATAATCATCATTATATGGGAACTGATCACGCTTAAAATATAATGAGACCTTAAAACGAGAACATAAAACTTAAATGTTAAGTTTCATTGAAATTCATTCAGCCGTTTAGACGCAATCATGTCAATAGCATAGGAACAAAAAAAAAAATATGTTTTTTTGTAGTAGTCACAATATGATGAGGGGGTCCTAAAACGTGTATTTCCGCTCAAAAAAAATTTCGAAATTTTTTTTCCATTATGATACTTTATAAATTTCCTTATACCTTACATAGGTCGGAAAGTAAAAATGCTGGGACAGTCGAGGCTTGGAATCGTATGCCGATTATCGCGAGGTCGTATTTCAGCTGTTTCTCTTTTACAAGAGCAAGAAGGAAAGGCTCACACTAGCGTTCTTTATCGATTTGCCGAAGTTGTGCGAAGTGCCGAGCTCACGTACACGTGGCTCGTGCGGTAGTGTATGCCTGCTATCCCCACCATTCCGTTAGACGCTAAGGAAGTTCGTCGTCACTGTTGTCGATTTCGATGCACTCAATTATGCCAGATCTGGCCACACTGCTCGTGTCGGTCGGTCGAATCACCGATAAGGGATATCGCGTAATTTTTGACAAACACGAAGTCAAGGTTGTCGACGACGTGGGAAGCGTGATTCTGGTCGCGGAACGAACGAACGGCCTGTACTACGTCCGGGGCAACGAGGACAACTGCAAGGTGGTCAACGAACGAGGGAGAGCAGCTTGTACGTCGAGAGCAGATTCGCTGGAAGATTGGCATATTCGTCTCGGACACTTGAACCAGGAGTCGCTTCGCAATGCACTAAAAAATGGCGCAATTCAGGGAGTGCAAGTGGGAGACCTGAGCAAGAAATTTGTCTGCGAGGTATGTATTAAGGGGAAGATGTCTCGTCTTCCTTTCCCCAGGATGTCTGAAAGGGTGTCCAGCCTGGGCGATCTGGTTCATTCGGATGTTTGTGGTCCAATGAGGAACGCATCCATTGGAAGAAGTCGTTACTTTGTGACGTTTATCGACGACTGCACAGGATGGTGTGAAATAAGATTCGTCGAGCACAAGAACCAGGCGCTCCAGAAATTCGAAGAGTACGGGGTACTCGTAGAGACCCAGCAGGGGAAGAAAGTGAAGACTCTTCAAACGGACAACGGCCTGGAATATGTGAACACGAAGTTTGACGATCTTCTTCGAAAGCACGGGATAACGCGGCGCTTGACGGTTCCTTACAGCCCGGAACAGAACGGGGTAGCCGAAAGACGGAATCGAACCCTAATGGAGATGGCAAGGTGTCTTCTTATCGAGTTAGGTTTGCCACCATATTTCTGGGCAGAGGCCGTGAATACAGCGAATTTTATTCGGAACCGATGTCCCACGAGTAGACTGAAGGGAAGAATGCCGTACGAGGCATGGTACGGAAAGGCTCCTAACGTGGGTTTCATGCGACGTTTCGGCTGCGAAGTACATGTTTTGGATAGGACCCAAAACAAAAGTAAGCTTGAGTCTCGATCCAAGAAGGGCGTTCTTGTTGGATACAGCGAGGAATCTAAGGGCTATCGAGTCTGGATCCCTAACGAAAGGAGAATCGTGGTATCCCGCGACATAAAGTTCTTGGAGAAAGTTGGTGTTCAAACTAGCCCGCATTCGACTCTTATGGAGAACTGCGACGATACTACGGAGTATTTGGGTTACGATTTCCCATTGACGAAGATTCCGGAAGAGCCAATCGATCGCGAATCAAATACGAGGTATGACTCTCCTACGTCTTCTGTTTCAGCGATCGAGGGTAGAGATGTAAATCATCAGCAACCATCGACTTCGAGGCGAGGCAGAGGGAGGCCACGAAAAGTAATGACGGGGAGACGAGGAAGACCGAGAAAAGATTACAACATGGTCGAGGTCGATTCAACCGTCGAGGACGAAGAGGAAGAAGAAGTGGTCGAATCTACTACTGCCGGCGCCGCAGAATGTAGAGTTTTTCAGATGGTCGAATCGAAGTCGATGGTCGAAGAGGCGATGGTCGGAGAGGTATTCCTGACGGAGATTCCGTTAACAGAAGCGTTGTCGAGTCCAGAGTCGGACGAATGGATGGAAGCCATGGCGAGTGAGTTGAAGTCCGTTTTATGTAACAACACCTGGGAGATTGTGGATAGGCCGAAGGGGCGCAGCGTCGTTGGGAGCCGTTTCGTGCTTGGAAACAAGTTCGGGACCAACGGAGCCCTGGAAAAACGGAAAGCCAGGATTGTTGCGAGAGGTTTTTCCCAGCAGCCGGGAAGAGATTTTCACGAGACGTATGCTCCCGTAGCGCGTTTGGGAACGTTTCGCTTGGCGATTGCTCTGGCGGCTCGCAGAGGAATGCATATCAGGCAATACGACGTGACCACTGCATACCTGAACGGTGTATTAGAAGAGGAAATTTTTATGGAAGTTCCGGAGAAGGTTGAAGACACTCTTCGATACATTCTCAGGAAGGAGTCAACGTCGAACGATGCAAGGATCACTTTGAAGAGACTGATGAGCGGTGATAAGGTGTGTCGCCTGAGGAAGGCCTTATACGGACTTAAGCAGGCCGGACGTGCCTGGAACAAGCGGCTGGAAAAGGAGCTTCGAAATCTTGGAGCTATTCCTTCAAAAGGAGATCCGTGTCTTTATTTGAAGGGCGACGGAGACGATCTGCTGATGATCGTTGTATACGTCGATGATATTCTTATCATGTCTCGAAATCTGACTAAAGTCACTAACTTTGGGATCGAGTTAAATAAAAGTTTTCAGATGAAGGAACTTGGTGATCTTAACCGGTGCCTAGGTATAGATTTCGAGAGGAGCCAAGACGGTATCAGGCTGACCCAGAAGACCTATATTCGCGATATCTTGCGACGTTTCGGGATGGAGAACGCGAATCCGCTTTCGACCCCTCTTGACGTGGGTACAAAATTGACGAAAACGGAAATCTGGGCCCCATACGATGGACCGAAGCCGCCTTATCGTGAGTTAGTCGGAGCTTTGTTGTATCTCTCCGTAGCAACGCGGCCGGACGTGGCCCATGCAGCGAGCTTGCTGAGCCAGTTCAACGAGTGTTTTGGAAAGACTCACTGGATGGCAGCAAAGCGGGTTCTGCGGTATTTACGAGGAACAGCAGACCTGGGCATCACCTACCGGCGCGACGAACGGCCGATAGAAGGATTCGTGGATGCGGATTGGGCTGGGTGTACCGATGACAGGAGGTCATTTACCGGGTATGCATTCATTATGAATGGCGGGTGCGTAACGTGGGATTCGAAGAAGCAGCGGACTGTAGCTCTATCTTCAACCGAAGCTGAGTATATGGCACTCAGCGAGGCAACCAAAGAGGCTGTCTATCTTCGCCGTTTCCTACGCGAGCTCGGCGAGAGAGTGGACGTTATTAAATTGTCAAATGATAATTTTGGAGCTCAGAAACTTGCAGGTAATCCAGTTTTCCACGCTCGGACCAAACACATAGACATCCGGCATCATTTCGTTCGCGAGGCCGTCGATTCAGGACTGGTGGATATTCAACACATCGCTTCTGAGAACATGCCAGCCGACGTGCTAACCAAGGCGCTCAGCAAACCGAAGCACGAGAGCTGCGTCAGTCATCTGGGACTGACTAGGATGTTACAGAAGAAATCCAGTAGTCCAGTACCTTCGAGGGGAAGTGTTAAGAAAAAGGTCGATAATATTTCTTAGGCACTGGATACATTTACATTCAGTGCCTGCTGAGAGTGATCCAGTTACAACAAATTGTTTTGTCTCAAATGTTTCGCTGCGACGAGCGACCGTCGCATTATATATTCTCATCTCCTACGGAACGTTTCGTACTGCCATAGTTTTGCTCTTTATATAAATTCATATTTTGTTCGTTTTGTGTCTAAGTTTGTTATTTTATATCCTGACCTCATCAACAATATTTACTATCGCAGGAGTTATGGCTGTTTGAAAATTGGTCCATTTGTATGAGGTTTTTCTCATTTTACGGGGTCAAGGAATAACTTTTTCAATATTGTTTGAATTTCTACATATTCTTCATCAAAATACACGTTGTTTGCCGTTTGAAACATCAAAATCTTCCAATCCGTTTAGGAGTTATGATGTTTCAAAGATTCACTTTCAGGATAGTATTTCAGGCCTTAAATTATATTTTCAGTAAGGAATTTTTTTCTCGAAAGTGGATAGGATTTCGGGGGTGTAGCTATTGACCAAAATTGATTATAATTAACCCTAGCAACCAAAAATAATTTTTTTAGAACGATTTGGAACTTTTTAATTTTGCCGAAAAATTTCATTATTTACTCGAATTTTTTTTCGAAAATGCGTAGGATTTCGGGGATGTGTCTATTCACCAAAAATGATTATAATTGACCCCTGCAACCAAAAATAATTTTTTCAGAATGATTGGAATTTTGAAACTTAATGTTTTAATAACTTGTTAACGGAGCGACAATTAAGAAATTGATATTCTTGATTTTCGTCTTATTTTGGCCTCTAGAATCTCTCATTAAAATGTTTCCCAGCGGTGGCCGAGCACCCTGTACATAGTATAGGGGGGACCGGGGCTAGAAGTTCCGATTTTGAGAAGACATAAAAAATGACTAGAAAATAATGTAGTTATTTTCTTTACTACTGACTAATTTATTGTTTTTATTATATTTTAAGATTTTCAGCTCAAATTTAATATATTGCAATAAGTTTTTCAGAGAAACTCGTTTTTTTGGTGATTAGTCGAAGCGGAACTTCTTACCCCGTCGTGGGGCAAATTGTTATCGTTCTGGTGTAAGCTGTTACTGCGAAGTAAGTGTTACACACAACTTTATTAACAAGGCTTGTTTATTAACTTTGAATTAATACAAATACATATGTCGGAGAAACAACATCATCGGAAATTATTCGTGGGCTATTTCTTTCGGGTCCTCTTGGGCGACCAATACTTTGTTTCATAATTCGTTTCATATTATTTTAAATGTTCAACTAATTAACGATTAACTATTAACTCAAACAAACTTTGTTAAAAAGAAAGAATAATCAACGAAAACTGATGAGTCCTTTGTAGGAAATATTTAATTTTTATATCACATTTTTATTACTCGGAAACCCTTTTTATTCTATTCTTTTCTTTTCGTATATTTCTTTTTTCAAACGTTCTGGTATCCAAACAACCAACTCGACTGCCTTCAAGAGTCATATTCAAACGTCAACGCTAACCAGCCGCACATTTGCGTTTTCGATGATATTCTTCGCATCGATTAAATTTAACACAAAAGCTATCGTGACAGGTCAAATGACCGTTTTAAAAATTTCGTTTAGAATTTCTAACACACAATATTATTTTAGCGCCATTTAACTTCGCGACTTTTCTTATAGTATACGTACAATGAATTTTACAATATTCACTTCTATGCTTATTGTTTGTTTTCTGAGAAAAGTATGTAGTCTGTCTTGCCTACAACGGCCGGTCATCTGACCGGTTGAATGATTTATATTTTTCTGTAAATAACTAGACAAAATTTGGTACCAAATTCTGGTTTGCTTCCGATGTAAATGGCAAATACACTCCCAGCCATAAAGATAGCACATGTGTGCTATTTTTAATTTCTCACTGACACACGTACAATTTTGGGTTTGTAACGCATAATATAGTAAGCTTACGAGCTCAGAACATGCGGATCGTTGCAAAGAGGTTGCGGCATCACGGCGTTTTGTTTACAAAACAGAAACAGTGTTGTATTCTAGGAACGAAATGATAGCACACTCCGTCTACATGTTTATAAACTGCTCAGTATTTCGCGATCTCTTAGATATTCAAGACGCGAAAGTATTGCCTAGTAATTTACAAGAATGGGACGGGGGAAAAAATTAACGATATCAGAAATAAAGCATATTCTTGAACTGAAAAGGCAAAATTTATCAGTATCTAAAATTTCGAAAATAACTAGCAGAAGTCGAAAGGTAATTTATAATTTACTTAAAAACTTGGAAAATTATGGTAAAAAGAAGAGTAGTGGAAGACCATCATCGTTGTCACAATGGGATAAACGAACTGTTTTGCGTATAGCTTCCAATACCCAGTGTACAACAAAACAAATCATGCAAAAGGCTGGCGTCAATGCAAGTGTTTCAAGTGTTCGTCGTGTATTACAATCATGCAAGCACATTAGAAGACTAAAAATAAAAAAGAAACCTGCATTAACTCCACGGCACAAACAAGAACGTTTACAATTTGCCAAAGATCGAATACACTGGAAGAAGAAGTGGCGAAAAGTGATATTTTCCGACGAAAAAAAATTTAATTTAGATGGACCTGATGGTTTAAACTATTATTTCCACGAACTAAGAAAAGAAAAATTGTCAAAGATTCGGCGAGCAATGGGCCGTGGTGGAGTAATGGTGTGGGCGGCCATCGGTTACTTCGGTAAGACGGAAATAAAATTTATTTATGGAAAAATGAACAGTAAATATTATTTGGATTTGATAAAGCAACAAATAACAAAGCATGCCCTACGTATATCTGGGTCCGGATTCATATATCAGCAGGATAATGCAGCGGTACATACTGCAAAACTTGTAAAAACCTATACGTGTTTTATCATGGCCTGCGCGCTCACCGGATATTAATATTATCGAAAATTATTGGAGTCAACTCAGTCAAGCAGTTTACAAACATGGGAAACAATACGAGAATGTCCACGAACTAAAAGAAGCTATTGTCGCGGAATTTAAATCAAGAAAATATTCAAAAATTATATAAGTCGTTACCAAATAGAATGATTGAAATCATAGAAAATAAAGGAGGATGTACTCATTATTAAACAATTAATGAATAATTATATAGATTGATAATAAATTAAATAAATGTTTATTGCTTTATAAGTGTGCTATCATTTCGTCCTTCGTATACAACACTGTTTCTGTTTTGTAAACAAAACGCCGTGATGCCGCGACATCTTTTCAGC
This sequence comes from Colletes gigas, assembly GCF_013123115.1. Lineage (NCBI taxonomy): Eukaryota > Metazoa > Arthropoda > Insecta > Hymenoptera > Colletidae > Colletes > Colletes gigas. The sequence continues at coordinate 92,274 of NW_025106701.1, forward strand.
GATCCGCATGTTCTGAGCTCGTAAGCTTACTATATTATGTGTTACAAACCCAAAATTGTACGTGTGTCAGTGAGAAATTAAAGATAGCGCACATGTGCTATCTTTTTGGCTGAGAGTGTATATGTATAGCAGAGACGAAAGGAGGGAATCTACAGTTTCCACTGTCTTAGAACAGTCCATCAACGCGTATTAAAAATACTAAAACTTTAAATGCGTACAGTTCCGAAACTACTAGTGTTTTATTAAATATTGAGCCATTGTTAGAAGCGGCAAAGCCTCGCCTTTGAAATGGCATTTGGTCTATGTCGATCCGACTTTCCGTTATGGAGATATCATCATATAAAGACAATCGTAATTTTTAAAATTCCGCTACGTCTGACACTGCGCCTTACGAAAGCCTATTAACGCGTATTAAAAATACTAAAAACTTTAGATGCGTGCAGTTCTGAAACTACTAGTGTTTTATTAATAATTAAACCACTGATGGAAAGCCTCCCCTTCAAAATGGCTTTTGGTTTTTGTCGATCCGACTTCCCATGTTTGAGATATCGTAATTTATGTAAATAGATAATATTTAGAAAATTCTCTTATGGCGCTTCCCGTGTTACGAAAGCCTATTAACACGCATTAAATTACTAAAAACTTTAATTACCTGCAGTTTCGAAATTATTAATATTTTCTCCATGATCGAGCCATCGTTAGCAGTGGCGAAGCCTCCCCTTTGAAATGGTTTTTGGTTTTCGTCGATCGGACTTTCCGTTTTTGAGATATCGTAATTTATGTAAAAGGTAATTTTTTAATTTCTACTATCTCTGTCTCCATCGGACGCATCGCGTCGTAACTCTTTGTCGCACGTGAGTCGTGACCGAGTGATCTAGTTGCGGCGTAGTATTTCCAAGAATTTACTACGCATTGTTTACTATTGTCCCGCGCGCGTGGTCAATGAACTCGCGAGAGCAACAACGAAACGTAAACAGACCCTATCTCCGAAACTAGCCACCGCATCGACTTGAAATTAAAATCGCTATATCGCCGGAACTAATAAAGCTATTGACTCGTTTTAAGGGGCCTTTCTACCTTGTGGGATTTAAAAAATCAAACTTTGTTTGCATTTTCTTTTAGTATGTTGTCTCGAAAATATATCTACCAAATATTAAATTGAAATTTGAAAAACTAACGAAGTTATAACCTGCTGAAATGTACCGCGCGCAGGTATAACAACTGGACGTGAAACTTTAAAGCTGTTTTTCTCGAAACTACATTTTTCGGCACTGCGTATGTGATAACGAAAAAACTATTCAAGATATGAACATGAAATTTACACAGTATCTTTAGAACTGGTCTCCCTATAGCATGAACTAGGATAATTGCGTAATATGCAATACTTTTTCTTTTATTTACAAAAAAGCAGCCGAATATATGAAAATATCCTAGTTCATGCTATAACCACACTCATCTACATTAAGAATATCGTTGGTTTTTGGATTTTGGACAACTTGTTCGCAAGATATCACATACGCAGTCAGGCGCCGTTCGTAAAAACTGTTGTTTGTTGATCAACAAAAACAGCGTAATCAATACATATTATGCGTTGCAAAAATTCCTAAATATAGCTAAATATATAATAAATGTATCTACAAAACAAGGAATTAATCGCTTTTTAATAGCCCGCAAAAAAATCACAAAGAAACATGTATTTTTCGTGCCTACAAGGTAGAATGGCCCCTTAAAGGACATTTCGTCCTCTACCTAATGATCATATCACCTACTATAATATTTGCTATCTTCTATGTGTATTTTGAAATTTTCTTTGACGCTACATACCCGAAGAAATGTCAGCAATTCCTACTGATCGTATGACTAGTGTACGATAAAATTGGGCCACAAATTGTTTATTTAATTGAAAATGAATTTAAATACAGGATGTTTGCATAATTACTAGCCATTACTTTTTTTTAAATAGTTGTTTTCTTTAGAATTTATTACCGTATCGACTTGGATCAAAATTTGTTTTCAAGGATGTTTTATCTTCTATCCGATGAAAATTAAACAATTTTTTAACATAGAAGAAGAGGATATCTTGCGAATAAACATCAAAATACAACTTTCTATACGTATAATGCAAAAAGTAGAAGTACGTTGCCTCGTAAAAGAGAAAAAGAAAAACATTTGACCGGTCATGGTAGGATTGGGTATACATGAAGTGCCGGTATGTTTAGTGTTAAGTATCGATTAAGGGAGTCTTTTACTGTAAAATGCGTTTTTTTATGTTTTCTTTGGTATTTTTTTATAAAGAAACTATGCAAGTTCTTGCATCGGCGTTTCGCATAAATATTTATTTCTCTTTCAGTAATATTCAGAAATTTTCACATCGAAAAATAGTCAAAATTAATGGCTGTACAGACCCTTATCACAAACATTTTTAAATTTCACTGCTGAAAAAGGACGATTTTAATATTCCTTAAAATGGCGTTGCAAAATTGTATTCGAGTAGTCAGTTTGTTCTATGAAAATAAATTCTTGAAGTGCAAAGGGTTAATGTAGAGTAATTTAGAAACGAAGAGGCAGACGAGTTTTCCCCTGCAAGCGATCGAAATACATTTATTGTTCACTTTCTTCTAGGTCTCCATCTTCAAATACGGGTTGGAATTCACAGCGGCGCCGTGGTGGCTGGCATCGTCGGCTTAAAAATGCCGCGATATTGTCTCTTCGGTGATTCTGTGAACACTGCATCGCGAATGGAGGCGACGAGTCAGGCGATGCAAATTCATATATCGCAATCCACGCGAGAACTATTATCGCCGTCGTACAAAGTAAAGGAACGAGGGGAAATAGAGGTGAAGGGCAAAGGTACGAAAAAGGTTATTCGTCTAAGGGTCATTTCACGCGAAATCGGACACTTTTTAGAGTAAATTTTCAAATTATGTTCAATTTTGGATACGTTCTAGTCTTTAGCAATATTTAAACGTATTTCAAAGGATTTTTCAAAGCGCCTATAGGCTCTCAGTTAGTTGGCTGCGTGCATCAAACGCCCATGTGCGTTCAACCTGTGTGTTGCTCGAGGCATGAAAAAGTTTTCTGCACACAACATGTGCTTGCATGAAAATTGGCCGTAGTCAAAGGGTTAATGATTCACTATAGGTAAACACGAGATGTATACACAGCTATGTTGTCATTTCTGCCATGACTGTCGTATACAAACGTTGAATTAGTAGACTGAAATAGTTGTTTGGAAGCCCATATAAGCATTAATTTTATGAATAGAAATGCAATAAACATATATGACATATCTTTCTATAAAAAATATACAGAATATATGCCATATGCAAAATAAAAATTATATTTTTAAGGACCTCCAGTAATGAAACAAACTTCTATTTCTTAAAAAGATATTTTCATAAACATCCGTAGTCTACTAATAACTTCGTCAAGTAGTGGCACAGAAATGTTGCCAATATATAATTAGTACCATCGACAAAGAGTGAGTTCCTAAATTCCCAATAGCATTATAAATATTAACTATATCCTCTAAAACAATGGCGCCGCGGCGCACTGATATAGCGTGCGCTGAAATTAATTTTCATAAAGCCAATTTTAAATTACCCATGTTTTCAAGAAAATGTGGCTATGTTGTCATTTTTTTCAGGTTTTTAAATATTTCCCTGGTACAAAAAACAGGGCATTTTTTTCAAACAGTTGCAAAAAAAAAATAGTAAAAACAATTTTTTTTTTTTAATCTATACAAGTTTTATTTGGTGCTTTAATGTCTTCTTTACAAGCAGCCAAAAGTGCATTCTCATCCGTTTGTTACTTCAGCAGCTATAGTTTTTTGAAAAAAAGTAGCACTCAACTTTATACGTCTATAACATCAACTATTTATACAATTTTGAAAAATCCTTTGAAATACGTTTAAATATCGCTAAGGTCTACAACGTATCCAAAGTTGAACATGATTTGAAAACTTACTCCAAAAGGTGTCCGATTTCGTGCGAAATGACTCGATAGTGTTGAAAAGCATTGATGCGATCTATTCGTATTTTAGGGACGATGAAAACTTACTGGCTGGAAAAGAGGGAATACAGGTCATCGTCGACGAAAGGGATTACTATTCAAGAACCACCGCAGTGGCACACGAGGAGCATCGAGAAGCGAGTTTCAGCGGGAACAACCGGTACCTTCACAACATCGTCTATGTTCGACAGCCAACATTGTTTAGACACGTCCTCCAGACGTGGTTCCAAGATGGTATCTCCAGCACTCCCTGATTCCTCGTTTCTTCCCGAAGAAAGAAGAATCTATTCGCCGATCACGTTTCAGGACGTTGCTCGGAGATCAGTCGCAAATTCACCAACGAAGAATACCGATACAAAGGGTAGGTCGATTGGTCCTTCGACAAAACGGCTTAACAATTTAAGAAAGCATACAACTAAAGCACGCGATTCGTTTACTTATGTGGGGTCTTGTTGATAAAATGGGAAGGGTAAGGAGAGGGGAGCATTTGAATAACACAAGAAAACAATTAGTACTACACGATAGAGCCCGTCCTACCAACAACTTTTGTACGAACATTTTTTTAATAACTACAACTCCTTCCGAGATATCTTGCTGAACTCACTTAAACAAGACGCCTTGTATATTAATGGAAGGTTGGTCGAGCGCTTGCGAGAGGAACGATCCCTCTGGTGACGAGCACGGGAGACGATGTACCCCACACGAGACGCATGGACATCTTTGGCACTTTACTATGACTTTAATAAGCGTTGCATCGCTCTATAAAAAAGCGTATTTCGTGGAAAAGAGTCCAAGGAATACGACAGTATTTTATCGAAAATTTTAAAAACACGTCCGCGAATCTGTATTTAAAAAACAAAAGTTTATTTATAATTTCTGATGCTGTAGTATTAAGTTCCCGTTTGGAACAAAATTTATTTAAAAAGGCCACCCCCTTATCGAATTCAATTAAAACATAACATCTCGATACGATGAATAGTATCCGTGATGAAAATTCCCAAGTACCACCCATTTTGGGCAAAGTCGTAAACTTTGAAGGCTTGTATTTTTTAGACGAATTTGAAACCAGCAAAACGATGACTTAACCTCTTCAAGGATACTGACTCATATTTGTATCTTTAGTATCTAAGTTATTTTGAATATGTGGCGCTACTTCGCTGGTGGTAGAATCTCGAGAAAAATCGTAGGAGGGTAGAAGAAGAAAGGAGAGGGGAAGCGTTTCGTCCAAGCTTGCTAGTAGACTCATAAGTAAAAGGCCTTCTAGCAAACCCAATTGGGCAGTTGGTCGAGGAGTGTATACTACACCAGGATTTGTATAGCAACGGAGGGGTCGGTTGAGCGCGACTCCTCTAGTGGCGAGTATGGGAAATGACGCCAGAAATATTACATCATAGTAACCACTAGAATTATGAATAAATATTCATAGTTAAACTTTCCAATGATGTATCATGGCAGCATTGTCAGAAAATTGATGCAACTGCTACATCTTTATAATTCTTCCTTCCAACTACCGATACCTCGTTTATTTTATTGGACGCCAGCTACGATTTGTATTTTTTACAATAAATAAATATTTGCAGATTGTAGGTCGAACTCGATGGGAGCAGTGATCACTAGGAACATGGACATGTTTAGCTCACTTCTGAACGACACGGAGGAACACTTTCGACAGCACAGGGACAGCCTGTCGCCTCGCTTGGAGAACCAGTCACCCGGACAGCAAACGAAGACAGAAGTACAAGTGAACGCGAGTTCAAGCTCAGTGTCCGAGGAATCGTACGAGGACAGGGCGTCTTCCGTGGACGCGAACGTTTCAAAGCGAGAAAAGGACGTGTTCTGCAAGAAGGGCAAAGGATATCACGCGCCGTTTCACAGCGACGTCAGCAACTCGCAGTCGTTGACGCAACAGGATCAATGTTGTCCTGGCTTCACCATGTCGAAGAGTGGTAAAATGCGTCACAACAACGGTTGCAGCATCGTCTAATAGAGAAATTTGTCAAGTTCAACGATCGATTTGCCTTCTGGACAAGTTCTACAAACTCCCGTCGAAGATCAGCCGAGCTCATATTCTCTGATAAAAAAAATTTGATCTCCGCTTCTCGATTAGTTGAAAATTTATAACGAGATTCGTTACGATTATATTTCTTGGAAGAACTTGAACTTTTACCGATAGAGCCTGCGTTAATAGCTGCTATACTCTGAACTATACTCTGTTCAATGAGAACTGGCGGGAAATATGAACAGCTGCATGCGAGCAACGCGTGATCAGACCAAGGACGAAACGTCATGTTCAGATCTCTACATAGTAGGAAAAAAGCTAATTTTTTAAACAAAAAGTACTCATTCTCAATATTACTATAATATTAATATTATTACATAATAGTGTAAATAAGAAGGCAAATGAAAATACAAATTAAGTTATGGAAAAGTATATTCCAACATTTAATTTATATTTATTATTATATACAATCTATGTTGATTCTGTGTTTGAACTGTCACAATTTAAACTAATTATAAATGAATAATGTGTCAATATTATGGTCCAATTGCCAAAATCTGTGTTCAATAACTTGAACAACATGTTCAACGCATTTTCTCGTTTTCAACCGTAATCTGTTCTAATGACTCGTGAAATAAATTTGGTAATTATTTACTTTAGGGGACCTCAAGTCCGATTTTGATGATTTTGAAATATGTTATAGAAAATAAGGTTCTGAACATCTTTTTCCTATACACATAACTGCCGCACGGCCTTAGTTTCCGAGATATTCGCAAAATTCCTTTCGTGCTACCACATTGAATTCTACCTTTACATATGCGTTCGTAGCAGCGTGAGCGACAGTACACCTTCATATAGTTAAGCATGAATTTGAGGACGAACTGAAACAAGTGTGAATCTGTAAAGTGAAGATTTGCAAAAGATCAAACTTGACCGATTCAATGATTTTGAACTTCGATTTGCCTAATGGCGGCCTGAATAATAAATCTATCCTGACCCTAACTCAATTCATCGATTCGTGGCTAGCCACGCATATTGATAATCAAAATAGTTCAAATCGAATAAATTTTATTGTTTCAGCCGCAAAATATTATGCCCACTTGCTATATAGTATTGCGCGGACCGTGCTTATCACACAGCTCCTTGCTGTGTTCCCTCTCCATAGGCTCGAAGGACCACCCAAAGTGGTGTTTAGGGAAAAAACTGATAACCTTGAAGTCCGTTGCTTCAAGGAAGAGTCCGTTGCTCTTTTTAGTTGCACAAGAATATTTCTAAACTTGTGGAGAGTCGACTCGAGGTTGTAAGGCTCAATCAAACGAATATAAACCGGAATCTTAATGTTACCTTTAACCTAAGCTTGGCTTCCCCTACCAAGGCGACGAAAACGTATAGCGTTAACCAGTGAGAGGATTGGTCAAGCCAATCATCAAAGTCGTCAGCTTGGCAGGGCGTTTTTTACCTTTTGCAACATTCCCGCCCACCCTACTGTCCAGTGTCCAGGTACATCATGCAAGGGTGAGCGAGAACGTTGCCCCTTTTATAAATAAACATTTTGGGGAATGCCAAAGCCCCCAAGACCCCGGTGGTCTGCAACTGTGCGCTACCGCTGGTTTACGATACGTCAATCGCTATTAAGGCAAGGAAGATCTCCAAGGATTCCAAGTTCCGTGTGGAGTTTGGAGCTTCCTTAATGACCGTAACGTAATTTCCAAGTAAAAATGTCTCAAAGTCCTAATCCTCAAAAATAGCGGAGAAGTCGCATCCGTATCATAAATCCCGCGATGTTAAGGTTCCTTTAGAATCCTTAACATTGATCTTAACATTACGCACATCTCACCCAGTGAGGATAGGTTAGGTCTGGGTTAGGTAGAGGTGACATTAAGTCCAATTTTTACACACGTTGCTAAGGACGCGTACATATAGGCAGAATTTAATGTGGTAGCACGGAAGGAATTTTGCGAACATCTGGGAAATTAAGGCTGTGGGGCGGTTATATGCATAGGAAAAAGTTGTTTAGAATCTTATTTTGCTATAACATATTTCAAAATCATCAAAATCGGAGTTGAGATCCCCTAAAGTAAATAATTATCATAAATTTTTTACATCCGTAAATCTGAATGTTGTATTATTTGTTACAATATAATTTTTAACTTGCGATCAAATCATCGTCGATTGGATTGAATGCGTCATACGAGGGCCATTCTCAGGCCTACGAAGAATCCCTTAACAGCGACTTCAGTAGCCAATCATCTGCGGCTGCAGCGTCGATCACGTGAACTTTCTGTTTATATTTTCTGCCAGTTCTCGTTGAAACCGGTATAGTATTGTACCCTGCCGAATACATGAAATGGGAACAAAGAAGAAACCGTCTAGAGTCGGGATAGCAAAACTCTCAAATTTTATTTACGAATTACGAATAGAAATTTTAGATTTGATTCGTAAATTAACTTCTATGTACGTTTCATTCGTAAATTCATTTATAAATTAGAATCTATTAACGAATTTTTTAAACCAACGTTCCAGTTCAAAGCTAGTTTATCAACGAATCTAACATTTTCATTCGTTATTCGAAAGTAAAATTTGTTAAACTCTGATCGTGGAAGAGACGATTTAGAGGCGAAAAAGTTTTCTGACCCGACCGTACGAGTTTCTGATTTTGAGATTTAAAAACTAAACTGAACACTTTAATCGTGTATCGAACAAAGATGATATTCTGCAATTTGTGAAAATTGCATTCGGAAGTGTCTTAAATGTAATATATAGAATATAGTCGTCACGCATGTTAATCTCAATTTATATTATCGAAGCGACGATGAGTCAAGTTGTTTGGAAAACGCCTCGCGCGCTGTTTTTCCAGTCTCTCTGCGAATTCAATTTTACTTTCACGAAGACAATTCGTAACGTATACATATAGGATGTTCAGCCACCTCGGGGGAAAATTTTAATGGAAGATTCTAGAGGACAAAATAAGACGAAAATCAAGAATACCAATTTGTTGATTGAGGCTTCGTTAAAAAGTTATTAACGGTTAAAGTTGCGCCAGTAGAACGGCAATCTGCGAACAGCTGCGTGCGCGCGATAGTAGTTCTCACCACAGACGTGGTATACGAGTCAACCTTTTACCTTATGGACTTCCGTGGCCCAATCTGACTGCCATACCAACCGGAAAATTTGGAGGTGATTTTAGCGTCCTCTTCTCATGAATAGCGGTCAGTTGAGAAACTATTCACTGAAGTAGTATTGATGGGCAGGCAGCTGTAGACTGTGGGTAAATACATGTGAGTGACTATGGAAGGGAGTAAAAAATGCAATTTTCAAACGAACATAACTCTTACAATAGCGCATGTATTTCATTGAACTTTATTTCTGAAGTAGAGATCATGAATCCCTACAAAAAAGTATGAGACAACATTTCCATAGGCCGTCATACAAGTTTATTAAAGATCAAAAACGAATTTTTAAGAAAAATCGACAGGGGATTGGTGCTAAAATTTTTCAAATCGCTCTGAAAAAATTATTTTCGGTTGCAGGGGCAAATTACAATCGTTTTTTATGAATACACATACCTCGAAAATCCTACGCATTTTTGAAAACAAAATTCAGTAGGATGGACAAATTTTTCGGCGAAATTAAAAAATTTCAAATTGTCCTAAAAAAATTATTTTTGGTTGTGGGGGTTAATTATAATAATTTTTGGTGAATACCGTTACACATACCGTTAAAATCGTACGCATTTTCGAGAAAAAAATTCTTTATTGAAAATATAATGTGTGACCAGAAATGTTTCTGTAATTTTATTTTCTGTCTCACTTCCTCTTGTGTTCATTTGTGTAATCCATTGGTAATGTTGCGAGTGACACGTAAATGGTAATGGGGCTCTAGAGGCCCATAAAAATGGGCCGAAAAGATACATTGGATGCTAGATCTACTTGTATACCTCGTTTGTGATAGTGATTCTCACTAAGAAAACTGTAAGGCTGTCAATACGTCAGTAAGTAGAGATTTTCATGTTGAGTGAGAGTGACTGTCGCATGTATTGATGAGGTACGTGGCAGGAGTTAAACAGGGTAACAAGAAATAGTTTGCACGAGATATCCTTTTATAAGAAAACTGTATTTCGATACACCTCTCTCACGTGTCGCAAGACGTATTACTCGATCAAGGTGACGCATTAGCTTGCATTATGATGGCGCTCTCACCGATCAACTACGTGACGCTCTCGATCTACAATCGACTTCAATAGTATGCACGCAGCTGTTCACAGACAGCCGTTCTACACGCGGAACTTTAAACGTTAATAACTTTTTAACGAAGCTTCAATCAACAAATTGGTATTCTTGATTTTCGTCTTATTTTGGACTTTAGAATCTCCCATTAAAATCTTTCCTAGAGGTGTTGGAACACCCTGTATAATTTAAAATTCGTCGAAAGCACGAAACATTGCAAATCTTTGACAACTAATACTTTGATGGCCGCTATCACGTATACGTGACTTTGTCAGCTAGTAGTCATCGGCCGCTGTCGCATGTACGTGATTTTACCGCATCAGTTATTATCCGTTCAATTTGTTATGTTTGTCGAGGATCAAATTTTGTCTCGTGTGCTCATTACGACATTCAAAAGTTTCTGATTCCTTATAATAGTATTCCTAGTATCTTCGTGTGCGTCAGTTCTATAATATGAATATAGAAAGTTGTTGCAAGCTGTCCGTACGAAATCAATCGACGGATCGTCATCGAAAGCAGTCGATAGTTAAATTAATCAAAAATTTTAATTCCCGTAAATTCAGAAACAGTTCGTAACGAAAGTTTCCGAGGACGAAGAAATATATGAAGCTACTGTCTTTGATATTATATACGACGATATCGACCAACTATGTCATTTAATGAAATTAATATTTGTATGTTTGCTTAACGATAAAACTGCTCGATATTTCAGTGAAATGCATAATAAATTCTCGATTGTTTACTTACCGAAGATTCGTTATAATGACGAAAATGAATAATTAGTCACGCATTGCTCAAACTGATTAATGTCCAATATAATAACGAACACACTTTGTTCCAAATACGTTTGTGATCTGTCGCGTATTCTGCGAATACTCCGGGTTTTCATTTATATTGATTTGTCGGTTTTTGAACTGTTACTCTGTGTTTGAATTTAATGAAAAAAGATGTGAGAAGTAATATATGGGTAATAAACATATTAAATATTTTGAATATAAAGAAACAAGTGAATGTATTCCCTAAAGCTCACGCTATGTACCTTTACGTACCTTTTTAATCGTCTTTATTTGATTTCTTAGGAAAGAAACATTTCTTAAACGATTAGTAAGCAAAAATAGAGAAAACGTTGGTGCAGTATAGTCAAATCGATACATATCGATACCGGCCCGCAAATTCTAATACCGAATCGAATAGTATCAAAGATGTAGGTATCAAAAGTATCGATATCTGTTTCATACCTTACAATAGTATCGATACTTGCTTGATACCTAGAAGGTATCGATACTCGTTTGAGACAAGATTAGATTATACAAATAATGTAGATTAAAATTTTTATCGAATTAGAACTGCTTAACTAAGTATATAAGTTCTAATTGGGAATATGTTATTTAGATGATCGGGAGTTTACAAGAAAGAATATTCAGATAAAAGATAGTGCGATAACGCACATTCCAATGAAAGATGTCATACTATACTAAAATTTTGCTTTGTATTTATCATAAAACCGTATTTCTGTATGATAAATATCTAAATCAAGTAGCAGTATTCAATAACACATGATTTATTGATTAATTTTAATTTGTTTATTATTAGGTATAACATTACATACAATTAGATATATAATTGAAGATATATAAATATCTTACGAATATATTAAAAACGAAGATATATAAACTAGATATTACTACAACTACTAAGAAATAATATTTTATTAACCTTATTGACTTTTAATCTATTCTTCTTTTTACAAATTAGTTCTCCAGTTTTAGAGAACACGCGTTCTGCCGCCACTGAAGTTGCCATTATACGAAAATATTTCCTGGCAAACACAGACATTTTGCTGTATCTTTTGCATTATTTTTTCAATAGATCAGTGGATCTAGTTTTCGGTCTAAAAGCGGTTCTTTTAAATAATGTTTTATTTTTCATTAAAACATAATTATTGAAACTAGTCCAAAAATTTGACTTCTCCTCTTCCAGTGGGGAGATTGACTGTACAAGTGTTGACATCGATGACGTAGGAAGTGAAGATAAATCACTTGTACCTGTTGAAATTGCTAATCTAATTAACATTAAACCTACCGCGACCGGACAAATGACCGTTTTAAAAATTTCGTTTAGAATTTCTAACACACAATATTATTTTAGCGCCATTTAACTTCGCGACTTTTCTTATAGTATACGTACAATGAATTTTACAATATTCACTTCTATGCTTATTGTTTGTTTTCTGAGAAAAGTATGTAGTCTGTCTTGCCTACAACGGCCGGTCATCTGACCGGTTGAATGATTTATATTTTTCTGTAAATAACTAGACAAAATTTGGTACCAAATTCTGGTTTGCTTCCGATGTAAATGGCAAATACACTCCCAGCCATAAAGATAGCACATGTGTGCTATTTTTAATTTCTCACTGACACACGTACAATTTTGGGTTTGTAACGCATAATATAGTAAGCTTACGAGCTCAGAACATGCGGATCGTTGCAAAGAGGTTGCGGCATCACGGCGTTTTGTTTACAAAACAGAAACAGTGTTGTATTCTAGGAACGAAATGATAGCACACTCCGTCTACATGTTTATAAACTGCTCAGTATTTCGCGATCTCTTAGATATTCAAGATGCGAAAGTATTGCCTAGTAATTTACAAGAATGGGACGGGGGAAAAAATTAACGATATCAGAAATAAAGCATATTCTTGAACTGAAAAGGCAAAATTTATCAGTATCTAAAATTTCGAAAATAACTAGCAGAAGTCGAAAGGTAATTTATAACTTACTTAAAAACTTGGAAAATTATGGTAAAATGAAGAGTAGTGGAAGACCATCATCGTTGTCACAATGGGATAAACGAACTGTTTTGCGTATAGCTTCCAATACCCAGTGTACAACAAAACAAATCATGCAAAAGGCTGGCGTCAATGCAAGTGTTTCAAGTGTTCGTCGTGTATTACAATCATGCAAGCACATTAGAAGACTAAAAATAAAAAAGAAACCTGCATTAACTCCACGGCACAAACAAGAACGTTTACAATTTGCCAAAGATCGAATACACTGGAAGAAGAAATGGCGAAAAGTGATATTTTCCGACGAAAAAAAATTTAATTTAGATGGACCTGATGGTTTAAACTATTATTTCCACGAACTAAGAAAAGAAAAATTGTCAAAAATTCGGCGAGCAATGGGCCGTGGTGGAGTAATGGTGTGGGCGGCCATCGGTTACTTCGGTAAGACGGAAATAAAATTTATTTATGGAAAAATGAACAGTAAATATTATTTGGATTTGATAAAGCAACAAATAACAAAGCATGCCCTACGTATATCTGGGTCCGGATTCATATATCAGCAGGATAATGCAGCGGTACATACTGCAAAACTTGTAAAAACCTATACGTGTTTTATCATGGCTTGCGCGCTCACCGGATATTAATATTATCGAAAATTATTGGAGTCAACTCAGTCAAGCAGTTTACAAACATGGGAAACAATACGAGAATTTCCACGAACTAAAAGAAGCTATTGTCGCGGAATTTAAATCAAGAAAATATTCAAAAATTATATAAGTCGTTACCAAATAGAATGATTGAAATCATAGAAAATAAAGGAGGATGTACTCATTATTAAACAATTAATGAATAATTATATAGATTGATAATAAATTAAATAAATGTTTATTGCTTTATAAGTGTGCTATCATTTCGTCCTTCGTATACAACACTGTTTCTGTTTTGTAAACAAAACGCCGTGATGCCGCGACATCTTTTCAGCGATCCGCATGTTCTGAGCTCGTAAGCTTACTATATTATGTGTTACAAACCCAAAATTGTACGTGTGTCAGTGAGAAATTAAAGATAGCGCACATGTGCTATCTTTTTGGCTGAGAGTGTATATGTATAGCAGAGACGAAAGGAGGGAATCTACAGTTTCCACTGTCTTAGAACAGTTCATCAACGCGTATTAAAAATACTAAAACTTTAAATGCGTACAGTTCCGAAACTACTAGTGTTTTATTAAATATTGAGCCATTGTTAGAAGCGGCAAAGCCTCGCCTTTGAAATGGCATTTGGTCTATGTCGATCCGACTTTCCGTTATGGAGATATCATCATATAAAGACAATCGTAATTTTTAAAATTCCGCTACGTCTGACACTGCGCCTTACGAAAGCCTATTAACGCGTATTAAAAATACTAAAAACTTTAGATGCGTGCAGTTCTGAAACTACTAGTGTTTTATTAATAATTAAACCACTGATGGAAAGCCTCCCCTTCAAAATGGCTTTTGGTTTTTGTCGATCCGACTTCCCATGTTTGAGATATCGTAATTTATGTAAATAGATAATATTTAGAAAATTCTCTTATGGCGCTTCCCGTGTTACGAAAGCCTATTAACACGCATTAAATTACTAAAAACTTTAATTACCTGCAGTTTCGAAATTATTAGTATTTTCTCCATGATCGAGCCATCGTTAGCAGTGGCGAAGCCTCCCCTTTGAAATGGTTTTTGGTTTTCGTCGATCGGACTTTCCGTTTTTGAGATATCGTAATTTATGTAAAAGGTAATTTTTTAATTTCTACTATCTCTGTCTCCATCGGACGCATCGCGTCGTAACTCTTTGTCGCACGTGAGTCGTGACCGAGTGATCTAGTTGCGGCGTAGTATTTCCAAGAATTTACTACGCATTGTTTACTATTGTCCCGCGCGCGTGGTCAATGAACTCGCGAGAGCAACAACGAAACGTAAACAGACCCTATCTCCGAAACTAGCCACCGCATCGACTTGAAATTAAAATCGCTATATCGCCGGAACTAATAAAGCTATTGACTCGTTTTAAGGGGCCTTTCTACCTTGTGGGATTTAAAAAATCAAACTTTGTTTGCATTTTCTTTTAGTATGTTGTCTCGAAAATATATCTACCAAATATTAAATTGAAATTTGAAAAACTAACGAAGTTATAACCTGCTGAAATGTACCGCGCGCAGGTATAACAACTGGACGTGAAACTTTAAAGCTGTTTTTCTCGAAACTACATTTTTCGGCACTGCGTATGTGATAACGAAAAAACTATTCAAGATATGAACATGAAATTTACACAGTATCTTTAGAACTGGTCTCCCTATAGCATGAACTAGGATAATTGCGTAATATGCAATACTTTTTCTTTTATTTACAAAAAAGCAGCCGAATATATGAAAATATCCTAGTTCATGCTATAACCACACTCATCTACATTAAGAATATCGTTGGTTTTTGGATTTTGGACAACTTGTTCGCAAGATATCACATACGCAGTCAGGCGCCGTTCGTAAAAACTGTTGTTTGTTGATCAACAAAAACAGCGTAATCAATACATATTATGCGTTGCAAAAATTCCTAAATATAGCTAAATATATAATAAATGTATCTACAAAACAAGGAATTAATCGCTTTTTAATAGCCCGCAAAAAAATCACAAGGAAACATGTATTTTTCGTGCCTACAAGGTAGAATGGCCCCTTAAAGGACATTTCGTCCTCTACCTAATGATCATATCACCTACTATAATATTTGCTATCTTCTATGTGTATTTTGAAATTTTCTTTGACGCTACATACCCGAAGAAATGTCAGCAATTCCTACTGATCGTATGACTAGTGTACGATAAAATTGGGCCACAAATTGTTTATTTAATTGAAAATGAATTTAAATACAGGATGTTTGCATAATTACTAGCCATTACTTTTTTTTAAATAGTTGTTTTCTTTAGAATTTATTACCGTATCGACTTGGATCAAAATTTGTTTTCAAGGATGTTTTATCTTCTATCCGATGAAAATTAAACAATTTTTTAACATAGAAGAGGAGGATATCTTGCGAATAAACATCAAAATACAACTTTCTATACGTATAATGCAAAAAGTAGAAGTACGTTGCCTCGTAAAAGAGAAAAAGAAAAACATTTGACCGGTCATGGTAGGATTGGGTATACATGAAGTGCCGGTAGGTTTAGTGTTAAATTGTCTCGTGCTGCAGTGAAAGTGTTTCTTGAAAAAGATAATGCACGAAACCGTGAATCTAGTAAGGTAGCAATGGCATATCATTTTCTTCTATATGTTTAACATATTTATTTAACTGATATATTAATTCTTCTCGGAGGCAATTTTGAATGTTACCTTCGTCCGGAAAACTATATAGAAAAGTGGTTAATTGTTTTTTAATTCTGATTACCAGTTACAAAAAGGAATGGTCTTAAAAAATAATTTTTGCTGTTAGCTCCAACTTAGCGTCGAGTAAGGTGTCGAAATTAAATTTCAAAAATGATAACGCTAACACTATTGCTTGTTTTTGTTCGTGTAATCTGTTCAGCATTTCATACGTACGCGATTTGAGAATACTCTTGGCATTTTGAACACTTTAATTCGTTCGCAAGACACAACAAAATTAAAATTACGTTCGTAGCACAGTGTAAGACTTACCGTTATAAAGATTCAACATTACAAAAACAGTAAACATATCATAATTTACATGTTCATGTTACTTAACATCGACATTGCATACATATCTCGTCTTGTCCTGTATTAAACTGAGAGGAACGACGTTATCATATCTTTCACATTTCATATTTTTGTTATAACTTCTTAACAACGCATTTATATTACATGTTAGTCTTAGTTTTACTTGTAGAACACACTGCTGAAGTGTGTACGGAAAAATGTGGAAAACCCTGTATATGTATATTCTATAAAAATTTACGTAATGTTTGTTGCTATCACTGACGGATGACTGTTGTTAGGTTTTTCTGTAGAATATAAACTTGAATACAGTTTTGTCTCATCTCGTTGTAACGTTAGAAGTCTTTTCTTTTGTCTCGTTCATTAGTTCACAGTTGTCACGGTGAGTGTGACAAGCTGCGATTGAGTGAAACATTCTATCCAAAATCGTGTGATAAAATGTACGATATTGCTTTTTCACTTGCTCTGAAGAATCCGATTTTTGGACATAATCATCGAATATCACCGATATAGAAATTGGATCAAAATATAGAAACAATATCATAACGAGTCATCTCTGACGAGTGTACAATTAATACGGTTAAACATTTAAACATTCTAATAGTTGAAAGTACGTGTAATGATCCAGAAGATAGTGCAATTGAGAGTTGAAACAGATATCATTACTTTCGTGGAATATTAAATAAGTATTGATACATTAATAGTAGGAAGCATAAAATTAATTTTTAATTTAATCGTAATAGATTTTTAGCTGTTCTCGATGGTTGAAGATAAGGGTTTGAGACAAAAACTTTAAAGAAACTCTTGAATGAAAAATATGAAAAATAAAAGAAGGATGTGAAGAAGAAATTATTAAAAGTTGGGGATGTGTGCATAACTACGGACATTTGGACGTGCATAAACACTGACGTCTTCTTCACAATTACCTATCATTTTATTAATCCGAATTTTGAAATGAAATCGTGTACGATTGAAACAGTTGAATTAACAGAAAATCGAATGACAATGACAATATCTAATTATTTACATGGAGCATTTGTAAAATAGAGGATAGGATCAGTGGCAATACTACAAACACGACTGACAAACATGAAAAATGAAAATGATTACACTAGTTTAATATTATTGCTGTTATTATTAACTAATTACTAACTAATAACTTTTAATATCAAATAAATATAGATGTTTTAATGGAATGTCAAATAGATATTGAACATCTCGAAAGATGTGAAACAGATATTGAAGTCTCAAATGGGTATCGATACTTTTATAAGGTATCAAACGGGTATCGATACCTTCACTAAAGTATCAAATAAGTATCGATTCTTGAAATATCGTTATCAAAAATTGATGCCAACTACTTAAAATCTTGATACACATCAATATTTAGTACTTTGGTATCGAATTGATTGAATATCATCAATGACATCGGTATCAATTCGATCATTAAGTATGGTTGGAAGATAACGCTAAATCTGTTTTCTTATAGTTTTCAAGATTTTAAGGCCACTTTTGGTCATTCGTTTTTGGCATTAAAATTTTCATAAATTTCATACGAAAGTTTCCAATAATCTAAGATTCTCCGATGTGTTATACAAAAGACCAAGATTAAACAAATTCAATCAACGATCAAACTGGAGCATAATTTTTATTATTCTTATTGTGTTCACTGTCTAGATACACCGTACGAAAATAACAAACCATTGCAACGTGTTCGTTAAAAGAACTTAATTTATAAAAATCGATCCAATCAATCTGGAGAATGTCCGTCTACGATTTTTCAATGACTGTGCAAATGCATAGTATAGATCCAAATGTCTGATAAAGAAGTGTATGGAAACCGAGAAACCATGCTTCGAGCGTCTCTCGTAAAATAATAAATACTTGTGTTATTATTTTCAAATAAAATGTAACGAAATTGTAACGACGGCATTTTAAATTCGAAACACAATAAATCGGATAAAAAATTATTTAATAAAATTCGTTTCAATATTGCCTACCATTTTCGTTGTGAAAAAACAAAAGGTACATTTACTCACAAAATTGAGCGTACACCTAGGTTGGAAATGAAAATTAGCGGGGAAATAAGTAAAAATGGACATATTCAAAAGTAAAAACATAATAAATACAATTTTTATATGCTGGTGATTTTACTCATTTAATAAATAATAATCAAGATATTCCTAAATATGGTAATATATTAATAATTATACCAATAAAAAGATTAATTATAATTTTAAGTTTAATTGTATTAATAGGATTTCCTTTTTTATCAGGATTTCATTCAAAAGATCTAATTATTGAAATATTTATTTTAACTAATAAAAAACTTTAATTTATTTTATAATTTAAGTTTATAATTATATTATATTTTATAAAATAAATTATAATTAAAATAATTAAAAATTATAATTAATGTATAATTATATAAAAATCAATTTATTGGTATTATTTACTTTATTTGCATACTTAAACGGATTATTCTTTAAAAAAAATTGTAATAAAATGAATTATTTATGTATATTTAACGAAAAATGTAAAAGTACACCTATTTTATCGTGACAAAATTGAGCGTACAGTTGATTAAATATTTAAAAACTGAGTTTTCTAAAATTTATTTTGCATTATTTTTGTTTGGAATTTCTTGAATCGTATTTAGTTATTTAATTATTGGAAAAATGTCTGAGGATGAGACGTCAATACCACATTTACTTTCCTCTAAGCAATTAACAGATCAAATTAGTCTACTATTGGTCGATTTGTAAATTCAGTAATACGAATACTATGACCCGATAGTTGCGAAGAAAGAGTATTGTTGTTGGTGACAGATGCAGCTGCGTATATGATAAAAACTGGAAAACATTTAAAGGTGTTCTATCCAAATATGGTACATTTAACGTGTGTACTTTTCATTTGTAAATAATTTAGTATCTTCTATTAAAAGAGTATTTGTAAAAGCTCCACTTCGTGTCGAAAGTTATCGAAGAATTTTAGGAAATCTTGCATTATCACCTGAACCAATTTTAACAAGGTGGGAGATGTAGAATCAGGCAGTAATATTTTATGCTACGCATTTGGAAGATATTAAAAATGTAGTTGAATCTTCCGACGCAAATGATGCATTGGCAATTAGAAAAGTACAAGATGCTCTTCAAAATGAATCGTTAATTCAGAATTTAATATTTATCAAAATACATTTTTAAACTTTGCCCGATAATATAACAAAACTATTGGAGTGCCTTTAAATGAATCGATGGAATTAGTGGCGAATATAGATAGAAATTTTAGGAGCCTTCCTGGAATTTGCGGAGAGAAAATTATAACAAAATGGAATACAGTTTTAGCAAGAACTCCCGGGTACGAAACAATATTCAAAATTTGTGATATTTTACGAGGTCAGATTGTAAAAGAACCTAAAACAATTGAAGCATACTACCTTTAGCAAATTCAAGTACGCCCCAATCACATCTTCGGATGTTGAGCGTTCGTTCTCACAATCAGCCTATAAATTGACTTTAAGCGATAAACATCATTAACTAACTCTTGATAATATTAAAAAAGTACTCGTAACATATTGTAATTTAAATTATAACTGATTATTATTATGTTTAAATAATAACATTATTTGAACATATTTCAAGTATATTTTGCATATGCCTATATATTTTGGCATATTATTTAACATATGTCACTTACATAGTTTGACACATTTTCAAATTACTCCTGCATACTTAGCGGATGTCAATCGAATTGAATACCGGTGGCAGAAATTGAAATCAAAATTGAGTAATTATAAGTTTTAACAGTAAGACAGATGTGAAAGTAAGAATTACCGAAATATGGAAAAATGTTTCAAGTTCAACAACACTAAAATTAGTCGAATCGATGCCTAGGTGCTTAAAGGCAATCATAAATGATCAGGGTTACACAATAAAATATTAAAATTAACTTTATTTGTTGTTTATGTATAATTCTATTTTTTGTACGCTCAATTTTATGACGATAGAATAGGTGTACTTTTACACTTTTCGTTAAATATACATAAATCATTCATTTTATTAAATTCTTTTTTAAAGAATTATCTGTTAAAATATCTACATGAAGTATATATTGTGTCTTTACTTTTGAATATGTCTGTTTTTATTTATTTCTCTGCTAATTATCATTGCTTACCGAGGTGTACGCTTAATTTTGTGAGTACTGTATAATGGTTGCTTACAGACACACAGTTCTTTCTCTGGTTCCTTATGTAGAATAAGGAACAAAAATTTGACCCTGAACACAATGGACAATGTTTCTACCGAGTTGCAGGAAATAACGAAGACACTCGAGACGCTAACGACATTGCGTTACATTGTTCCGTGATAACTACTGGTGGGGAAATATCCAACGTTCTATTTGCTTTGATTTTCTATGCGCAAATTGTAGGTGCGCGTTGCAATATTAGATTTTTATGGGATTCAGAGCTTGGTTCAGTCGCGAAATTACGTTTCCAGTTGGGTTTTCATCCTTTGTGCTGGCCTTTGTGTAAATGATTGATCGAGTCAATTTTGTGCAATTACCTCCCGAGTGTCGTCTTTTAAAAGGACTGTGTAATAACTCGAGGAACCATGAATCGCGCGCGCGCGCGCAAACGCTATCGACATTTCGCATTTCGCGCGAAAAGTTCAGTCGATGAAAAGAAGCAACCGAAGAAACAACAGAATGGATGGAATGGAAAGTGGTCAGTATGAGTACTTGCGAATAAATAAGTACTTTTTGTTCTCCATCGGTCAGTGGCCTTATCAGACTATCAAGGACAAGATTTTGGTCGGATTAGTTTTTTTACCAATCGCTACTACGCTAGCGGTCTTTCAGGTATTACTATTTTATGACAAAATTATTTCATAGTCTTTAAACGCGAAAATAATTCGAAAAAAAGAAATAAAATTTTGTCACTTATAGCTTCGTTTATAAGAAAATCGAGTTCGAAAATGTGTAGATAATACGTTTATTATTAGGGTAACTGTGCCAGTAGTCGGTCGTTTAGAGCATAGTGAAAATTCATTTTACGCATTGTTATTGTTAATATACTATTTTCTACATGTTTCATACGCCAATCAATTCATTAAAGCCTGTGTTTTATAAATATATGGCCAATGTTTTAATACTATAGTAATTTGTAGTTGAAGTATCTAGAAATATGCAGAAATGTCGTTTTCAACAGTAGTCGTCTATGTTCAGCCTTTCAGGTGCCAGTAGTTAGCTGTTCTTATAACATCTGCATACTACCTGTATACTAACACTACTTAGTTAGTGTGGAGGAAACAAAAATTATAATGAAAAACAACAGTTTTTCGTAACAATACATAAAATTTACCTTAAAGTTATTTAATTAAATTATCATAAAATTATCTAACAGTTGTGACTCTTATAAAGTAAACAACTGTTACTAAGCAAATGTGTATTTAAAATATTATCATAAATATTATTAAAAACTTACTATTATTAGAAGTACACACACTAAATCCAATTGTCGCGTATGATACCAAATAATTCACGTTTCTTTTAACAGCCAGTTGTCAACATTCCAATCACCATTGCTGTAATGTTTTCTAAACACTACTTTGCTTTGTTTTCAATTGTTTGAACGCTACGGTCGACTACTGGTTCCATATAAATTTTGAAAAATATCCAATAGTCAGCCGGGGTTTTCTTGTATTTTTAATACCAATAGTCCTATCGAATTATATATTCTTATTATTATCGATACATATTAACGTTTTAATATCATTCTACACTCGTAAACAATTTATTCAAATGTTGCTAATTACGTATTCAAGATATTAAAAAACGTGATTTACAATTATTATTCACGGCATATGCTAAAAATATTTTTAGTTGTCTGCGTGAAGTACTACGAAACTGTTCATCAGTTATCTGTCATAGGTACAATCGTTTTCAGAGTAAAATTTATTGCACTACATACTATTGCCTTCAAAGATATGAAACTCAACATTGGAAATAGAAGTATACATAGATTCACTGTTAACTTCTTCCTAAACGTGATTTTGTTATTATTTCTTATTTCTAAGTAATTTATTACTAAAGAAGCTCAGTACTGGATAGGGAGTGACTACTAGAATAGTTATCTTATTCTGGGATTATCAAGAACGGTGTTAAGAACTGCTGCATAAAAATTTACAGATTTTTTACGACCATCAGATATATGGTAATTATGAAATGAACCGCATTAAATTAGTTAAAAATTCTGCATTGTTTTCTGTATCATCTTTTTGTCTGGATGACGACAATTTGGAAATTGTTGCCTGTGATACTTAGCTCCTGCTATTGCACTCCTATTACAAGTGCTTTCATTATGTCGACGTATTCATGATTGCTGTAGCGGGATATTTTCATAATTAGACTGCTACAAACAAACTAACAATAGAAGTAGTTGAAGACAGAATGTAAACATTACAGAAAACAACGAATACGAACGAATATGACAATGGGCTTGAAGCAATTTTCAAATTCGATATTCTCGTAAACGAAGCTGCAAACGGACAAATGTTATTCTTTTTTCTTAGACTTATTTTCACACGTAGAATCACTCCCTGCCCGATTGAATTACCCATTGTCAATTTTAATACAATTCTAATACAACCGTTAGGATAGTTGCTTCAAATTTTATTATGCATCTTTAATAGCATTAGGTCGCCCCACATGTTCGTACTTACTGAGTTTTTTACTACAACTTAAAACAATGTCTTAAACATATAATGAAATTTTATGAAAAACCGTAAACCTCTTCTCGTCGATCGCTTCCTCCACTTCCTTTGGCGAAGCCATTGTATCGTCGCTACAAAACATCTTTGATTTTTTATTAAAATGTATTTCAACGCTTTTCATTAGAACATTGACATTTTTAAATTGTTTGCCCACTAATAAACCTGGAGACTATTGCACTTTATGTCTTATAAGCTTCGGTTGTATTATAAAAATAAAAATACAATCAGGCTCAAGCATGTTCAAACAAATGTCGTTGTGTTAGCCAGTGTGGAATCCAAACTTCAAGCTTTGACACAATATTCTATCTATTATATCTATTTCTTATATAATATAGAATAATATATTATAGATTATAGAATTATAGAATTATATATTATAGAATATTATATCTATTTCTTTCAAATTTGTATGAATCGTTGATGTTAGTATGTTTAAAATTTCAGAAATCTCCTTTACTGACAAATTTTGTTTGTTTTCAATTAAATTACAAAGGACGCCGCACAGATCTTATGGAAATGGGCCCCGGTTAAATTACCTGAACTTTTGATACGATGTAGTTCATGATGTCTTGATGAAAAGTTCCAATGGGCCCAAGCTTGTAAATTGAACAGTTTCCAAGATACGAGGGATCAAAAATCAATAATAGTACGTCTTATTCTAGACTACCACGTTTGAGCATATTTGAGTGTAAGAAGTGTGGGAGGAATTTGGTAGTCAAATTAAATGAGCCTCTTTCTGTTTAACAAATTAACGTATATATATTTTTCACAATGTTCTCTCCACGTGTGCATCACACTCTCTCCATACATGGGACTTCCGCGCGTCCCCCTCTCGCGCCCCAGCGTTGCCAACATCCACACTCATTCATTCCCCACTCACTCACCAGGCATACCACACAATAAAAATAACCCTACACTCACCCCCCTTGGTTTTATTTGTTATTAACATCCATGAAACCTTTAACATTCTTCAACAAGTTGGGTCCGCTCAAAGCCTTAGTCAAGCAATCCGCCTTCATCCGATCACTTGGAACATGTAATACTTGCATGTTATCTCTCTTTACAGCTTCTTTAATAAAATAACATTTTCGATTCAACAATTTGGATTTAGTTTTAAAATTGCCCCCATTCGCTAACTTAACTGCATTCAAGCTATTACACCTAACTTCCTTTCTTAATTCTTTTCCCAATCCTATCACATTCAACAGTCTATCAGTCCATATCACTTCTTTCACACCTTCTATCATCGCTTCCATCTCACTTTCCGTTGATGACAATGCCACGACAGTTTGTTTTTTGCATTTCCAAAAAATCAAATCACTATTTCTATAGATTAATACTCCTGTAAAAGATTTTGCATCTCTTGTTTTATCCCATGACGCGTCAGTTTCACAAACGATTTCATTCCTGGAGCACTTATTTCCAAATGTTAGCTGATAATCAATTGTGCCTCTCAAATATCTCAGCACTCGTTTTAATCCTGTCATGTGCATCTCTCTGGGATCAGTGTTGAATTGTGACAGGCAGTTTAGTGCATATGAAATATCTGGTCGTGTGTGGGCACTCAAAAACATTAGTCTCCCCATGAGCTCTTGATAATCTTTTATGTTGCATCTTTTGCTTGTTTCATAATTATCCATCTTCACGTCTAGGTCTATTGGAGTTGTAGCCGTATTGCATTCTCTCATCCCGTACATTTAAAATAATTTCTTTATGTATTCTCTTTGATGTACATGTATAATTCTTTTCTCTTGATCAATTTGTATTCCCAGTATACTTTTTGCTTCACCTAAATCTTTTATATCTAACCTTTCTTTTAATTTTTTCTTGTACTTGTCTTCAATTTCATCGCTATTCGATACCACTATTATGTCATCCACGTGAACGCCGAAAAACAATAGGTCATTTCCTTCCTTTTTATAAAACAAACATGGATCCTCTCTTGATTGACATAATCCGCTTTCTATGAACACTTCTGTCATATACTCATTCCAGCATCTTCCTGCCTGCTTCAGCCCATATATGCTTTTCTTTAATTTGCACACTTTGTTTTGATTTGCCTGATATCCCATCGGCGGTTCCATATACATATATTTCCTCTTGTAAAACTCCATGCAAAAAAGCAGTTCTGACGTCGTACATTTTTATTTTTCTCCCATTTTCGGTACTTATGCTATATAGTAGTCTAATTGTTTCCGTCCGAACAACTGGAGCGAAGGTCTCGTCATAATCAAATCCAGGACGTTGTCCACATCCTACAGCCACCAAACGTGCCTTATAACGCCGTTCACTCGTACTCGAATCTTCTTTTATATTAAAGACCCATTTACTGTTTATGATTTTTTATTGCTTGGACGTGGTACAATATCCCACACATCATGTCTCATCATGGATTTCATTTCTTCGTCTATTGGTTCTTTCCACTTGCTCCAGTTATCGGATTCTTTGGCTTGTTGTATACTCTTTGGTATTACTTCATCAATTATTAACATTGCTAAATGTTGATTTTTTATTCTCTCTGATCTCCTAACATCTCTTTCTTTGACTCGTTGCTCTTCTTCCTCTCGTGCTTGTTGTTTCCGTAATTCCATGACTTCTCTGGTCGTTCCTAAAGGTCTTCCTCTATCTCTTATTTCTATACGATTTCCGTCTTCATTTTCTCTCAGTAAGTCATCTTCATCACTATCCATTTCTTCAATTGCATTTTCATCATCACCACTCCTTGTTCCGCTTGTCACTTCTATGTTTTCTTCAATTTCGTCATTTAGTTCAGTTTCTTTGTACTGATTCTCAAAGTCTAGTCCCTCTATGATCACAACATCATTTCCTTCATGTTCCTCTCTCTCCTTAATTTTCAATAATTCTCCTCCACTCCTACTTTCATCAAACTTCACATCACAATCACTTCGGATTTTTTCCATGTGCGGAATATATACTCTGTATGTATTGTTTGCTGCATATCCTACAAATACTCCTGTATTTGTCTTCGGGTCAAATTTTTGTCTCGACCCTTCCTTATTCGATACGTATGCAACACAGCCAAACCTTTTCATGTACTTTATATTTGGTCTTCTTCCATACCATAATTCATATGGCGTCCTTCCATGAACATTTGATTTAATCCTGTTCCTTATGTGTACTGCCGTACATACAGCTTCACCCCAGAAATCTAGTGGCATTTTTGAGTCTGACATCACGGCTCTTGTCATCTCTATCACCGTTCTATTCCCTCTTTCTGCAACTCCGTTGCATTGTGGCGTTCTTGCTGGACTGAACTCATGTTTTATGCCTTTTGACTGCAACCATTCTTCCAGGTCTTTCCCAATAAATTCTCCACCATTATCGGAACGAATTGCTTTCAACTTCCTCTCAGTTTCGTTTTCTCTCAAAACGACCAATTTTTTTAATTCATTTGCCGCTTCACTTTTTTCCTGTCACAATGATACAAAAATTACTCTCGAATAATCATCAATTATCGTAAATATGTAATTCCTTCCGCCTCTTGTTGAGGGTTTGATGGGCCCAATTAGATCCATGTGCCACAGTTCCATTATATTACTAGCTCTCCTTTTCACAATTTTTGGATGGACTTTCCTGCACGCCTTTCCTTCAATGCATGAATCACATTGAACGTCTATTTTATTTTTTTCTTCCATCCCCACAACCAGGTCTTCATTCTTCATTTCTTCTATTACTCTCTTGTTTGCATGTCCGAGCCTTTTGTGCCAAATATCATCTTCTTTTATTGTTGCTGCTTTTTCTTTATTCACACTCTTTGATTTTACATAATACGCATTCCCTTCACGTACAGCTATCATTTGTGTTTCATCCTCATTCTTATATATAATTGCACCATCTTTGTCAAATAATACTTTGTATCCATTATCAGTAACCTTTGCAACTGATAGTAGATTTGCATTTAAATTGGGAACATACAATACATTTTTTAATCTTACTTTGTTTTGAATCTCCTGTTGTTTCATGACAATTTCTCCTATTCCGCTTGAAATCAGCTTCTTTCCCTCTTTATCTGCCATAGTTACTTCTCTCTTTTCTTGTTCCATCACTTCAAAAATTCTCGCACTGTTTACCATATGACTTGTCGAGCCAGAGTCTAATACCCACATTAAGTCTTCTTTTATTGTTCTCTCCATAGATATTTTCTCATTTACCTGCAATACAGTCTCACCATCGGTTTGCATCATTGCTTCTCCTCTTCCACGTACATGGGAATTGTATCTTCCTCTACCAATTCCTCGATTATTACCTCGATTTCCTCTTCCTCGTGTTGATACAAACCTTTTAGGCTTTTTACATTCTGCTGCAATGTGATTATGTCCTTGACAATTGAAACATTTTAATTTACTATAACATTCCTCTGCCATATGCCCTTTTTCCCCACAATTATAGCAATATGTTTCACTCTTTGGTTTCTCTCTCACCTCCCTTACGCTTTCATTGTCTCTTCCAGCCCTTTCTCCCCTTCTCTTTTCCTTACGTAGCTCTTCTTGTTTTAGTGTGTACCTTATATCATTGATGGTCACATCTCTCTGGCACTCTAACACTCTTACATTTTGGTCAAACTCTTGTCTCAAACCCTTCAAAACATACATTCTTAGTTCATATTCCTCTATTGACTTACCTAAGAGAATACATTGATTTTTTAGGGCCTCGGCTCTGTTTATATATGCATCCACACTTTCCTCTTTCTTCATTTGTAAATTTGACAACTCACTCAAGAATCTCGCTTTTAATTGCTCTGTCTCAGCTGCCATATTATTTTTAATTGAGTGCCATAATTTGTCTGCATTCCTTTCATGACTGTATCTTAAAAGTTGTGCCTTAGTCATTGTGTTTAAGATAATTGTCCTAGCAGCATAGTTGTCATCATCCCATTCGTTCCATGCTTTATATTTAACCTCATAATCAGCATCTTCTTCTTCAGGTTTCTTCAGTGATTTCACCCCTATGATTTTTTTCCATAGTTTTTTAGACCTCAATATTCCTTCTATCTTTTCACACCACAGGAAATAATTTGTATCATCTAACGGTTCCACCGACGCTATATTCCAGCTTTCCGCCATTACGCAGCACGTGTTGTTCTTCTCTTTATTGTTTATTCTCACACATAAAAAACACTTTATAAACTACGAACCACTCTCTGCTACCACTTGTGGGAGGAATTTGGTAGTCAAATTAAATGAGCCTCTTTCTGTTTAACAAATTAACGTATATATATTTTTCACAATGTTCTCTCCACGTGTGCATCACACTCTCTCCATACATGGGACTATGGGACTTCCGCGCGTCCCCCTCACGCGCCCCAGCGTTGCCAACATCCACACTCATTCATTCCCCACTCACTCACCAGGCATACCACACAATAAAAATAACCCCACAAGAAGTACTGTTGTACACTGTCCATTTATTTGACACCTTAAAACTCAGTAGTTGTACTGTGGGCCCTTAAATATTATCCTTTGACCCCCTGGCCCTCTGCCTCTTATTCAGGAGTCAAAATAAAAAAACGTCAAAAAAGTAAAAAATGGTTCTCTTTTTCATTGTACAAACATGAAGCACCGTCGACATTGGCATTATTCAGTATGCACCATGAGGAGGTTGCTCGATCGGATTTTGCACACCATGTGGCCCTGGACAGGACCGTTTTTATAGTTCTCTCTATTCGACCATAAGAATCTCAACATTCATATTGTCTTGATGGTCTCTATTAGCGGCATTTCTGGTCGTATTTAGAAGATAGTTACAGTTCATTTTTAGGAATGTGAGAAATAAGAACTTGATGTTTGGAACGATTCCGAAATCGTGAATAAACTTTTAGTCTTCTAAGGCTGTTATCTGTCAACGAAGTGCCAATTTACGCTAATAGAGGGCAACAAGACAATATGAATGTTGAGATTGTCATGGACAAATAGAGAGAACTATAAAAACGGTCCTTTTCAGGGCCACATGGTGTGCAAAATCCGATCGAGCAAATTCCTCGTGGTACACACTGGGTAATGCTAATGTCGACGGTGCTTCATGTTTGTACAATGAAAAAGAGAACCATTTTTTACCTTTTTGGCATTTTTTTATTTTGACTCCTGAATGGGAGTCAGAGGGTCAGAGGGTCAAGGGGTAATATTTAAGGGCCCACAGTACAACTACTGAGTTTTAAGGGGTCAAATAAATGGACAGTGTACAACAGTGCTTCTTAAACTCAAATATGCTCAAACGTGGTAGTCTAGAATAAGGTGCACTACTGTTGACTTTTGATCCCCCGTATCTCGGAAACTGTTCAATTTACGAGCTTGGGCCCATTGGAACTTTTCATCAAGACATCATGAACTACATCATATTAAAAGTTCAGCTAATTTAACCGGGGGCCATTTTCCATAAGATCTGTGCAGGGTACTTTTATCCTCGCGAATTTCAGAATATCGAACGGCACCAACTTATGGGACGACCTAATATATTTATCAATAGTATTGTAAAAATTCATTGTAGACTTCGTAAACTGAACCCTAAGATCAATAGTAGGGATTATTAATAAATCAATCAAAACTGATTTACGAATATTACAATCATTAATCAATAGTAACACTGACTTTGAAATACGATAACTTAAAAAGTGTTACACTTAAAATAAAAATTATTTTACGAAAATGTTACATGGTTATGTGACATTGTTCGCTCTTAGCAATTTTTCACGTAATGGTGTGTTTGAGTTTTTAGGGTGGCGGAATGGTAACAGCGTTTAATGTAGGTGACGTTGATTCGTTCATGGAAAGTTTTGCACCTTTCATCATCAGCTGTATGTGTACCGCCAAATTTTTCAACTTTATTTTTAACGGCGAACAGGTATGTCCTCCATATTTTGCGTACCAGTTAACATCGAACGATCGCGTAGAATGAACTTAAACTCCGAATACAGATGAGGAGTCTTTTGAACATGATGAGAGACGATTGGAAGATATACTCGGCATCGAGTAATGAACTCGAAATTCTCTCCCGACATTATGCAGTGGGGAAAAGAATTACACTTAACTATGCAAGTAAGGTTGTTTTAGTTTTAAAAAATCATTTAATAATTCACAATCACAATGTACGATTGATATTTAATAGTCTCTAAATTGTATAATCGACTAACCTAAATACAACATTTTTTATTTAAACTGAACATTATCATGTCGATTGGATGCGACACAAATAGGCTACATCGCGGTAACCCGCAAAGATAAATACAGGGTGGTCTGTGCAACTTGTGCACTTTTATAACTTCCAAAGTATGCGTTGCTCAACTGTATAAAAACGTTGCATGGTTTTAAACGGTATACTATGTACACATCTATTAATATATACTGAGAGTTTAATAATCTATATGTTATTTATGGGTTTATCGAATTCCTAATCAATTTATAAATATATAAGCTTTGTTTTTTTAAATGACATACTATTCTTCTTATACCAAACTATGGAAGAATATCAAATTCTGAGTAAAAAAGTGTTAATCTGCATTGGCCCTAAACCTAATAATTAATGAGCAATTTCACTTTATTTTTTATTTCTTCCTAATTTTCACTGTTCTGTAGAAATATGTGATAAGGTTGAGTGTTCAATTTGATATTTCGCTAAGAAAACTTTCAAGAAACAAAGTCACATTACTTATTAGTTATTACTTTTAAAATATTCTTCCATATTTGGGTATAAAATGTATAGTATTCCACTTAAAAAACCAAAGTTGGCATTCAAATCTCCGAGATGCCTTTGCCTACAAAAGAGACAAATGCAATACATAGTGTACCCCTTCAAACTATGCAACTTTTTTATATAAAATTTTTTTGATCAATGCATGCTTTGGAAGTTATAAGCCATCCTGTATATCTAACGAAATGTTAATTTTTTAAACATGGTGCCCTAATGATTTTTTACGTAAAATTACCTGGGCAGTCCATTCCGGTAAATAAAAATATGCAATTTAATTTAAAAACAAATGCATCTGCGTTTTTCTGGTACATCGTTGCACATATGAAAAAAATAAAGTTGCAGAAAAATAGACACTATCATACCATTCAACTTTTCCCTCTACAGTTTCTTTTTCTATCTGTTACCTAATTCGAGATACAACACTGTATAAAAGTACAGAAAATCCCAAATTTCATCAGCACCAACTACTTTAGAAGATCGAAAGAATGCCTTGAAACTAACAGAAACGATCGTTTGATTTGTAACGTATTAATAATAACAGCTTTTCTATACGGATCAATGACACCCTTTATGATGATGCCATCGCTACAGAATGCAGCTAGCACTTTAGGGTTCTTCAATCTTTCCGGCGAACGAGCGCCGCTGATGTATCGCGTTGAACATTTCGTGGACGCGGAGAAATATTACTATCCTCTGCTGATCCACTCATACTTTGGCACCGTGGCATTTATCACAATCGTCGTCGCTTGTGATTCGATGATACTACTTTACGTTCAACACGAGTGCGCGCTTTGCGAGATTTTAAGGTGAGAACGTAATTTCTAGTCCAGCTGTCACAAAATATTCAAATGTTAGTTGATAATGTTTTTGATAAGGGGTCTTTATATTTATGCAAAATTACATTATTTTGGACGAATATTTGATAACCCATGTAATGAAAAATTAAAAATTTTGTACAATTTATAAATTATAATAAATAATTTATGTTATAATTTTATTAGTTAATTTTTTCGTTTTAATTGTAAATTTTTAATTGCCAGTGTTGTGTATAAAATTAAAATTGATATAAATAATATTAATACTCCATTTAATTTGGAATTGCTCGTAAAATAGAATAAGCAAATAAAAAATATCATTCTGGTTTAATATGTTTTGGAGTAACTATAAGACTTGCTATAATAAAATTATGAGGATCTCTTAAATAATATGGAAATTGTGTAATAACAACAAAATTAATAAATAAAATTACAATAAATCCTAATAAACCTTTAATCAAAAAATATGGACGAAAAGGAATTTGAGTAATATTTTTATTGAATCCTGTAAGATTATTTGATCCATTAACATGTAAATAAAATAAATTTATAATTCATAAATTATAATAAATAATGTAGAAAAAATAAAAGATTTTTAATTCGTTTTAAATCGTTGCATAATGAAAATGATGATTTACAATTCTTTAGAGATCGACTACGAAACTTCGTGGATCATGACAATATGGACATAGAGTTGCACCCCAGCAAACACGAAGACAGACCGTACAAAAATGCCAGAACCTGCATAATGTTGCACAAACACATAATCGAGTTAGTATTGATATTTTTTTTACAGTATATACTTTGAAATTATTTTGGCTTGAAAAAAACATGGACTTTCGAAAACCATTCTCCAACTATGTTTCATAATATTAAAGATTTGCTCAAAAAATCGAGAATGCAAACACGGTGTCATTCTTGTTCCAATTGGGATTCAATTTGATGGGTGTCAGCTTCACTCAGTTCCAGGTCAGTGATAGGTTCAGAATAATTTTTACATTTTACCAGCGATTTTATGATTATCAGTCATTTATTTTATAATTAGGCAATAGCAAATTTAGACAGGCCAAACAAGTCTCTCAGCTTTGGTTCGTTTACGACTTCCTTGTTAAGTATTCTTTTACTCGACAGTTGGCGGGGACAACAAGTTTTAGACTCCACTGACAACATATTCGAATACACGTAAGAATCTTCATAGCGTATACTTTTTGGAAATAGATGTAAGAAAAAAAATTATTTAAGACTGTTAAAAATATGTAGTAAATGTTACTTTTGTTTTTGTGTGGTTGGCTGCATTGCCGTATGCCCCCTTTCTTATGTTTTTTTGGTGTGTCGGTTGTTGAGAGTGTGTGTGTGTGTTCCCACGAGGATGGTACAATGTGCTTCGAATTATTACAGTCTTTTTGTTTGTTATCTTTCTTTTCTTTTCTAAATTAATAAACAAATATTGCACAAATTGAGTTTATTTTCTTTAATTCTAACAAAGACAAATTTTAATAATTTAGATAAATTTTAAATAGCATTTATGTTATTAGTAGTTTTAGATTACAAATCTGTTCCCTCTACTTTGTTCGACTAGTCCACTGCTTTAAAAAATAAACAACGAATTATTTCTTAATTTGATTATTTGAACCTTTGTTATTCAACCGAGAAAATTATGATTATTAAAAAATGTCTTTGTTAAGAATTTTGAAAGGATTTATAGAATTTGAGGAAAGGATTCAGATGGTTTGAGGCATAACAAAAAATTCACGCGGTAGAACATCGGTTAAATTGTAGATTTATGTTTTCAGGACAAGCGGAAAATGGTACCAATCATCTATGAATTCTAAAAAACTTCTAAGTATTATGTTAACAAAGAGTGTAGTGCCTATTAAATTAACAGCTGGCAGACTCTACACATTAAATTTAGAGAACTTCACCGCGGTAAGGTTTACCATAAGTCGGCTATACAGGGTGTTCTGGGAAAAAATTTGAATGGGAGATTCTAGAGGCTAAAATAAGACGAAAATCAAGAATACCAATGTGTTGATCGAAACTTCGTTAAAAAGTCATTAAAACATTAAATTAAAAAATTTCAAATCATTCTAAAAAAATTATTTTTGGTTGCGGGTGGCAATTACAATCATTTTTGGTGAATAGACATACCTCCGAAATCCTACGCACTTTCGAGAAAAAAATTCAGTAGGTGGATAAATTTTTCGGTGAAAAAAAAAATTTCAAATCGTTCCGAAGCAATTATTTTTAGTTGTTCGAGTCGATTACAATTATTTTTGGTGAGAAGAAATACACCAGAAATCTTATACACTTTCAAGAAAAAAATTCCTAATCGAAAATATAATGTATGGACAGAAATGTTCCCCGAAAATTTCATGTGAATGTTTAAAATATTGTAACTTCTGAACGGGTTGGAGGATTTCAATGTTTCAAAATGCAAACAACGCGTATTTTGGTGAAGAATACGTAGAAATTCTAAGAATATTCTAAGAAAAATGGACCAATTTTCAAACGGCCATAACTCATTCAATAGTAAATATATTGCAATGAAATTTTTTTCTGAAGTAATGCTCATGGGTACCTATAAAGAAGTATTAAACAATATTTCCGTACAGCGTCACACAAGTTTATATTTTTAATTTTTTTAATTTTTCGAAGAAATTAAAAAGTTTGAAATTGTAAGATTTCACATTAGGGCGACTCACATTGGGTCATACGCCTCTGTCGTTGACACATTGGGACCATCTGTTTGCGACTGCGCGCTAGCGGTTCTTCTACGCTACGATGTGTGCATTTTCTCTCCGCGCCTACGACATTTTTTGCTTTGTATCATTAATAAATACTCTTTATTAATTAACTCCTTTTGTTCTTCCGAGTCTTCTAATTAGAGCTGCCCCTCCAAACAGAAATTATTCTGAAAAAATTATTTTCGGTTGTGGGAGTGAATTACAATCATTTTTTATGAATAGACAGACTTCCGAAATCCTACGCACTTTCGAGAACAAAATTCGAGTAGGTGGACAAATGTTTTAACAAAATTAAAAAATTTTAAATCGTTCTGGAAAAATTATTTTTGATGCAGGGGTCAATTACAATCATTTTTGGTGAATACATATACCCCCGAATTCCTACGTATTTTCGAGAAAAAAATTCTTTACCGAAAATATACTCTGTGGCCAGAAATGTTTTCCCGAAATTTCATGCGTATGTTTAAAAAAACATTTGTAATGATTCCAAATTCAAACAATGTTTATTAGTGGAGCTGCAGGGCTCAAAAAAAATGGGCTGAAAAAATACATTGGATGTACTACTATCGCGCGCTTGCAGCTGTTCGCAGTTTATCGTTCAACAGTCGAAACTTTAAACGTTAATAACTTTTTACCAAAGCCTTAATCAACAAATTGCTATTCTTGATTTTCGTCTTATTTTGATCTTTAGAATCTTCAATTAAAATTTTTCTCAGAGGCATCCAAACACCCTGTATACACATTCAGACACCCGGTATACAACATTACTACATTAAAATATTCGGCAGTCTTGGAAATTATAATGTTTTAAAATGTTTTTGAAGGTTGTAAAAACATCATTTTCATATTGCATGGTTTTGTGCTCCTTTCAGTGAGTATCAAATAACCAGTAACGAGTATCAATGTCTGTTAACAAGACGAGATGTAGAAAGAACGGAAGGAACGAATCGATAAGAATGGAATGCATTATAAGGTCGATTGAATTATATTACATGTTTACTTAAAATAAAAACAGAACAATTCCCATCGTTTGTATTGTTTATATTTTTTATAATATGTGTATATAATTGTAGGTAAGTTTGGATACCATTTTAAATTGAAATTGTATCTCGTTTTGTAAATTATTTATTTTAGAACGATTTTCATTTTCGACGACATTTTACTGTATTTTCCATAAACAGGAATCAGGATTAAATAATAGAATTCGAAGAAAAGAATGGAGCTTACCTTTTACACTCGTTGAAATCACTGGAATTCTCGAAGTCGTTGCATCCGCGGCAGCTTCGAATCATGAAATTACACGTGTGTCTAAATAGAGAAAAGGAAACAGTTAAATAAAAGGCAAAATAGTAGGTCTTATTGTACATATAATTTAAAAATAAAAAAAAACGATACGATAGAGAAAAAAAATCACACCAAAAAATCATTTACAGTCGGAACTGTATCGTTTAATTATCGTTAAAGAAAATAACGAATGTGAACACTTTTAGTTCGTAACAACGTCGTAGCCACTTTGTACTTTCCATATTACGCGCTTCGATACATTCCGTGTCCCGAAGAAACGTCTGATTTCCCCTTAGCTTTTGATTCCGTATGCATAAACAACAGGTACACGGAGAATTCTTAACATTTCTTTCCAAACGTTCGATTATTTCACGGAGCTTGGTAACTATCAGAGTAATAAAAAAAAAAATTTGCAATCTAAACCATCCTTTGTGCTTTCACCCTTCGTAATAGCTCTGTGTGAATGATTAAATGTACCAATTTTGAGCAATTATCCCCTGAGTGTGCCTGACAAACGGACTGTGTAACGAGTCCGTAATCATGTCTTGCGCATGAGCGTCGTCGATATTTTACGCGAAAAGTTCTAAGGGCAGTTGTTGAGCAGGAGGAACCGAAGAAGCATCGAAATGGATGGAATGGAAAGTAGCCAGTATGAGTACTTACGTGTTAATAAATATTTTTTGAAAATCATCGGCCAATGGCCTTATCAATCGACCCTGGAAAAGATTTTGATCGGAATAGTTTTTATCCCAACCATTGCTCTTCAAACGATCCTTCAGGTAATACTATTTTCCGAATCGCATGTATACGTATATAGTATTTATCATAATATTTTATTTTATTCTTCAACAACAAAGGTATCAAATTATTTTCGCGAATTTTTGCTTAAAAGCTAATGGCTCGAGAAAGAAGGCATTTTTCAAGAATTTTTCTTTGCTAAATCAACAATGATATTCAGACCGTCCTTTTTTCGAAATATTTATCGATCTGTTAACAAACGTTAATAAATATTTTCAGTAAAATTCTCTCGATGGAGATTAATGTTTAAAATTGATATCCACGATCGAAATATTTCAACATAAGTTGACAAAATGGCCTCTAAAGAAATTTGATCTATTTTTCAAAATTTGTCGAAAGTGTTCGTACTTTTAGCCGTCGGTGCTAAATGGCGCACGGATTTACAGGGTGGCGGAATGATAACAGCGTTCAACGTAGGCGATATCGATACGTTCATGGAAAGTTTTGCTCCTTTTGTAATTAGCTGGATGTGCCTCGCCAAATTTACCAATTTTATTTTCAATGGTAGTCAGGTACGTTTTCCACATTTCTGATATCGGTTAACATGGAACGATCGCGTCGAATGAACGTAAACTGCTAATACAGATGAAGAATCTTTTGAACATGATGAGAGACGATTGGAAGATGTTTTCAGTATCGAGCAACGAACTCGACATTCTCTCGCGACATTATGGAGTAGGGAAGAAAATTACCTTTAATTACGCAGGTAATGTTGTTTTATTTTACGCAATTTGAATTAAAAAAATATTATAATTCATTGAACTAGACTGTAGAACATAACTATAGCACCGGTGACATTTTTAAGATTTTTATAATTTAAAAGAATAATTCAAAGAAAGTAATTGTATAACATAACGAAGCATTGTAAATAATAAACTTCAGTCGAAACATAGTGGAAAACTATAGCACCAACTGTGTATTTAGTTTTGTCTCTTACTGTAAATAGTTTGGATAGATTCTTCGAGAAAATGTAAAGAAAAAGAATGGCCTTTTTGAAAAAGTTTATGGTAGAATACCCCTTTAAATATTGGTTTGACAACTAAGTAATTGCGGATTTTTTTAATAAAATAAAAGACAATTTTTTCATGGAATGAAATAACTTTATTTAGTAATGTAATTTCCATGTCCATTTTTAACAATGATCTTTTGCCATCTTTCAGGCAACATCATAAAACTTCTGGTTTTTATCGGCATAAAACTGAACCAAGCGCGATTTAATATCATCATCGTTATTGAGATTTGTACCATTCAAGAAATTTTGCAAAGAACAAAACAAATGATAATCTGACGGTGCAAGGTCAGGACTATACAACATGGTGGATGTGGCAACACGTTCCAACCAAGCTCCAATAATTTTTATCGAGTTACCAAATATGTGTGTGGTCTTGCATTGTCAAGGTGGAACACAATACCTTTACGATTTATCAATTCCGGTCGCTTTTCTTGAATTGCATTATTCAGTTTGGTTAGTTGTTGAATGTACACATCTGAGTTGATCGTTTGGTTGTGTGGTAAAAGTTCAAAGTAGACGATTCCTTTGTAATCCCACCAAACTGATAACATAATCTTCTTACACGAATATCAATTTTGATTGTCGTTTGAGCTGGTTCATCTTGCTTGCTCCACGATCTTTTTTTTTCCATTGATATTGTTGTAAAGAACCCATTTTTCATCTCCAGTTATGAATCTTTTTAAAAATGGATCATTTTCGTTGCGTTTCATAAGCAAATCGCAGATGTTAATGTTAAGCGAATTTCTTTGAGCTCACGAAGAACCCATACATCGAGTTTCTTTATACAGGGTGTTCGGCCACTCTTGGGAAAAATTTTAAAGGGAGATTCTAAAGGCCAAAATAAGACGACAATTAAGAATATCAAATTCTTGGCTTCGTTAAAAAGTTATTAAAAAATTGAATTAAAAAATTTCAAATCATTCTGAAAAAATTATTTTTGGTTGTGCGGGACTATTACAATCATTTTTGGTCATTACACATACCCCTGAAATCCTACCCACTTTTGAGAAAAAAATTTGAGTAGGTACTGAAATTTTTAGACAAAATTAAAAAATTTCAAATCATACTAAAAAAATTATATTTAGTTACAGAGGTTAATTACAATCATTTTTGGTGAATAGACATATCCCGAAATCCTACGCACTTTCGAAAAAAAAATTCTTTACCGAAAATCTAATGTGAGGCCAGAAATGCTTTCATGCGAATCTTTAAAATGTCATAACTCCTGAACGAATTGGAGGATATTAATTTTTCAGAATGCAAACAACGCGTATTTTAGTGTAGAATATGTGGAAATTCTAACAATAGTGAAAAAGTTATTTCTTGATGCCATAAAGTGAGAAAAACCCCATTAAAATGATTCAATTTTCAAACAGCCATAATTCCTACAATAGTGAATGTATTTCAATGAAACTTTTTTTTGATGTAGAGCTCATGGGTACTTACAAACAGGTATTAGACAACTTTTCTTTGGGTGGTCAAACAAAATTATTAAAAATCAAAAACGAATTTTTAAGAAAAACCGACGGGGGGTAGGTGTACATTTTTCGGCGAAAAAAAATTTCGAATCGTTCTGAAAAAATTATTTTCAGTTGCGGAGATCAATTGCAATCATTTTTTATGTGTGCACATACCCTCGAAATTCTGCGCATTTCCGAGAAAAAAATTCAGGAAGGTAGACGAATTTTTCGACGAAATTGACAATTTTCAAATCATTATTTTCAGTTGTGGAGTTCAATTACAATCATTTTTGGTCATTAGACGTACCATCGAAATTCTGCGCATTTTCGAGACAAAAATTCAGTACGGGCGGAACTTTAAATGCTAATGACTTTTTAATGAAGCCTCCATCAACAAATTAGAATCTTCGATTAAAATTTTCCCCAGGGGTGGCCAAACATCCTGTATAAACCAGTTGTTTTAAACGCTTTTCAATGCATGTATATGTTACAGTGAAACACCGAAATCTGGAGAATGTCGACTTTCACCGGTGAATGTCAACATTCACATAGTCGCTTAGTGTATGTCCGAAATATTTGCTAAACACCCTTATTTCTGACTTACACCGGTAAATGTTGACATTCACCATGCACTAATGGTGAGTGTTGAACATGTTGGAGATTTATATTTTCTTCTCCGTAATTCAGTCGCTATAAAACGTCACAAGGGTGACGTAACTTTTTCGCCTCTCTTTCTGAAAGGATCTAACCCAGACCTAACCCAGACCTAACCCAGACCTAACCCAGACCTAACCCAGACCTAACCCAGATCTAACCCAGATCTAACCGAGATCTAATCCAGATCTAACCCAGACCTAACCCAGACCTAACCGAGACCTAACCCAGACCTAACCGAAATCTAATCCAGACCTAACCCAGACCTGACCCAGACCCTAGATTTGGGTTAGGTCTGGATTAGATCTGAGTTAGGTCTGGGTTAGGTCTGGATTAGATCTGAGTTAGGTCTGGGTTAGGTCTGGGTTAGGTCTGGGTTAGGTCTCGGGCGTCGGGTGACCTGGCGTCCGTGGCGGAGAAATCAGGGGGGGAAGGACACGTCGTCCTTCCCCCCGGGATGAGCCTCGAGAGGCAAGGCGCGGCGGGGGACTCTGTAATGTCTCACTAGAGTTCCCGGTCCCTCGCCGCAGCGCCGGAGGACGGTCACCGTGGGGTTTTAGCCGGTAAGAGTCCGGCACTACCCCGAGGCCCCCCCTACTTAGGGCCTCGAGGTGTCCATGAGGATTTCCCCACGTACAAAAAAAAAAAAAAGGTCTGGGTTAGGTCTGGATTAGATTTGAGTTAGGTCTGGGTTAGGTCTGGATTAGATCTGGGTTAGGTCTGGGTTAGGTCTGGGTTAGGTCTGGGTTAGGTCTGGAATAAGTCTGAATTAAGTCTGGGTTAGGTCTGGGTTAGGTCTGGGTTAGAAAAAGATCACGATTTACTGCAGTATCCATTTAGTATAAATTAGGGTATCGGAAAAAAAATTAAGAAAACGTTGCTCGCGTTATCAAAGCTTGCATAAGACTGACAAAGCTGATTGACTCCCAGCAGAACAAAGGATTTGGCAGGAGAGAGCCAGTCGCTTGTTTTTTGACTCTTCTGTTTTGGACCTCCAGCAGAGCATATCTGTGATTGTCGACACACACCGGAGAGGGTCCGAATGTACAACAATGTAATGAAATATTCGATCTTTCATCGACGTATTTGGTATCTGTTGACATTCACCGGTGAAAGTTGACATTCTCCAATTTCGGTCATTCACGGTAACATATATACGTGATACATCGAGGTTCTCTGCAATCTCATGCGTTATACTATGACGATCGGAATCGATTAATGCTTTAATTTGGTCGTCACCAACTTCAACTTGACGGCACAAAGACTGTTCATCTTTGAGTGAATAATCACCGGAATGAAATTTAGCAAACCAATTTTGACACTGCCGTTCTTTTAAGGCTTCGTCATCGTACACAACAAATAATTTTTTGTGAGCTTGCAATTAGTTTTTCCTTTGAGGAAATAATACAAGGTATGACGAAAATGCTCATTTTGAAGAACGAATAAATCCTTGTTATAACTGTATTATTGGCGTACATGTGCAATGGTGCATCCATTATTTTGTAAAAGTATATAGAAATAGGCCAATGATATCGTTCAACCGACGCCAAAACAAAACTACACGATCGATGAATATAATGTTCTTTCTGAATGAAAATTAAAGTACTAACAGTCAACAATATGGGTTTGTCGTTTCGAATGCATACAAATACGTAACAATTGAACTAAAGTCATCCATCAGTGAAATCTGCAATTACATAGTTGTCAAACCAATAATCAACGAAAAATCCTGAAAGCTGACAGAAAGTACCGTTTAATTTGGAATGTATTGACAGCTTCTCTATACGGAACAATGACACCCTTCATGATTGTACCATCGCTACAGATCGCGGCTGATGCTGTAGGATTCTACAATCTGTCTGGCGAACGACCGCTAATGTTTCGCATTGAACATTTCGTGGATATGGAGAAATATTACTATCCTCTGCTGATCCACTCATACTTTGGCACCCTGGCATTTATTACGGTCGTGGTGGCTTGCGATTCAATGATAGTACTTTACGTTCAACACGAGTGCGGAATTTGTGAGATTTTGGGGTAATGACAGTTTGCAGTTCCTAGGAGGGATCACTTTCTGTGCAACTAGTGATAAATGTGGTGTACTGTTTCAAGAAGCACAACGAAAGCTTATCGCCAGCGTTTTGTCTGTTGTACGCAGTCCTGTATGGAAGTGTGTGTATTTGTTCAAAGTACATGTGAGTAGTTGACAGTTTCTCGTACGTGTATTGCATGTAAACTAATCTTGTCTAGCGTAGTGTAATCGTAGATTAGATGTTTGAACCAGTTGCAATAGTTTCTTAAAAAATATAAATATCTTGAGAACGGTGAGAGATATCGAAAAAATGTTTAAACGAATGTTGCATATTTTATTTATGTTCGCAGGATTGTATGAATAATTTTTTTAATAGTGGTGGCGATTTGAAAAATATTGATTTCGAGTTATTAACGATTGTAGATTATTGTATGTACGTGTCGTATGGTTTAATTCGTCTAATCATGTTCTTTGTAGGTGTTGTTTGAAACAATTTCAAGGACTTTGAAATCTTGAAGGCTTTGACTTTGAGTCAAAACTGAGTTTTGTATTTAAACAATTATGGTGATATTCTAGATTTGAACTCGAATAAAAAATCTGTACATAGTATTACATTAAATAATGAAACCTAATGTAATATTTAATTGCTTTTGATGTATGAGTTTATCTCTAAATAATTTCAAATGTTCCCATATTAAAATTGTTTGCATTGCTTGACTGTAAAATTATACAGTATTTTCACATAAAATAAAAAGTTTTCCATAGCAAGCGTGCTTTATATTTTTAGCAGAAGTACACTATTCTAAACGAATTATGTGTATGAAGTTTTTTAAATCGCTACATAATACAAATGGTGGGTTGCAATTCTTTAGAGGTCGACTGAAAAATTTCGTGGATGGCGACACCAACGATATAGAATTGTATCCTAACAAACACGAAGATAAATCGTATCAAAATACTAGAACGTGCGTAATACTGCACAAACATATAATCGAGTTAGTATTGATTTTATAAAATTATTTCCTGTGCGCTTTTATGTACAGAATGTTGCATAACATCTTCTTCAGCGATAGACAGAGAACATAAATATAATGAAAAATGTTTATATAAACGTATGTGCTTTGTTTTCCATTGTTTATATGTTCCCAATCTATTATTGAAATAGATACGTTATGGAACAATTTGTACGTTCCATTCTAAAAGTTTTTATTTTAAAAAATATCGACCTTCTCCATCCTCTTTTTATTGTATTAAAGATTTGGTAAAACAATCGAGGATGCAAACACGGTGGCTCTCTTCTTCCAATTAGGATTCAATCTGATTGGTGTAAGCTTCACACAATTTCAGGTCGGTTTTGCTTAAACAGCAATTCTCATATTTGGCCAGCGCTTGCATACTGATCATTTGCTTTCTAATTAGGCGGTAGCAAATCTAGCAACTCCGAACAAGTCACTCAGGTTTGGTTCGTTTACGATATGCCTGTTGAGTATCCTTTATCTCGATAGCTGGCGTGGCCAACAAATGTTGGATTCTACCGATCGTATTTTTGAATATACGTAAGAGTCTTTAGAACGTATCATTTTTAGGTCAAGATTAGAAAAGGATAATCTTTTGCCTGTGTCTTCTCGATAATAATTTAAGTTTTAGAATTTCTACGAACTGTATTACCAATAGAGAAATATTGAAATGGAAATCCATGTTTTCAGGACAAGTGGCAACTGGTATTATG
Organism: Colletes gigas; assembly: GCF_013123115.1. Lineage (NCBI taxonomy): Eukaryota > Metazoa > Arthropoda > Insecta > Hymenoptera > Colletidae > Colletes > Colletes gigas. The sequence goes on from NW_025106701.1 coordinate 136,000, forward strand.
CATCTTTGAATTCCAGAAAACTCTTGAGCGTTATGTTGTCGAAAAGCATAAGGCCTATTAAAGTAACAGCTGGAAAACTCTACATTTTTAATTTAGAGAACTTCACATCGGTAAGGTTTTCATTGTCTTTATAATATTATCAATGCAATAGAGTTTCGATTATCCGGTAGGTGGTTATCCGAAATGTCCGAATAACTGATATATTTACCCTGACTATTCTTCCATAAATGTTACGGATTATATTTCACACAAACAAAGAAGTCCCAGTCGTATGCATCCAGCAGTGACGTCGATACTAAACAGTTGACGAATATAAAGCGTAGGAATTTTATATATTTTATTGTTTATTAATTATTTTTATTACTACATTACCCATGGTTGAGTTTATTAAAAATGAAAAACGAATTTTAAAAAAAAATAGACAGGGGGTATGTGCAGAAATTTTTTGGTGAAATTCGACAATTTCAAATCACTCTGAAAAAATTATTTTTCGTTGTGGGGGTTAATTATAATTATTTTTGGTGAATAGACATTCCCCCGAAATCTTGCGCAGTTTCGAGAAAAAAATTCGAGTAGATGGTGAAATTTTTCAGTGAAATTGAAAAATTTCAAATCATTCTGGAAAAGTTATTTTCGGTTGCGGGGATCAATTACAATCATTTTTGGTGAACACACATACCTTCGAAATTGTATGTACTTTCGGGAAAAAGATTCGGGTAGGTGCAGAAATTTTTCGGCAAAATTAAAAAATTTCAAATCATTTTGGAAAATTATTTTTGGTTGTGGGGGTTAATTATAATCATTTTTGGTGAATAGATATACCCCCGAAATCCTACGTCTTCCGAGAAAAGAATTTGAGTTTGTGGATAAAATTTTTCGACAAAATTAAAAAATTTCAAATCGTTCTGAAAAAATTAGTTTTGGTTGCGGGTGTTAATTATAATCATTTTTGGTGAATACATATACCCTCGAAATTCTACGTACTTTCGGGAAGAAAATTCTTTTCCGAAAATATAATGTGTGGCCAGAAATGTTTCTGTAATTTCATTTTCTGTCTCATTTCCTTTTGTGTTCATTTGAGTAATCCGTTGGTAATGTTGCGAGTGACACGAAAGTGGTAATGGGGCTGTAGAGGCCTAGGAAAATGGGCCGAAAAAATACATTGACTGTGAAGTCTACTTGTATATCACGTCTGTGATTATATTCCTTGTTTTTATCACTTCATATGTAGGTATAGTTCAATCATCCGTCATTAACCCAGTCCCAAGTATGCCGGATAATCTGAATTTTACTGTATCCTATTTTATAATATAAGATAAGCGACCAAAATTTCACCAAAAGTACAAAAGTGCATCTTAATATTTAATGAACTCTACTTTCTTAATATTTTTGAAGGTTCTACGAACGTCATTTTCTTACTGCATGGTGCTCTGCTCTTTTCAATGATCATTAAGTAACCAATAACAGATATTAATGTTCGTCGATGAGAAGAGAGATTTGTGGAGAATAAAGAAACGTGTTGACATTATCGGAATGCATTTGTGAAATCGGATCGATATGCATTTACGTGGAATAAAAATAGTTACTTAAATTTGGCACCCTCGTGGCGCCTAAGAGAGCCCCCTTCATCCACTGGTCTTGTCACGGTTTCCATTTAAAAATTTTCGTTTCGAGGCATAGTTCCAAATTATCGCACTCCATGGACAAAAGGTACGAATTTAATGTTCCACGTTCACCGAATCGTACCATATGGTTCTCGGGGGTCGATTCCTTTTCGAACGAAATAGGTTGTCGACACTGAAACCAGCAAACACCGATCTATCAAACACGCGGCACGTGCTCCACCTCCCACCTGGGCCTAATTGATTCTCGTTCGCGGATCTATCGAGGAAGTCGTTCGAAAGTCGATAAAAACTTGTTAACGCTCGTCACAGTGGACGAGGTTATTAATCAAGAACCAATTTTAATCCCCGAACGACCGGATGAATTTCAACGACGACTGAATTGCATTCGTCTCTATTTGTAACGATCAAATTTATTTGTCGACTGAAAAGATTGGTGGACGACGAGCGGAGAGACGAAATAATACATCAACGAAACGATTAGGGATCTGCAACTTTCGAATTGGTAACCATCCGTCGGTGATCGCTCACGATTTACAGATTTCATACAGTTGACACTAGCAGAGGATAATAGCTACTTTTTTTCAATTTTCCATACATTTAGTTTTAATGTAGTAGTAGACTAAGAGTATCAGAATACTAAAACTAATTAATGAGTAACAAGATATACAGAATGTTAATTATTGTATTTACGCTTCTGTTTTAGCTGTATAAGTTTATAAAAAGGAGCATTGCCCGTTACATTGTATTATTCAATAATAATAATAATCAAACTAAGAGTACGAAAACATGGCATTTGAAGAATTAAAGATACACATTACATTAGAATGGGTTCATACAAGAGAGCACAATTGTGTATGCAGCACAATGGGTAATTTTCAAAAACTTTTGTACAAGTTAACTTAGTTTAATAAGTAAATTACTCGCCTTATTTTCATTTAAATCCACTTTAAATCCATAAACACAAGTAACACAGCACATCATGTTGATACTAATGATATTGATGCTGTTTGTATCGAGACCTATTCACAATTGATTTTCTCGACTACGAAATCTCAAATGAAAAAATTGTCGGTTAATTATTGTATTTACGTGTCTGTTTTAGCTGTATAAGTTTGTAAAAAGAAGCATTGTCCTAAGAGTACGACTTTCTTCGGTTCAAGGAAGACATGTTAAAATGACGATAACCTCGAATATTTCAAATATCATTTATAGTAATCGATGCGATCGGTCGAGAATAGTGATCGATCGAAAAATCGGTTAATTCAAGCTCGTTAGTTGTGGTTCGAACAAATCTTCGAACACGAAGTTTGCATATATTTATGTCCCCTTGTCAATGGAATCTTTACTAAATACAATATACAGGTTGTTCGTGCTATTACAAGCTAGCGATTTTTTCGGAAACTATTGTGATTAAAAGAAAATGAGAGAGGAAAAAGATTTATAGTTTTTTTATGATCAATAGGACTGCCTTGTAATAGCATAAACACCCTGTATATTGTGTTTAGAATGATTCCACTAAGGGGACATAAATGTCCGCAAACTTCGCGTTCGAAGATTTGTTTGAACCACAACTAAGGCAAATTACTCGAACTCTCGATCGGTCACTATACTCGACCGATCATATCTGTTGAGATTTTATTGTGGAATGTATGTCTTTAATTAGATATGTTTTATTTTTAATAAGTAATGAGAAAACTAATTAGCTGTACGAAGCGTGTTACATTACATTACAGGCTGATCTACAATCAATGGGTGATCCAGCAGGTGGCGATCGATTACCTGCTCTACTTTATCGACACAAGTGAGATTTACGGTTATGTTTTGTCATGTCTTCCTTGAACCGAAGAAAGTCGTACTTTTAGTTTATTATTATTATTGAATAATGCAATTTAATAGGCAATGCTTCTTTTTACAAACTTATACAGCTAAAGCAGACACGTAAATACAATAATTAACCGACAATTTTTTCATTTGAGATTTCGTCGTCGACAAAATCAATTGTGAATTGATCTCGATACAAATAGCACCAATATCATTAGTATTAACATGATATGCTGTGTTACTTCTGTTTATTGATTTAGAGTGAATTTAAATGAAAATAAGGCATGTAATTTACTTTTTAAACTATCTTAATTCATACAAAAATTTTTAAAAATTGCCCATTGTGCTCTCTGAATTAGATTTGTGTAGTTGTATCATTAATTCTTCAAATGTTTTCGTACTCTTAGTTCGATTATTATATTATTGAATAATACAATTTAACGGGCAATGCTCCTTTTTACAAACTTATACAGCTAGAACAGATACGGAAATATAAAAATTAACCGACATGCATTATTTCTCCGCCATTCGTATGAGTTATTGCAGACTCCTTTTGAGGGTGGCTTAAAAAGATCTATTTCATCGACATGTGTATTGTATAAGGTTATCCAAATTGAGTGTCAAATCTTTATATTGAAATAAAACAGAAACTATTTGAGGTATTTCAGGTTTGTTTATTTTAATATAAAGTCCACTTCATAAGATTAATCATTTTACCCAATTTTTTATTACACTATTACATAATTGGGGTTCTATTTCATTAATGGCGGCTATAATATTGTTTTTTTGCTTGTCAATCGTTTGTGGTTTATCGGCACAAACTTTACTTTTTAAAAAACCTCATAGGAAAAAGTGTAACAGAGTTAGATCGCATGATCTTATGTTCCAGTTGATGTTTCCTTCTCGAGAAATCAGGCGTCGAAAACAAGCTCCAATAAAACTTGAATGTCTATAATAATTTTGTGCAATTTGTACACGTTATTGCACAGTGTAGCGTTCCATGACGATTTGTTTATATTTAGTGATGACGTGTTAATCAAACCGTTTAGCATTCCCATCTGTTAAGAGATATGACACTCAATTTGAATAATCCTATATGTATAATGCAGAAATGCGATTTACGGGGTTACGTATATTGTATTTCGATTTTTACGTAGGAATGTGAAAAGTTGCTCTAATTCTTAACCGTCTATGTTGTTATTTACTAAATGGATTGTCAGCAGAGGTTAGCATAGGATTCTTTGCACGATCTTCAGGAAACGACGATTTTCCCGGGTTAACGGACTTTGTTTCTACGAAGGACTATGCCTTCACGTCCGAGTGCCCCCGGGACAGTTTTTTTCCCCCCGTTAGTCGGCGTTCTTTATCCTAAAATCTTGTGCACTCGGCGGAGCAACACCTTGCTGAGGCTTTCGTCATGCACCCAGTTGTTCGTTGGCGCAGGGCACGCGCCGTGCCCCTTCTTAACAGGGATAGATCCCTTTGTACGATGGATATCTCTAATTGTCTCGAAGCGATTCGCCCCAAGGCACTGTCTTGGCCGTTGGCGTTTCGCTAATTTCCCACCCTCACCATTTTGCGTTCGTCGAAAATTGACACCGGGCATCGATCTGTCGTACGATTTAAAAATTAACTTTCATTGTTTTAATACGAGGTGAATTAACGAGAAGTATTATCTAAACCGATCGTAATAGTATTTTAAAGAAATTTTCCTGTGCTCGAAGGGATTCGCTGGTGGCTGGTCCCGAGTTTCTAATAAGTTTTTAATTAATTGTTAGAATTATTGGCGCGATGGCTGCCGAATAAGTATTAAATGTACCCGGTGTCATCGACCGTCGTGCGTAAGTATACCGTCTTCTCTTTGTTTTCACTTCCTCTGCCACTCTTTTTTGTCCGACGAGTAAGATGCACATATTATATGCAGTTATTATATTCTGTAGCTTCTATTATAAAAGCATCTGTCGTTTCAACGAACCAACGAACCAGCGAAAGTCTGTTCGAGTGTTCCGGATAAACGAGACAAAGGCTGGAAAATCGGTAATTGGAAATAAATTTTCAGCGTGCAGTGCAACGTCACCTCGGCGTTTTCAAGTTTTTACGCTATCGCGTGCCGAAATATTATGACAAATTCCCCTCCGATTCTATACGTTCTCTAAAATAAATAACTCGATTTTAAAGCTTCCGACAAATTAATTATATTCCTGTCGTTCTTCGACTATAGATATTTTACCTTATTTATAGTATTCAATTCTGTTTTTTAAATACGTATCGCACATAGTTAAAAACTATTAGATCGTCCCATAAGTTTCTGCCGTTCAATATTCTGAAATTGACGAGGATAAAATTTGTAATTTAACTGAAAACAAACAAAATTTGTCAGTTCAGGGGATTTCTGAAACTTGAAACATACTAACATCAACGATTCATAGAAATTTGAAAGAAATAGATATTGTTAGTATAGATATTATTACTATGTAAACAGTTTGAAAATGTCAATGTTTTAATGAAAAACGTTGAACTACATTTTAACCCTTTGCACTCCTACAGTTTGATTAATATGAACAACTAGCAATACCAAATAAATACCTATGATTAAAATTTTATTCACATATTTCCTAAATTCAATTTGTGTTATCATGATTGAAACTTGAATCAAGCTATTTTATGTATTATCTTTGTCGACATAACGGCGCAGGTAAGTGCAAGGGGTTAATAAAAAATCAAAGAAGGTTTTGTTTCAACGTTTTTGTTTTGATTACGAGAAACTCGAATTTCAAAATTGTTTCAAGCTCGTTGTCATGCTCGTTCATGAAAAATATTCATGGCTGCGTGAATCTTTTTGTTAGTATATAATAAAACTGAACCTTATAAAAAATAAAAAAAAATAATTTCCAAGCTTATTAGTGGATAAACTATTTGGAAATGTCAACGTTTTAATGGAAAGCGTTGAACTACAGTTTAATAAGAAATCAAACAAATTTTTGTTTCAACGTTTTTATTTTGTATCGTTTGTATCAATGATATAATAGCTTTGCCAAAGGAAGAGGAGGGACTTGTTGAACGAGAAGAGGTTTACTGTTTATTATAAAATTTCATTAAATGTTTAAAATATTGTTTTAAGTTGTACTACAAAATGAAGATATGGGATGACTTAATACAATAGACATATCGATGGAATAGATCTTGTTAAGCCACCCTCAAATGGAATCTACAACAACTCATACGAATGGCAGAGGAATAATACATGTTGATTAATTTTTATATTTACGTGTCTCTTCTAGCTGTATAAGTATGTGAAAAAGATGAGTGCTCTTTAAATTATATCATTCAACAACAACAAGACAAAACAATAACAATTCGTTACCGTTGCAAGTAATTCATATACTACAATTGACAATAGATACACTATTTAAATAACTACGTTTCATCATTTTATCGCTTCTAATAATCGTTTCAATAAATTTTTTTATCAGAGAATTAAGATCCTCGGGCAACGTTGTGTAAAATATGTTCCTTTATTTTACACTGCAAAAGAGTATCAAGCATTATTTAACGAAATTACTTTACACTTTACGTCGTTAATTATTTTCATAACGAGCCGAAATAATAATTTATCTCGTATTAAATGATTTAGAATCGCAACAGATTTACGATATGACGAATAGATTTTTAATAAAAAATATTCGTTCCTTAGTTATATGTATTTACTATAATTACTTCGAGCAATTATTAAGGGTAAGATTGTTTTACGCAAAGGTAGCTGCTTTAAATGATTTCCAATTAAAATTGAAATTATTGATGTTATTTTAATTTTTGAAATTATTGGTAAATTGTTGATATAATTAAGTTCGTTCTTGAGACTAAAAAAGCTAGTCGTTTATAATTAATGATTTTGATTATTAATATACAGGGTGTAGCACAACTATCGCCACGATTTTTCAGGCACTTCCAATAGTCTGATGAAAAGAATGTTTCGGACAAAAGTTAATAAATTTTTAGTCAGATACATGTTCAGATATAAAAAATGTCAAAGAAAAATATTTTATTATAAAAGTCAAGGTTATTTTCATTTTTTAAATGGTATTGTATATTTTTTGCTTTATACCTGATATACCATGACCTTTGGATGACCTTGTATTTCAGAAATCTGGATTTAATCAACAGAAACGTTAATATCGAAAATTATTTTATGTCAATTAATTTACAATTAGTGCTCGAATTGTAAACCATTTTCTTGTAAGCACAATTCTAGTCGTCTAAGCAAAGTATTAGTTGCGGCTATAATACAATCGTGACGAACTTCCTCCCATGCTTCTGTTAATTAAACCTAAATTTCTAAAGTCAAGGTTATCCGAAAGTCATGGTATACCAGGCCGTTGAATTCGTCTTGACACGAGTTACAATGATATGAAGCAAAAAATATGCAATGCTATTTAACAAAATTAAGATGATTTTAACTTTTTATAATAAAAAAATTTTCTTTGGCATTTTTTATATCTAAATTTGTAGCTGACCAGAAACTGATTAACTCTTGTCTGAAACGTTTTTTCATCAGACTATTAGAAGTGCCTGAAAAATCGTGGCTACAGTTATTATTATTATTATTCATTTATTAACGAGAATAAACCCTGTAGTACAAAAGATGTAATATGTAAGGAACTACAAATGTGGATTTTACATAGTCAAACATTATCGCTTGTTAAATTTTAACAAAATAAGTTAATTTACAATACATTGCAAGGATAGTTTTAGACTTTCTAATGATTGTTCAATTAAATCAATTTTAGTGTGTACAAAATTTGCATGACTAATCATTCTATTTACATAATTCTGAGATCCATACGTTGTGCGGTTACTTTCAGAATAAAATAGAAAGTGATTTCTTAAAATATCTAGATAGTACATACAAAGGAAACAATTGAGTAATCGTTGAACACGAAATGTGGCCTTTGATTAGCTTACTTACAAATATAATATCTGTGATTTTTCTTCTATTATGCAATATTTGAAGATTAGGTTAGATTATGTTTGAACACTATGGCTAGCAACAAGACGAAGACAATGTTGAACTCTCTCAATGTTGTCGATATATGTTTTGTAATAAGGAGACCAAATTAAGCTGTCATATTCTAGAACAGGTTTCGTCAAAGCGCAATATAGGATTTTTAGTGCATTAGTTTCACTAAAGTATCTGGAAACTCTATGAATAAATGCCAGAGAGCAAAGACTATGCGAAATAATTTTTTCATAATGAACTTTGAATGATAAGTTAGAAGAGAAAGTTGTACCAAAATCTCTAACATATCTAGATTGACGGACAATTTATTTAACGAGCACCAATTCTGAAGCCTGTTAAGATCATTTTGAATGGATTGAGCACTTTGCTGATTATAAACACATACAGTGAGTGTAAAAAGTATTCGTACACTAGTCAATTTGAACAAAACCTTTGCAGAACTTTGTTTATTACAAAAGTATGTTAACAAAAGCATGCATACATATTCTTAGAAATCTCTGGAACAAATGTCATTAACAACAAATTATTTATTTACATTTATTATGAAAATATTAACAAATTTCCAGAAATTGGCGTGAAATATACTTGTAATAAATATTCGTACACTTCTAATTTTACAACAAAAACTATAAATTTTAGTACATAAACGTAACAAAAATCAGTCTATATGCTATTTTAGTATCTAGTGGGATTTCCTTTAGATTGTATAATCGCTTTAAGCCTTTGCGGCATTGAATTTACTAAATTTTTGGTTATAGTACTAGAAATTTTGTTTCATTCCTCTAAAAGTGCATTTTTTAAATCTTGTTCCGAAGAAATGTGATGGTCTCGAATTTTTTTCTTCAAGATGACTCCATAAGTGCTTTATCACATTTACGTCTGGAGACTGTGGAGGGATTTTTAATTGCTGTGGCACATTATATAGGATCCATTGACGTGTATTATAAGCATTTTGCTTTGGATCATTATCTTGCAAAAATATATAATTGCCCTGTAACTGCATTTTATTTGCACTATCCTGAAAATGCTCTTTTAGAATATCGATGTACATTTTGTGATCCATGATACTATCGATAAAATGGAGAGATCCAACCCCGCTCGCACTCATAGAGCCCCAAACTGTGACTGATCCTCCTCCATGCTTTACGGTCGGCTTCAAATTTCTTTTTTCGTACTTGGTATTTTTTTTCCGCCATACTGTACATCGTCCATCTGACCCAAATATGTTAAATTTACTCTCATCAGTAAATATAATACGGTTCCAGTGCTCCATAGGAACATTAACGTACTCTTTCGCGAATTGCAATCGTTTCTTTCTATTAATTTCATTTACGAAATATTTCTTACGAGCTACTCTGCCGTGATATCCTCTATCCCGTAAAAAATTACGCACTGTGCTACTGCATACATTAATGTCCAGATCATTTTTAAGTTCAGCTGTGATTTTCACCGCACTTATCTTCGGATTTTGCTTTATTTTTCGAATTATCCATCGGCCGGTATACTCATTTATTATTCGTTTACGTCCGTTTCTTGGATTATTTTTTACAGTTTTTCGATCGCCATATCTGTCAATGATTCCTTGAATCGTGGAACTCGGTCTATTTAAAACTTTAGAAATTTCACTCAGTGTTTTACACTTATTATGTAAATTTATAACAATTTTCCTTTCTTCTTCAGAGGTTTCCTTGCGTTTTCGTCCCATTTTACTGATAATTTCGTTGATAATGTTTGAATTCAGGATACTACCTATACCGACAGCGTCTCCAGACATACTGATGCTAAGTATGTTTACATATCATGGATTATCTTGTAATCGTTCTATGTGGAATGTTACGAATCAAAGACTGTACGAATACTTATTACGCGTATATTTTAGGTCAATTTTTGGAAATTTATTAATATTTTCATAATAAATATAAATAAATAATTTGTTGTTAATGACATTTGTTCCAGAGATTTCCAAGAATATGTATGCATGCTTTTGTTAACATACTTTTGTAATAAACAAAGTTCTGCAAAGGTTTTGTTCAAATTGACTAGTGTACGAATACTTTTTACACTCACTGTATTTTAAAATCATCGGCATATAATACAAATTTAGAGTGTTGAAATACCTTAGAAATATCATTCATATATATTATAAATAGGAACCCAAATGTGAACCTTGTGGAACACCAGATGTAACATTAATTTCTCGCGAGTAATTATTATTGAATTTAGCTATTTGAACTCTATTTGATGAAAAACTAGATAGCCAAGAAAGCATACAGCTGTTTATTCCTAATGCCTTTAATTTGAGCATTAAGATTGAATAATAGAATCAAAGAATGTGTAAACAGTATCAACCTGCATGTGTTTATCCATACAGTTGGTCAAATAATGATGATACTTCACAAGGTTAGTCACAGTCGATCTATTGATAACGAAACCATGCTACTCATCAGTGATGATGCCTTTGCAAAGAAATGATAGTTTACAACTAATTAAATTTTCCGTAATCTTAGGCATGATATTTTGAGTACTAATAGGCCTAAAGTTTGAAATTCATATTGAGTTAGTAAATTTAGGAATCGGTTTAATTTAAATAAAGATTTATGAAATATTGCCGGACAAAATGATAGGACGTTTGATATTTTTTAATGTTTCGTGTACTATAATTGAATACGTGTATATTTTAGCCACTGTGCATATTAGTAATGTCCTTAGAGATGAGTATAATTAATATCAAGTCTGTATCTCATGCACAAAGAAACTTAAGGAAAATAATGTAAAAATGTATTGATTCTGGTCAAACAAAATGATAGGACGTTACAACAAAAATACAACTAATTAAAGAAATATTTCATTCAACGGTATATTATGCAATTATACAATCTTATATTAGAAATGGACATCGATCTGCGCATGGACAGTCATCCATATCTTTATTTATAATAAAATCTATTGGTCAAATCGAAATGATTTCTTTATAATTCTTCTTCTACTTCTGACATTATTTTTCAGTAAATAAACAAAATCGCAATAAAATTTAAAAATTGTGCATTGTACGATTAATACTACTGAAAAAGGAAAAACATGTTTATTTACGAATGTAGATCAGAATTAATAAAAAGAGTATTCCTTGATTATTAGTGTCAGTATATAAGGTTTCACCAATTTTCTAATTTTATCTGACAGTAAACGACGTTTTCGTCTATTTATATTGCTACATGCAAAGAAACGTATTCCAACGCCATTTTGAAAAAAATGGGGAGCACGAGAAGGAATAAATTCGATGAATACAAGCTTTTTCTAATTCTTCTTGAATCACCCTTCCAGTTATTAAGCTATTTAAATGTTCGCAAAAATAATAGTTTTAATCTGTGGAAGAAATATCAAGAGAATAAGGAGCATAAGGGAAAAATTCGTATTTCTGTTTATTTTGTGATTATAAAACAATAATAACACATTACATCTGTCGATTAATGTCGGAATCCATTATCAATTTTTTCTGCAATTTCTTGACAGTTGGACGCGAGTCTTTTTCACTCATATTCTTTAAAATGACGTTTTGAATAATTGTTCGAGTTTCAACTTGTATTATTAAAATTCTCTCCTTTATCAGTTAAGTAAGCACTTGATTCGGATTGCAAGTAATAATTACATGTTCCAGCAGGATAATGCTGCAATATACACTGCAAAGACAGTGAAAACATTTTTCAGTTCTAAAAATATGACAGTTTTGAAGTGGCCAGCCCGCTCTCCCGATCTTAATATAATTGAAAATATCTGAGCAGACCTGTCAAGATGTGTATGTCAAAAATGTCAAAGAATTGAGAGACAGTATTATTAAAGATTGGAGACACTTAAAACAAAAACAAAAACGTATTAATACGAATACTAATTCGGAACAAAAATCATAGCTTCTAAACTAGTCAATTTTCGAACTAAGACCTCTTACACTTTTTTAAAAAAGTACAAAGATGCATCAACTGATGCACAAAAATTATACATTTTTGTAAAAAAAATTGAAACAACCTTGATTTTTTGTTGAATAAAAATTGGTTTGCTAATTTCTACTATTGACATTTCTTGTCAAGTGATTGCTGCGTAACTTTTGTTCGAAAAGTTTTTTAATTGTTTTAGAGGAAGTGCCTCAAATATCATAGCGATCATTTCGAGTATATGGATGTTCGGGAAAAAAATCATAACTTTGCGTCTGTGTAATGTTTTTCCTTTATTTCTTTTTAATTAAAATATAAAATAGATACAGAAACAATATATCTTGTAAATAAACAAAAGAACATTTTTTATTAGATTAATTCCGATTCTGATTCGGAGCAGGTATCAGTACTTGCAATAATGACTTTGATCATTTTCTCTGTTTCGAACAAATTCGGGCAGCTAAAATTGGCGTTCAATTAAAATTTAATGTGCCCTAAATTAATATACAAAAAATCATCGAGGTATTTTTGGTATTTTTTTTTAAACTCAATTCAAAGTTGATAAACATTTAACATAAAAAATTGGGACCAATTGTTAATACTGTAAAAAGATTGTTTAGCAGTTTGGAACAAATTGTCAAAATACACTGAAAATTGCAATACACTTTAGCATAATTTTCAACAAAAAATTGGTAAATTCAGTAAAAGTTTTGGATAGTGTTAAAATCTACGTTCCTTTGTTAACATTTTGGAATACAAGAATTTATAAAACATAGACTTTAGTTTCTTGACTTTTGTTCATTGCTGGACACACTGTGCGTCACCCTGAAAATTACGTCTAAATCCTAGATTCTCGTGGATGGTTGGAATTTAAATCAACAGGTAACCCCTTACTCGGGCGTCCGTTATCTAAATCAACAGGTACACCTTCCTTTGAGGAAGCGTTCAGCTCCTGTGTACGCGAAAGACAGATAAGGCCCCGACAGGAAGGAAAGAAGGGAGGAAAGAAAAAGCCACCGCGGCGGCACGTTTCCACAGGGTAAAGTGGTACCGACGAAGAAGAGGAGAGGGTAGCCTACAGAAGGAGCCAGAATGGGCCACCAGGTGCACCTTCAGAATGGACATAAAACGAAGTGGGAACCATATGTTGATGTGCTGAAGGACGCACGGCACGCGCCACACTCAAACTCGAGCCTTTACACCGCGAGGATCGGTGACTTCTTCCTATTGTTACCGTTTCGGAACCAATGACACGATCTCCGTGTACAGTGCATCCGTCCCAACGAGATACACCGCGATTCGTTTCACGGTTTTCCTAGATTTCGCGAACGGGACCAACGATCGATGGCGATGTTCGATCGGGGAACCTTGTGTCATTATAAATGCCGATTCTACGATTCGTGATCGAAAGCTGTCGATGGACGGTTCGTTCTCGCACGCTGTCATTTGCTAGAACCGGACTAAGTGATAAAAAAGTTGATCAGTGCAACGATTCCACGATCACGATGTGAATTATGTAGTACCTTGTACGAAACAATCCCGACGAAGACAATAAAAAGCGTCCCACAACCGCGGCGAGATTATTTTCTTGATTCTTGTACGATTACCGTGTCGCTAAAAATTGTTATCCTCGTTTCGTAAAAAATCAGCGAAAAAGAAATTTACGATAATTGATCTTGGTAATTAAAAACGTTTAAAAGTTGGAACCGTCGCGAATTATCCGATATTGTATGTTCGACGAAAAACCATGGCTCTTCTGACGAATCACCACGATTACTCGGTTCCCTCTGAAATGATTACTACCGTTTATCCGAGTACAGCGAGGACGTACGATTCTTTGTACCCTTCTCCGTACAACTCGCCGAATTACGATTCTATGAAAGTTCCGTTCGGCGAGAATTACGCGCACAAAGGTGAGCATACGCCGCGAAAAGAAATCGAGACTGTGAATTACGGGAACGATGTGATTACCAAATATTCGAGAACACCGGACTCGTACGAAAGAAGCTCTTTTGATATCCTGACGCCAGCAACGCCGCAAAGGTAAGTCGGCATTTTCGATTCGCACGCATGATTTTTGCAAGCTTCCACCCTGTACGTTCGATCGAACCACCGCGACAACTTGCTTTGTTTGTTCGTTCTTTGCGCGACATACACCTTTTTTTGTACACCGAGTCACGATTAAGAGCAAAGTTTTTACTGTTCTTTGATAGTGAATTTCGGCTGATTTTAACAGATACGAACCACAGCACGTGATAAGTCATACCGCCTCCCCTAGACCGATGCTGCATGAGGATAATTCCGTAGAGTATCATCCGCCATCTTATTGTTACGAGACGCCGCCTCAGGAACAAAAATTTCACACCCTCGAAAGCAGAGAACCGATGCAGATGATCGTTGAACCGAAAAGGAATTGCTGGCAACCTGTTACGTCCGCGCAGGTGAATTAAGGGATACAAAGAAAAGTGATATACGATTCGATGTTTGGCAAGAATAAGAAAATAACATATCTGAAAGTCAGATAACTGTGAAGCTTTTTTGAAAAGCTCTCGTGTTTGGATTTTTTTAATTGAAAAAACGGTCGTGACATATTTGAAACGTCGGTTCTCGTCAGATCACCGAAGTTAACGTATTACCGACAGGAAACGAGAATTCTCGTTTTACAGAAAAATACGTATACCAACGAGAATCGAGTATTCTCGATTGACGACAAGTATGTGTTTTTTAGTAATTTCTCTGATAACGCAAGAAAAAAAATTCTAATATTATCTACATATAACTTCTGAACATTTCAATAAAATATATAAATATCAAAAGTACTTATCACATTTTTAGTATACACATGTTGAAGGAATTCTATATCATTAAAATCATTCGTTGTATAGGAAAGTTTTAAGAAAAATGCTACGTCGTTAGTGAGTTAAGCAACGTTGGTTAAAAGTTGAACAAATTTTTTTTGAAGAAAAAAATAATTTCCAAAGATCGCCATTTTTGTTCATTTGTAACAAAACGTCACACCTTATAATAAGTAACTTGAAGTTTGTCTTCGGAAAAACTGTCAGAAACAGTTAAATTAAAGATTGAGGAACGTAAAGTTTTTGTCGGGGACAGTCGAGTTAAGAATTGAGGAACGTCAAGTTTTTAGAAAAACAATTCCCAAATATCGCCATTCTTATTAATTTCGAGCAATATATCTTATAATAAATAACATAAATTTTAACTTTCGAATGATTGTCAGAAATAGTTAAGTTAAGGATTGAGCAACGTAAAATTTAAAAACAAAATTCTCAAATATCGCTATATTTGTTAATTCCTAACCGAGCATTATATCTTATAATAAGGAACTTAAAGTTTGCCTTCAAAATGATTGTCAGAAACAGACGAGATAAGAGTTAAGTAACTTAAAGTTTGACTTCCCAATGACTGTCAGAAATAATTAAAGTAAGGGTTGAGGAATATAAAGTTTTTGGAAAAACAATTCCGATATATCGCCATTTTTATTAATTTCTAATCGAGCATTACAGTTGCGGACAGAATTAAGTGAACAGGTAAAGGAAATAAGTATAAATTAAATTTAACCAAAGTAGTATAATTATTATGCACTTCAGTTTTATATATTATATGGTACATAGATTATTTATCGTATAATTGAAATTGATATTTAACTTTGTGTTAAAATAAGGTATGCTTAACGAAAATGTTGATTAATTGTCGAGAGATAAAAATAAGTGGACAGTTAAAAAAATAAAAATAAAAATATAAAATTAATATTTTGTGTGACCACCCTTTGCTGTAATAATTGCTTTTAAACATCGTGGAATGCTATTTAGCAGATTTTCAATGGAATTTTTATCGATATTTTCAAATGCTAATCGTAAATATTTAAAGCAATCGTTCTTGTTCTGCTGTTTTCCAAATCGCACGTTTCAATTCAGTACGCTCCATAAGTTTTTGATTAGATTCAAATCCGGACATTGTGCCTGTCATTTCAATAATTTAATATTGGAATCTTTCAAAATTTGTTTGTTTTTCTTTTCACTGCATGTCTCGGGTCGTTGTTCTATTGCACAATAAATTCTTCTTCGAATCATATTTTGGCAGCTGCCTCTTCAAAATTTTCGTTTATTATTTAAATATACTTGTTTGCATTTATTAGTCCGTTAATCTGTATCAAATTGCCAACTCCATTCCACGAAAAACACCCTCACAATATTAATGACCCTCCACCAAATTTAACAGTTGACGTAACAATAAAATACAGCTTTTTCTATGCTTCGTTTCTTTTTCTCCATACATGATGCTTCTTTTTTAATTGCTGCAGTTTAAATTTGTTTTCATCGCTCCATATTATTTTTCTCTAGAATGATACTGGTATATTTATATATTTTTTAGCAAAAGCTAAACGTTTCCTCGTGTCGATGTTGTCAATGTGTGGCTTACGTTTGGATTTATATTATCTTAACCTCGTTTCCTGCAACTTTCGTCGTACTATTTTCAATGACGCACTGAACATTTCATGCTGAGATTCGTAAGTATTGTCGACATTTACGAGTAATTTGACGATTTCCTCTCACGATGGTACAACGTTTACGTCTGCGGCCTCTTAAATTTCCAACGGTTCTATGTAGTAAATATTTTTTATAAACTTTGTCGACCGATCTTTTAGAAAAACTGTACTTTATTTACTACTATACAGTAATTTAATTTATTTCGCCAGTTCTTCATAATCAAATTATGAATTTGATTTGAAAATTCAATTCTTACTGACATTCTGCGGTTTTCTTAGAAACAATCTGTTTCATGCAAAGTTTACACACCAAGCAAATAGTCCATTTCAGACTACTGCGTGAAACTGAAAAGGACACTTAGAGGTTGTTTACATTTTTCACGTTGTAATAACATCTTAAATGAATATCTACTTATTTTTGTTCCTCGACAATTAACCAATGTTTTCGTTAAGTATACTTTGTTTCAACACAAATGTAAATATTAATTTCAATTATTCGCTAAATAATCTATGTACCATAAAGACATACAGGGTGTTCGGCCACCCCTGCGAAAAATTTTAATGGGAGTTTTTAGCGGTCAAAATAAGACAAAAATCAAGAATATCAATTTTTTGATTGACGCTTGGTAAAAAAGACACTAAAACATTAAATTAAAAAATTACAAATGATTCCGAAAAAATTATTTTTGATTGCGGGGGTCAATTACAATCATTTTTGGTAAACAGACATACTCCCGAAAACCTATGCACTTTCAAGAAAAAAATTCCTTACCGAAAATATAATTTCGGGCCAGAAATTTCACTCGAAAATTTCTTGCATATCTTTAAAACGTCATAACTTCTGAACGGATTGAAGGATTTCAATGTTTCAAATGGCAAACAACGCGTATTTTGGTGAAGAATATGTAGGAATTCTAACAATATTGAAACAGTTGTTCCTTGATCGCGTAAAGTTAGAAAAACCCCATAAAAATGGTCCAATTTTCAAACAACCTTAACTCTTACAATAGTAAATATATTTCAATGAAACTTTTTTCTGAAGTAGAGCTCATGGGTACCTACAAAAAAGTATTAGACAATATTTCCGTACAGAGCCAAACAAATTTATTAAAAATCAAAAACGAATTTTTAAGAAAAATTGACAAGGTGCAGAAATTTTTCGGCGAAATTAAAAAGTTTGAAATCATTCTGGAAAAATTATTTTCAGTTGCGGGGATCAATTACAATTATTTTATGGTGGATAGACACACCCCCGAAATCCCATGTACTTTCGAGAAAAAAATTCGAGTAGGTGTACAAATTTTTCGACAAAACTGAAAGGTTTCAAGTCGTTCTGGAAAAATTATTTTTAGTTGCAGGGGCCAATTTTAATCATTTCCGGTGAATGCTCATTCGCTCGAAATCCGACGCACTTTCGAGAAAAAAATTCTTTACCGAAAATGTACTGCGTCGTCAGAAATGTTTCCTCGATGCGTATATTTAAAAAATCATAACTTCTGGACGGATCAAATGATTTTAATGTTTCAAAATGCAAACAATGCGTATTAATGGAGGTCTAGAGCTATAGAAAAATGGGCTGAAAACATACATTGGATATAAGATCTGCCACCACTATCTCGCACACGCAGCTGTTCGCAGATTGCCGTTTACAGGCGTAACTTTAAACGTTAATAACTTTTTAACAAAGCCTCTATCAACAAATTGATATTCTTGATTTTCGTCTTATTTTGGTCTCTAGGATCTCCCATTAAAATTTTCCCAAGGGTGGCCGAACACCCTGTATAGTATATACAATTTAAGTGCATAATAATTATAGTACTTTAATTAAATTTAATTCATACGTATTTTCCCTACCTGTCTACTTAATTTTGTCCATAACTATATATCTTATAATAAGTATCTTAAAGTTTGCTTTCCGAACAACTATCAGACAGTTGAGTTAGGCTAGAAACAGACGAGCGGCTTTTTCCGTTACGATATCGTTGCGATTTTTTACTTTTCCTTGTTTTGCAATTAAAAGAACGAAGACAGACAAAATCGGCGTTTCTATGTCTACCTTGGTTGTTTTCAATTGCAAGACAAGGAAAAACATTGTAGAATCGCCGCAATATCGCAATACAGAAAAAGTCGCTCGTCTGTACCTAGTCTTATGGGTTTAGTAACGTAAAGTTTGCCTTACGGATGGCTTTCAGAAACAATTGTCTCCTACGAACAGCCCCCGAAGAGGAAGACGAAGATCAAGGGACATACCACCGTCACCGAGCGTCCTGAAGCGTCGGCGTCTAGCCGCAAACGCGCGTGAGAGGCGTCGAATGAACGGCCTGAACGACGCCTTCGATAAATTGCGGGAAGTTGTGCCCAGCCTTGGCGCCGATCACAAGCTCAGTAAGTTCGAAACGCTACAAATGGCGCAGACGTATATCGCGGCGTTGTGCGATCTTCTTCAAAAACACGATGGAAAATGGCAATGACGATATAGAAACTAAATAAAACAAGAATGGTAATGATAGAGAAGAATGGTAAAGAATTCATCGATCAAACCCTGCAGAGGTTGCAATCCTATTTTTTAAACGATCGTGTTTCGAAGATACAGTAATTTTGATCTGTGTTGAAATATGAAATTTTGTTAGTTGTACGAATACATGAAAAATGTTTTATTTTATTTAAATAGATACGATAGAATTATAAATATACCTTTGCGATGGAGCTACAAGTTGTCTGTGATCTCGATATAAATAAATTTAATTTTGTAAGCGGTCATTTCAATATACACTTACGATGATTCTCAAAACTCAAAAAGTTATGTTTGCTGTGTATTTTGATGCTATATAAAGTGCATACAAAGTTCTCATATAATGATAGAATAGAGAAGATATCCAGGTGGCTACCTTTAAGTGGGACACCTTGTATAAACACCTGATATAAAAGTTTATTGCATCATATAGTAACCTTTGTCATTTATAAAAAGATTTTGCATGTATCTGTGGGATCAATCGCAACCTCCGCAGGATTAAAGGTGACACGATTTTCAATTGTTTACTTATAAAAAACATTAATTAATTATGACACGCGAATTTTTATAAAACTCTGCACACAAATACAGCATTAAAAATTTTATCAGGCACGTATTTTTTTGTATAATCGAGGGGTGAAAAGTACTCTTAAAGTTACGAATGGAGTATCGATTTGGTCAAGTTTTTTTTTAACTAACGGATGTAGAACAAAAATGTTTAGTTTTCAACGAGATTTTATTGAATTACAGGCGACCTCTTTGTAATCAATCAGATTGTTTTTTCATAGATATTTAAAAGATACTTAGCTGTTTAAAAATTGGCCAATCTAAATAACAGATGATAAACAGTTATCTTTCATTCGTTGTTCGAAATGTTTATCTAGATAAAAGTTTTTGCTGTAATTAATTAGATTGATTTGAACACATGTTTCTTAGAAAATCATACATATTTTTCCAATAATTATTTTAATTCTCTACAACTTTGTATGTTTTTGACGTTACAAAGTCATACCTTACATTTGTAACATGAAATTTAACTCTGTTATCCACGTGTATGGAATTAATCGATTGAACGTATCGATCACAGTCATACACTGACAATTAAATAGTTACGTTAATTAAGCGACAGTTTTGTGTAATATCTAATTCTCTACGAGCATGTGTGTATTGGTAATAGAAATTTATTCGTATGTACATTCATAATTTGTATTATTTATAATTGTAAATTGTATATGATCATGGAAACACGGCTAACCATCCAAAGATTAACGAAATGTTCGATAATGTTAGACGTAAGGAAACGCGTCGAATTATTGTTAAATAAGCGTGAATTATTATACATTATTTATTGATATCGCGATATTGCGTGTTACTATTAATTTCTATGGTGCCCAACGAGTGATAGAAACAATGTAAAACCGTATAGTGCCATCGTCATTGTAATTTGTTCGAAACACGTTAATTTTTTAATCATCGAGAGCCTTGCGTTAAGTTTTAAAACAAAGTTGCGCAATTACTATTAGACTGTGTATATTTTAATTAAGAGCACCGCTAGGTAACTTAAACTGTTGTAGATAACTTCAATTAATTTTTATTTTTATTTATACCGTAGCTAGTCAGAAATATTGTTAAGGAAGCCCATGAAGCTTGAAACAGCATTTTTTGTGCCGTCCATCTATAGAATACGACATGATGCCAAAGAATGGTTATTTAAAACTGTTATTAAGATTCGAAGGTGTCAATTAGTCTTAAGTGACAATTATAAGCGGTTCGAAATTAAAAAATATTTAAAACTTGCGACAATGTTATGCGATTATCTTGTTAGCGAAACAATCGAAACGACAAAAACCTTGAAAGATCAATATTAATGTAACAATGTAAGATATTGTAAATAAAGTATTGTCTACATCTTCAGATAAAACATGTGATCTTATTTTCCAATTGAAACAAAGCTTAGAAAAAAGGCACGGTACGAAAATGGTTTGTTTATTTTTCAACGAAGAATGGAATATGTAATTTTGAAAAGCAGTTTCATTTAGGTATTTGTAATTTCATGTTCGTAGCACAATACAGGGAGTTCGGCCACCCCTGGGAAAAATTTTAATGGGAGATTCTAGAGGCCAAAATAAAACAAAAATCAAGAATATCAATTTCTTGACAGAGACTTCATCACAAACTTATTAAAAAATTAAATTAAAAAATATCAAATCATTCTGAAAAAATTATGTTTAGTTGCGAGGGTCACGTACAATCATTTTTGGTGAATAGACATACTCCGAAATCCTGCGCACTTTCGAGAAAAAAATTCTTTACCGAAAATCTAATGTGAGGCCAGAAATGCTTTCATGCGAATATTCAAAATGTCATAACTCCTGAACGAATTGGATGATTTTAATTTTTCAGAATGCAAACAACGCGTATTTTAGTGTAGAATATGTGGAAATTCTAACAATAGTGAAAAAGTTATTTCTTGACACCATAAAGTGAGAAAACCCCCATTAAAATGATTCAATTTTCAAACAACCATAATTCCTACAATAGTGAATGTATTTCAATGAAACTTTTTTTTGAAGTAGAGCTCATGGGTACTTACAAACAGGTATTAGACAACTTTCTTGTAGGGCGTCAAACAAAATTATTATATATTAAAAACGAATTTGTAAGAAAAATTGACAGGGAGTAGGTGCCTAAACTTTTCGGCGAAAAAAAATTCTTTCAAATCGTTCTGGAAAAATTGTTTTCGGTTGCGGGGGTCAATTACAATCATTTTTGGTGAATAAACCTAGCCCCGAAATCCTACCCACTTCCTAGAAAAAAATTCGGTACGGACGGAACTTTAAACGTTAATAACTTTTTAACGTAGCCTCCATTAACAAATTAGTATTCTTGATTTTCGTCTTATTTTGGCCTCTAAAACCTTTCATTAAAATTTTTTACCAGGGGTGTCCTAACACACAGTATCTCATTATAGAATCTTCTAGATGGACCAATGTTTTAATGTTTAAGGATTTGAGGCGTCAAACAATAGAAACGACAAAAACCTTAAAAGGTCAACGTTAATGTTACAATGTAAGATATTGTAAATAATTGTATTGTAGATATTGTCTACATCTTCAGATAAAACGTGTGATTTTATTTTCCAATTGGAACGAAGCTTAGAAAAAAAGCTTTGTACCAAATTATTTGTTTATTTTTCAACGAAGAATCTAATATGTAATTTTGAAAAGCAGTTTCATTTAGATATTTATGATTTTGTGTTCGTAGCACTATATCTCATTATAGAATCTTCTAGATAGACCAATGTTTTAAAGTTTAAGAATCTGGGGAAACTATCGAAACAAAAATATGTCTTAAATATCAATGTTGGAAAATTGGATTTTGGTCAAGAGAAAAACGTTTCAAAGATTGTTGTGAAACCAAAAGGAAAGGGTCAGAAGGGGTGATTGGTAACCCTTTTTCGTTCGTTAAATTGGCAAGATCGGTGGAAAAATGTCTGTTCCTTGAAGCGTGGGCGGACAGCGGCACGTGCCGCACAATAGAGCTCGTTAGTCGTTTCGCATGATTTTCTTGTTTCTCTCTTTCATCAAACGGAGATCCACCTTTCTGCCGTAAATAAGGATTCCTTCATTTCATGAATCACCAGATGCCCGATAATTAGCGATCATTAATTACACGAACGGACGTACACCGCGGCCCGATATCCTGGATAAACGTTAAATGAGACCGGAAGATCTCTGGCCTCGATATATTGGGTGATTATATGCATTCTTACGGATTTCTTTTTCTGAAAGTAGCGTACTGGTTGTTTCTTAACGACCAAAGAACCAACTATAATTTCTACCAATTAGTAAGAAAACGTATACAGTATTTAAGACTTGTAGTGTAGTAAAGACTTCTCCTAAATATGCTTTTTGTTTGGTTCAAGTTCTTTTAAAGTTCTTTTACGTTTCTGTGTTTCCAACGATATAATACATTTAATTTATTAATAGGTCATTTCATAAGTCTTTTACGACCGAGCGTACGAATTCCTGCGCATCGTTTAATTTTATTAATTGCTTTGACGAAATTGAACTATCGAATCTCTGAAAAATTGTACAAATTTATTTCACGTTAAGTTACACCGTTTAATTATTGTAATAATAAATACTACGTTAAATACGTTTTGTATTTTTTTTTTTTTATTAATGTGTTTCGAAACATTTATAATCCGAGATTAACAGTTTAATCGAATAAAGTATAATAAAGTTATAATAAATAATAGTATAATAAAGGAATTAAAGGACTTTATATATCCGTTTTCCTGATCTATTTTACAATAATAAAATGTCTTATTTAGGTTCTACATAAAAGAAATTGAATTGCTTCCGTTAAATAGTAATATGATTTAACTTTCGTTTTTTGCCCTCACCCTCCTGTAACGTAAAAATGAACGAGCGCTCGTCTCTCTTTTTCTCCTAATAAAGATGTCGTCAGGATTCGATTCGGTGTCAGCGAAACGTACGCACGATCGTCCCGTGTAATCGATTTAGAGTGAAAAGAAAAACGTGACAGAGTAGTGCAATCGTAAAATTTCCGAGGAAAAGACAAAATGGGTTTTTACAAACCAACGAAGCGAACCGTGGAAGAACGAAAAGCGCGGAGAATTCGAGAGACAGATTTGACCGAGTACAGGCCCCGACATTGGGCGTGACCAAAAACGGTCGAATTTTCGAATTAGTATCCAATATCCATTTCAGGTAAAATTCGCGCCGGTTCAAGGAACACAACATTGATCTTCATACATTTTCTAATTTACCGTTGCTTGTAACCCTTTGTAAGGATGTTTATGCATCGTATATATGTCTTAATGCTAAATGTACACTATTGACAACTGTTCATTACTTTACCTATTTTTTACTACAATATTAAATCGCCCATAAGTTCGTGCTGTTCGATATTTTGAAATTAACCAGGTTAAAATTTGTAATTTAATAGAAAACAAACAAAATTTATTTTAAATAATTCAATAAATTTAATTTTATTTATTGTAATTATAAATTATGATTTTTTTATCAAATGAATTAAATTTATACTTAATTTTAGATTAAATAATTCTTCTTGTATATTAATTATTTTAAGATTATGAATTTTTAGGTTAACTATTATGTCTTTGTCTTAAGTTTCGAATTCGAATTCACACTGGCTTGCGGAACTAAATTTTAACTTAACTTATAAGAAATAAAATATAACCATCTCCAGGACTATTAGTGGGTAAACAATTTAAAAATGTCAATGTTTTAATGAAAAGCGTTGAATTACATATTAATAAAAAATCAAACATATTTTGTAGCAATGATACAATGGCTTTGCCAAAGGAAGGGGAGGGAGTTGTCGAACGAGAAGAGGTTTGCTGTTTCATAAAATTCCGTTATATATTTAAAATATGGCTTTAAGTTGTAGTAGAAAAGTCGGCACGAACATATGGGACCACCTAATATAATATTGCACATGATAATATTCCACATTGATTTTCTATTGCATTTAAATCAGAGGAACTTGAGGACAAATTTTGTTGTTTAAGGGAGTTTTCTAGAGAAGTAAAAAAATAAGCATTATTTGTCAATTTTGTACGATAATTAGAATTTGTGATATCGTGCCAGTTAATTTCTAAAATGCGATTATTATAGAATAACTTATGTTGCTGCTTTTCTTTAAAGTCACAAAATAAATAACAGAAAATTGTACTTGAACACTTGCCCGTGAAAACTTTCTGTTGCATCAGAAACAATAACCGTGTAATAAAGGATTGAATGGCGGAATATAGCGATAGCTAGTACTATATGATGTTACTATGATTTTAATCCTTCGCTTTCATCCGTTGCTACACAATTACCCACAAAATTGAGCGTACACCTAAATTTGCAATGATGCTTGGCGGAAAAATAAACAAAAACAAACATTTTCAAAAGTAAAAACAGAATATATACTTTATTTTAATATTTCAGCAGTTAATTCTTTGATAAAATATCGTTAAAAATGAACTATTTATCTATATGTAACACTAAAAGTAAAAATACTCTTATTTGATCGTCACAAAATTTAACGTATAGATATTATACAAAAATAACAATAACAATAAAAATAACAATAATCTTATGCATCTATAACTGCTTTTAAACGTCTAGGCATCGACTCGTCTAGTTTTTTAATTTTTAAACTCTGAATATTTTTCCATATTTCCTCAACCTTAGCTCTTGCGTCAGACTTACTGCTAAATCTACAATCACTCAATTGTTACTTTAATTCCAGAGACAGATACTTGGTTGGTTTAATATCCAGTGATTCTGGAGGGGGCTTCAATAATTTTGGTACGTTGCAGAGTAATCATTCCTTGACAACATGCGACATATGCTTTGGATCGTTGACCTATTGGAAGTAATATACCAGCGACATTTGCAATTGTTCAGCCGAAGATTACAAATTTTTTTTTAAATGCCGAGATATTTGAACTTATCCATAGTCGTTTTGATAAATTCAATATTATCAACTCTAGTGTACTTGAACTCTTGCTTGATTGTTGGAATTGTATTATTCTTATTAAGCTCCTCGTTCGGTTTTCGTCAAATAATTATTCTACCATCCGAATCAAATAAGATAATTTTGACTTCATCCGAGAATATTATATTATTCCAAAAACTTTCATTGCAATTGACATATTGTAGGAGATTTGTATTGAATATTTATGCCGAGCTGTAGTTTTGTTCAATGTTAACCCTTTAATGGCTGCACGTATCACGCGAAGACCGTTGTCCGTCACCACTGATATTGTAGACCAAAGTGAGATACACGAAGATGCTAGGAATATTATTATAAGGAATTATAAATGTAACCTCAACAAACGTAATAAGTTGAATATATGATGAAATGGTGACTAATACAGTAGATCACGCACACGTGACAATGGCCAACGTTTGCTAGCTCGCAAAGTCACGTATACGTGACAGCGGCCGTCAAAGTGTTAATTTACGTGCAAAAGGGTTGAAAGTGTTTTGTTCGAGAAAGAATGGGTAACCAGGGACAACGAGACAACAAGGGGAATACTTCTTATATTAATTTGTATAACAAAAATTATATAATTATATCATTTGTACATTTGTTCCAAATACAATTCTCTTCGTTAAATCCTACAATATTATTTTTCAAATTTTGCAAAAAAAACATTGTTGCTGTCTAGTTATTATTGGGCCTAGACGCCTAGTAATGGGTTTCAAAAGAATATTTGGACAATTCGGAGAAAAGGGCGGTTTCAGGGTTGAACTCGCGTACAGCAAATAATTCTTCAACAGAAATTACATCCTCATCGCTGCTGAGCGCTGTTCGATAACGAGGCGTAGCCACGGGTCTGAAGACCGAGACCCGAAGGAAGGACAATTCGTTCCAGGGCACGAGGGTGACCGTAACACCGAAAATTTTGTGACACCTCGCTATCCTTATGGTGTCAAAGGGAGCACCTTCGACGGAATTACGATTCTCGCCACCTGACTCCGTGTCGAATGATTTCGCTACCAGCTCCCTGGTTCGACCGCAAAACTCGTTAACCCCTTCCCGTGATTAAAACGCTCATTGATTGGCTCGAAAGAAAAAGATTTGTTACGTGAACTATTTAGTCCGCGAGGTTTCAGAAGAGCCGCCAAAATTCGTTACGAAAACTCCCATGGCGCCCATATCTCGTGAGATCCATTAACAAAGAGTACAATTTCAGAATTGTTGGATGAAAAGAATTTTAGACTTTGTCAACCTAGAACCTAGAAGATCAAAATTTTACAACAATATTACAAATTTTACAACAAATTAATACAAATTTTTACTTGACACCAATTTTCAATAACCATGTTTCATGAATCGATACTTATTTGACTACTCATTTGAGACTTCTATGAGAATTTCAATATCCGTTTCACATCTCTTCAAATGTTCACTATCCATAATAGGTTTACAAGTAGCCACTATTTACACTTACTTTTCTAATACCTTTGAATCTATTAATCATTAATTTCCAAATTAAAGACATTAGAAATAAACAGCTATATGCTTTCTTGGCTATCTAGTTTTGTATTGGAAAGAGTTTAAATAGTTAAATTCAATAATAATTACTCAAGAGAAATAAAAGTTACATCTGGTGTTCCACAAGGTTCCCACTTGAGGCTTTTCCTATCTATAATACAGGGTGTTCGGCCTACCTTGGGAAAAATTTTAATGGGAGATTACTAGAGGCCAAAATAAGACGAAAATCAAGAATATCAATTTCTTGATTGTGGTTTCGTTAAAAAATGATTAAAAAATGAAATTAAAAAATTTCAAATCATTCTGAAAAAATTATGTTTAGTTGCGAGGGTCAAGTACAATCATTTGTGGTCAACAGACATACCACCGAAATACTACACATTTTCGAGAAAAATATTCCTCACCGCAAATATAACTTCAGGCCAGAAATGTCTCCCAAATATTTCGTGCGTATCTTTAAAATATCATAACTTCTGTTCACAATGCAAACGACGCGTATTTTAGACTTAGACCAAGATTATTCAAAAATTTGATTGTTAACCCCGTAAAGTGAGGAAATCCCCATAAAAATGGTCCAATTTTCAAACGGCCATAACTTCTACAATAGTGAACGTATCTCATTGAAATTTAGTATGGAAGAAGAGCTCATGGACACCTACAAAAAAGTATTAAACAATTTTTCTATACAGCGCCAACCAAATTTATTAAAATTCAAAAACGAATTTTTAAGAAAAATCGACAGGTAAGGTGCTAAAATTTTTTGGCGAAAAAAAAATTTTAAATCGTTCTGGAAAAATTATTTTCGGTTGCAGGGGTTAATTACAATCATTTTTGGTGAATAGACAAAACTAAACAAATTTCAAATCGTTTTTCAAAAATGAAAAATTTTTCCCAGGGGTCGCCGAACACCCTGTATACTAAATTAATGATATCTCTAAAGTGGCCCAACACACTAAATTTGTATTATATGCTGACAATTTTAAGATTTATCAATATGCTTATAATCAGCAAAGTGCCAAATTAAAGATGACCTTGACAGGCTTCAGAATTGGTGCTTGTTAAAAATTGTCCCTTAATCTAGATAAATGTCATATTGTTAAATTTAGTCATAATAAAAATAACCTAGTGTATAATTACACTCTAAATGATATTTTACCTACTACACTTAATTATGTTAAAGATTTCGGTATTATTTTCTCTTCTAACTTATCTTTTAAAGTACATTATGAAAAAATTATTTTGCGTAGACTCAGCTCTTTGGGTCTTACTCATAGAATTTTCAGATTCTTTAACAACACTAATACACTCAAAACTGTCTATTGTGCTCTGACAAATCCTATTCTTGAATATGGCAGTATCAATTGGTCTCCTTACTATAAAACTATAAAAGAGTGCAGCACAAATTCCTTTGTCTTGCTGCTAGGCACAGTGGTTGTCCCATGCTTAATAATACTAATCTTCAAATATTGCATAATAGAAGGAATATCATCGATATTATCTTTGTAAGTAAACTAATCAAAGGTTATATTTTATGTCCGACAATTATTCAACTGTTTCCTTCGTATGTACCATAAAAATATTTAAGAAATCAGATTCTATTTTATTCTAAAGGCCATCACACAAAATTTGGATCTAAAAATTGTATAAATAGAATGATTACTCATGCAAACTCTCTGCGTATAAAAACTATATATCCAATTATTTTGCTTTTCTATATTTTGTTGTTCCTTACATAATACATCTTTTGTACTGAAGGGTTTCTCCCATTAATAAATGAATCATAATATGTTAGAGATATAATGCTTTTCTTCCTGTATCTGAGTATGTAAGAAGAGTGGATGTATGGTGCCATTTAGCAAGCTTATAAAAGCATTGGGACAAAGGAAAGGCATCCTGGTTTTCAAGTTGAGTGTGGGAACGCATGACAAAGAGTAAAAGTGTTAAAATTAAAAGTATCCTGTATCTATATAAAATAGCCTATAATATTAAAACTAAATACAATATAAAGTTCAATAATAAATCTAGTCTTGGTATTGGGCAAAGAAACAACATAATATTTGCTATTATTAAAATAATAATAGCAATAATATTAAACTGCAGTAATCACTTTCATTTTTCACGTTTATCAGTTATGTTTGCAGAATCGTAACAATTACTGTTATTAAAGAAAAAAGTTTTCTACATAGCAAGATTGAAGATTTTAGTAGACAAACTGTCATAAATAATGAAAGAAAATACTCGGATGATTCAAAACTGCGAAGAAATCGTTAGATTCCGTTTTTAAAAATCTAAATGAAAATTCGTCATAACTAGCTAAAGAAAAGTATTATTTACGGCATGACTTTGCACGTTAAAATTTTTCCGAAGTAAAATATTCGGAAAAAAATAAAGTTGCAATTGTCTCGAATTCGTGAGCGCATGTCGAGCTTGATCCCATCGCTACTTGTCGTCGTATCTGACGCGTGACGACAAGAATTTAGAATTTCGGTCCTCTCTTTCTTCAGCTTTCTACACCTAACTATTGTCATCCGTCGGCGAAATTACGGCTCGATTAGCGTGATCATTTCAAAAATTCGTGATATCCAGACTGTATTATGTCGATGCACGCATTCGAATGGCCGCATCGCAGAAAAGAAAAGGTCGCCGCACAAAATTATGGGATACGGTAGACACGACTGTAACAAAACGTTGCCAGTTGCATTTTAGAAAAAGTTATGGCAAACCGCATTTTAGTAAAACGCAAAGGATCGCCTCTTTCAATCCGACTTACACCCTTTCTTTTATCGTGTTCTCGCCTCCCCTCCTCCTCTTTCGCACTATCCTCGTCGACCAATGCTTGCCCCTTCTCGTAATCATACTTCTTCGATGCACGGTGTCAGTTGCAGCAAAATAAGAAGCCCGCGATCTCGTATACCGCATTCGCGTGCCGATAGTTGAGCCTTTATGACCGTAGTTGTTTTCTGTGATCACAAAGCCATGGTGCTTGCTTTGTTCCTTCGAGACACCGTTGTTTCGATAAAGTAATTCGTTCGCGGGACTACTTAAACCAGGGGCCCAAAATAAAAGTTATATTGGAAACTTTTTTGAAAAAAATCAACAAAATATCGTTCGTTGAATCGAAAATAATAAAATATATTAATACTTACATGATTTTCTTTAAAACGTTTCATATATTTTAGGTTATGATTCGTATTAAATTACGGATTGTCGATCGAATTAATCGCGACATCTCTACATTCCGTGTTTCAATTAATTATTTCGTGACGTCACCTTCGTTCGTATATACAGAGTGTTCGGCTACCCCTGGGAAAAATTTTAATGGGAGATTATAGAGGTCAAAATGAGACGAAAATCAAAAATAGTAATTTGTTGATGGAGACTTCGTTAAAAAGTTATTAACGTTTAAAGTTCCACCTGTACTAAATTTTTTTCTCGAAAGTGCGTAGGATTTCGGAGATATGTCTATTCACCAAAAATAATTATAATTGACCTCCGCGACCCAAAATAAATTTTCTAGAACGATTTGAAATATTTTAATTTTGTCGAATTTAGACACCTACCGCCCCCCCCCCCCGTCGATTGTTCTTAAAAATTCGTTTTAGGTTTTTAATAATTTTGTTTGACGCCATACAGAAAAGTTGACTAATACCTGTTTGTAGGTACCCATGAGCTCTACTTCAGAAAAAAATTTCAATGAAAGACATTCACTATTGTAGAAGTTATGGCTGTTTGAAAATTGAATCACTTTTATGGGAGTTTTCTCACTTTACGAGGTCAAGGAACAACTTTTAAAATATTTTTAGAATTTCTACATATTCTCCACCAAAATACGCGTCGTTTGTATTTTGAAAAATCAAAATCGTCCAATCCGTTCAGGATTTATGATGTTTTAAAGATACACATGAAATTTCGGGGAAGCATTTTCTGGCTTCAGATTAGATTTTCGGTAGGGAATTTTTTTTTCAAAAGTGTTTACGTTTTCGGGGGTCTATTGGCCAAAAATGCTTGTAATTGACCCCTGCAACCAAATATAATTTTTTTAGTATGATTGAAATTTTTTATTTTAATTTTTTAATAACTTTTTAACGCAGCCTCAGTCAAGAAATTGATATTCTTGATTTTTGTCTTATTTTGGTCTTTAGAATCTCCCATTAAAATTTTTCCCAGGGGTGGTCGAACACCGTGTATTTATCGTCAAATATCACTGTCCGATTATATCATAAAGCATCCGTCGCGTAACGAAGTAATAAACTAATCAAATGTACAAGTTGGTAATTTCTTAATCTACTATCCAACAGTTTACAAATATCAATCATTAACAGGTCATTTGCTTCTATTATTCCCAATTGTCGATAGTGTTCCATATATGCTGTTTTTCTTATGACGTAGAGCACATTATAAAGCACTGCGTGCATTACGCCGACGAAGATGCACCGCTATATTAGAAGAAGTATCATCAAATCCTCGGTGTACCGTTCAATTTTGACCGACTGTCGAACCATATGTCTCATTGTTCGCATAAATTATTGCTTCGATATCGATTCTTTTGGACTGTAATTGCTTACGGCTTGTCACTGAATTCGTACCGTCGTATTATCGACACGGCACGCGCCTTGTCCAAAACATGGCGAACAGATGACCACGATGGGTACTCTGAAAACTGTAGGTGCATTCACGTAGACTGTATTTTGAAGGCGATTGTGCCGGTATCACTGGTGGAAGATGAATAAGCTTCGTGTGCCAAGTGTTCCGGACAGATGGAGCAATATTGACGGACGAACGGTGCGCAGTACCATAAAACGGATCGCGGACGATCGAACGTCGATTTTCGCGATCCCGTGAAAAGGTTTAATGTCTTTCAAGAGAGAATTGTTTCAGTTATAATACGATGTCATGAATTGATACTCAAAGTTTGGCGACGCTTACATTTTTGGCGAGATGTCTATATCCATTTGCTACAGCACCTATTGGTAAATGTTCTTTTGTTACATAACCCAACAAGCATATAGAAACTACAGTACATTTGTGAGGTGTACGGAAAAGATATATACTGTAAAGATTAGCGTGTATCAAAAGTGATTCCAAAAATTTTGATTTGGAGATTTTGGTTCGGAAGATGCACCACGTTCTGGGCGATAAAAATCAATAGATATGTAAAATAGATATTGTTTACATTTCAACAAGCATAATATGTACTTTGTATACTGGGTGTTCGGCCACCCCTGGGAAAAATTTTAATGGGAGATTCTAAAGACCAAAATAAGACAAAAATCAAGAATATCAATTTCTTGACTGAGGCTTCGTTAAAAAGTTATTAAAAAATTAAAATAAAAAATTTCAATCATACTAAAAAAATTATATTTGGTTGCAGGGGTCAATTACAAGCATTTTTGGCCAATAGACCCCCGAAAACGTAAGCACTTTTGAAAAAAAAATTCCCTACCGAAAATCTAATCTGAAGCCAGAAAATGCTTCCCCGAAATTTCATGTGTATCTTTAAAACATCATAACTTCTGAACGGATTGGATGATTTTAATTTTTCAAAATGCAAACGATGCGCATTTTGATGAAGAATAGGTAGCAATTCTAAAAATATTCAAAAAGTTGTTCCTTGACCCCGTAAAGGGGGAAAAACCCCGTAAAAATGATCCAATTTTCAAACAGCCATAACTCCTACAATAGTGAATGTATTTCAATGAAACTTTTTTTGAAGTAGTGCTCATAGGCGCCTATAAAAAAGTATTAGACAACTTTTCTGCAGGGCGTCAAACAAAATTATTAAAAACCAAAAACTAATTTTTAAGAACAATCGACGGGTAGGTGTCTAAATTCGACAAAATTAAAAAATTTCAAATCGTTCTGGAAAAATTAGTTTTGATTGCAGAGGTCAATTACAATCATTTTTAGCGAATAGACACCCCCAAAATTCTGCGCATTTTCGAGAAAAAAAATTCTGTACGGGCGGAACTTTATACGTTAATAACTTTTTAACGAAGCCTCCATCAACAAATTAGTAATATTGATTTTCGTCTTATTTTGGCATCTAGAATTTTCCATTATAATTTTTCCCAGGTGCAGCCGAGCACCCTGTATATTGTGATCACTAAGTGTTACTTACGTTTCAAAAGTTCACGTTGGTATTGCCGGGTTTAAAGTGACTGGGAATATTAGAAAATTTCAAATACAATATTTATGTAAGTAGTATCGATCCTATTCGATTAAGATTTGAATATGTTTTGAAAATACTGTTTTACGGTACGCAAAAACTATTAAACGTTTCGCGACGACAAGGTCGCACGTGACAAAACGATTTCTAACCATCGATTAACAGTGACAGCGTTCTGCCGGCCAATTAGAGGATGATTACTCTCCCTGTGCCTCGTTTATAGTAGCCGACCACCGGTCACGGTCACGCTTTGCCGGTCAGGATGTAACCGATGCAACAGATGACACTGACTTCTCGATGCCACCACCCAACCTATCACTACGCCAGGGATACCGCATTTATTCTCCGCCCCGTAGACTCGTGCCATGTGGCACGATCCCCTCGTCCACGTGGAACCATCTTCCGACACGTCATCGGTAGAGCTAATTTACGATCGCGCCGCTCTGACCCGAACGGATATACCTTTTTGACTCTAGGAAATCGAGAGGTTCCATCAACCACCGTGCCCACGGGGCAAAAAAAAACCTCAAAATATGAAAATGCGATTTTTATGAAACGATTGGTATTTTCTGGTAGCCAATCTATCATACTGTAAAATTAAAGTAGGAATTAGTTACGGTTGCATTAGTGACGTCTGTCTGCCTAGGTGAAAAATAAAAATTTAATGTTTTGGAATACTTTAGAGATTCATTAATATGCATATGTATAGGTATGGTGTTGGGTTTTTATGTTTTGCTCTTAACGGTTTACGACTCTCTGTATTACAGGATTTGGGACATGTAGTTTTATGTATAATACATTCTTAGTGAATATTTAAGATGTATGTACCTAGTACCAATTAGCAGTCACAGATGTCGTGTAACAAGTACATAGACTTAATTCTTCGTTATCGACACCTTTAGATAGGTATCTTATATACATACATACAACATATGGGATAAATATTAGTATGATGGGTATGAACGAAGACTGTTTGAGACAGAGCGAACGGTATCGAGCGAATGTTTATAATTTATAGTATGATATCGATAAAGATGAAGTCAGATGAATGAAAATGATGAGAAGTCAGTCAAAAAAGGGTCTCCGTTTGCAATACTTTTGTTTTATTTAAAATATATATTCTATATTATTATTTAAAAAGAGATGTATTTTGCCTGCACGCCTAACATTTCTCCACAATAATTTAAATAGGAAAGGCTTCGAATGAGAAGCCTCGTGGAACACTAGAGGTAGCTTTCATTTCTCCTGAGTAATTGTTTTTGAATTTAACTATCAATATTTCGGAAGATATTAATTACTCGAAGGTGGAATTTTAGATTTCGGTCCTGTTCTCCCCCCACCGGTGATCTAGTCAGTTTAGAAATTGACTTGCAGGAATACGAAGGGCAGAGAATCGTCGAGGCGTGACCGAGGGGCCAGGCCGATGCAATTGCGGGGCCACGTGCCGGTCGCGTGGCGCGTAGAGGAGATCGGGACGCGATGCGACGAGGCCGGGGTACGTTGGGGTGTCGAGACGTCGCCGTCGCGTCGTCCGTGTAATGCCACGCACAATGTTGTAATATCCTATTCCGGTGTGTCATGTGCGAGAAGATTATTGAGCCCAGCGGAGCACGACGGCACGCGACCAGGAACATCTTCGACGGTTCCCTCCTTTCCTTCCTTTTTCTTCCGCGCGATTAAAATAACTGCAGTCCGGCGAACATAACGTTTGGCCAGAGAAAAACGAACCACTGGCCATCACTCGTGGTAACGTATATACCAAAGATACGAACCAGGTCCAACTCGAATAGTTTACTGCTTAGATATTTTATAAACGTTCCAATGCACGACTAATATTTCTCTTTATTCGGAGTTGTACGATTAATTTTAAACGATTTATTTATAATTATATACTGTTCTTTTAAAACAATTTATATACAGGGTGTTTCACTTTTTTTCGTACACACTTCGGCAGTGGGTTCTACAAGTAAAACTAAGACTAAAATGTAATAAAACAAAAAATCCATAAATGCTTTGTTAACTCTTTGCGGCACAGGATTTCAGATAATGAAATAGACCCATGTTGTATAGAAATTTTATTGCGTTTTAAATTAAACAAAATTGGTATATTTTTATTAAGAAAGGTATCACATAATGTAAAAACATTAAAGAAAATAGTACTAGTTGTCGCAATAAACCTTCCGCTTGCAACAATTGATGAACCTGCATTGACATGTTGAATGTTGCCAACACTAGTGAATACATTTATAACATTTGTTGAAGATATTACCAACTGCTTTATGTGAATACGACGAAATATAAACCTATGGCGCATGCAGCTATCACAATATTTCGAGGTAGGACTAAAAATGTTCCACCATGCATTACACTGCATCAAAAAGATGGGGCACTTTTAATCCCTGCGTGCCCCAAAGAGTTAAGAAGTTATGACAAAAATATGAAATGTGATGTAAACGCTGTTGAATATACCTATATTTCCATTTCAAAGTGACGCCCGCCTTTGTTGAGACACTTTTGGCATCGATGTACTATTGAATTTATTGTTGACTTCAGTTGGTTGGCGATTCTGTCGAACCTCTTCACACGCGACATTCATTTTTGCAATTAATTCATCTCTTGTACGTTTTTTTGTATTATAAACTGTCTCTTTCAGAGTGCCCCATAAGTAAAAATCTAAAGGGGTAAGGTCAGGTGACATAGAGGACCAAAAAAATTGGCCCCCTTCGACCAATCCATAGTTGGGTATAGTGTCTATTAAGTCAATTTTTTACACGACGATCATAGTGTACTGGACATCCATCTAATTGTATCCAGCTAGTTAGACGGAATGATAAAGATACATCTTCTAACAATGACGGGAGATTATTTGTTAAAAACGTTAGAAAAGATTCTCCTGTGAACCGGTCAGGAAGGAAATAAGGTCCGATTAAGAATTCATCGCACATGCCCGACCAAACATTGCATTTTATTTGATGCTGAAATGATCTTTCTCTTACAGCACATGGATTCTCAGTTGCCCATACATGATTATCGTGTTAATTAAATATGCCTTCGCGTGTAAAGGTAGCCTCGTCAGTCCATAGCACTGTTGATTGAAAAAGATTGTCTTTGTTTACAATATTTATGTACCATTCACAAAATTGCATCCTTTTAATGAAGTCATTTGGTAATAAGTTTTGCACATACATAAGTGTAATGATATGGATACATGTTACTAGTTTTTAACGTTCTCCAAATAGTGCTTTCAGATACTTGCAGCTGACAAGAAGCACGACGATTACTTGACGTAGGAAAATTTTTTAAATAATTTTCAATTCTTGCAGATCGATGCGTATTTTGTAAAGATAAAGCTTCGTTTCTCTCAGACACAGGATGAAATGAGCCCGTTTCATACAACTGATGATGAAGTCTAGCTAACATTGTTTGATGTGGTACTCTTCTATTAGGAAACATTTCACGATATTTTCTAACGGCAGCTCTAGAATTTCCGGCACATAAGCTGTATATGAAATTAATATCTGTATACGCACGATTTCAGAATACTTTTGGCATTTTGAAAACTTTAATTCGTTCGCAAGACGCAACGAAACTAAAATTACATTCGTAGTACAGTGTAAGACTTGCTGTCATAAAGACTCGACATTACAAAAACAGTAAACATATCATAATTTTATATATTATAATTTCAGACCAGAAATGTCATTCCAAAATTTCATGCGTATCTTTAAAATTTCATAACTTCTGAACGAATTGAAGGATTTTAATATTTCAAATGGCAAACAACGCGTATTTTGGCGAAAAATATGTAGAAATTCTAACAATATTGAAAAAGTTGTTCCTTAACCCCGTAAAGTTAGAGAAACCCCATAAAAATGGTCCCATTTTCAAACTGCCACAGTTCCTGCAATAGTGAATATATTTCAATAAAATTTTTTTTTCTGAAGTAGAGCTCATAGGCGCCTACAAAAAAGTATTAGACAACATTTCCGTACAGCGTCATACAAATTTATTAAAAATTAAAAACGAATTCTTAAGAAAAATCGACCGGTGGTAATTGCCGAAATTTTTCGGCGAAAAAAATTCTAAATCATTCTGAAAAAATTATTTTTGGTTGTAGGGGTTAATTGCAATTATTTTTGGTGAATACACATATCCCCGAAATTCTACGTACTTTCGAGAAAAAAATTCTTTACCGAAAATATAGTGTGTAGTCGGAAATGTCTCTATAACTTTTTAACGAAGGATCAATCAATAAATTAGTATTCTTGATTTTCATCTTATTTTGGCCTCTAAAATCTCATATTAAAATTTTTCCCAGGGAGCGGCCGAACACCCTGTACTGTTACAAAAATTATAGAATTGGCCAGATATGTACAAGAGTATTAACGTGAATGTAATGTTCACGAACATGGACAATGCTTGTATTGCGAAGCTTGATTTTGATTAATTTTTCATTGCATTAGAAAAACGTTCACCGACTCTACACCCGGTTCAGTGAGAATTGGCAGAAAATATAAACAAGGACGCTTTTTAGCGGTTCCTGAAAAGGGTCCTCGCATTACGGATTAAATCCACTCGAGACGATTTGGTCGTCGATTAAAAATTATATTGCAATAAATTATACTGTATAACGTTCAGATTTTCCGATGTAAAAAATTTATTTGATGGGCCATTACAACATGTTACGTTTGAAAACTGGAGAAAATGTGTTGAACATGTTGTTTCAGTTATTCAACACAAATTTTTGATAATTGGATCACAATATTGATATATCAACTGAATCGTTTATAATTCATTTAAATTTTAACAGTTCAAACACAGAATCAGCATAAATTGTACATAGAAATAAATAGATAAATTAAATATAGTTTTCCATACCTTACTTTGTACTTTCATTTGTCTCCTTATTTACACTATTGTAGGAGATTTGTATTGAGTATTTGTACCGCGCTATAGTTTTGTTGATTGTTAATTTATGTGCTAAAGGGTTGAAGGTGTTTTGTTCGAGAAGGAATGGGGGTAACCAGGGACAGCGAGACAACAGAGAGAACGGAACAAGTGGTTGTGAAAGACAGACGTGATTCTTATATGATATTAATTTATATTGCTAATTATTAATTTGTGTATAAAGATTGTGTGCTTCGTGTGTTTCAAATTCGTTTATATAATTATATCATTTGTAATTTGTTTCAAATACAATTCTCTTTGTTAAATCCTACACTATTATGTAGTAGTATTAATAATATTTAATTAATACCATATTAATATTGAGGATCAGTACTTTTTCTTTAGAAAATTAGCTTCTTTCCTAGTATTAACCTTCTTTAATCTCGCCTCACTCGCGTGCAACTGTTTATATTTCCTGCTAATTCTCGTTGAACCGAGTACACAGATACGAGGACAGATTGAAAAGTTTCCGGAATGACAATGAAAACGAAATAAATCTGGTCTAAATTATACTTTATTTTTCAACATAGTCCCCTCGAAGCCCAATACACTTGGTCCAACGTTTCTCTAGTTTTTCTATTTCCACCCGGAAGTGACTTTCTTCGAGATCACCAAAACATTCGTTTGCAGCCTCCAATCCATTGTTGAGTTTACGTCGCATCCATAGTCACGAATCTCCTCTTAAAATCTGTGGGATTTCTTTTAAAAACCTTTAAAGAATCAGCTGACATTCAGACTTGAACGCGCTTTTGCTCAGAGTTTAGCAAATGCGGCACCCATCTTGCGGAAAGCTTGTTTAGATCCCATTCGTTATGTAAAATATGAACCACTCGTTCATAAGAGATGCTTACGGCTTCAACAATTTCCCGTACCTTTATTCGGCGGTCTGCCAAAACTATGTCATGGATTTTATTCACAATTTCTGGCGTGGTAGCCGTTTTTGGGCATCCTGAACGCGGTGCACAATTGTGACCACGCTTGAATTCCGAAATCATAAAACAGCATCTTACCTCAGTTTCATTTCCGTTGCGGTTTTTCCCTCCAAATGAAAGAATTTGATAACCGTTTGAATTTCGGTTCTATCCATTTCGTAAAATGCGTAAAGTAGCTCGACACAAATACTTGTAAAAACTAAAATATTTGATAGATTGTTTTAATATTTGGAGTGAATGCTCATTAAAGATGCATCAACATAACAAAATGAAACCAACTACAGATAAAGAAACTCGTGGTGGCTATTCCGGAAACTTTTCAATCCGTCCTCGTATTATCCTCGATTTCGAATTAATATCGAACGGCTCGCACTGTTACCGTGTCGTTCCTACTTACTCGTAGCGAAACTCTATTAAAGTTGACAAACGACGAGTCCCGGAATAAGACAACTTTCCACGGACACTCCGCGTTCGGTGGCTCTGTTCAAAGAAGCGCGGGACAAACGCGTTATCTCGTCGGGGTTAAGTCGCGTGTACCCGAAGCCAAGTACCGTACAGCGAGAGAAGTACCGATGCAGGTCTCTTCATCCTTGCTTTGTCAAGCGGCACGTTGCACGATGTCGTCGAGAGAATATTCGCGGCTAGGCTCGCGACGATTTCTCGAGGTTCGACAGGAAACGTCCATTAGCGAGTCGGTCGACGAGAATTTATGGCACGGACGCCGTTTTCTTTTTTCTTTTCTTTTTTTTTAACCGTTCCCCCGCTCTAACCACCCCCTTGTTCTCATTTATCCGACAATTACTACGAAAGTTGCAGTTCAGGTGAGTTACAACAGCGACAGGTAACCCCGAGTCTTTCGCAACGAGACTCCCGAATCGTCAGGTAATTTTACAATGACGTACGACATCGTCGGCATCGTCAGCCGTCGTAAAACGACGCGATCGGCTGAAAATCTACCGGGCTAGTTCGCCTAAGCGAAGTATCGTGTACAACCATGAGCTCCGGTTACTGCTTTATCTGACGATCTGCGATTAGCTACAGTTGCGGACAAAATTAAGTGGACAGGTACGGGCAATAGGTACGAATTAAATTTAATCAAAGTAGGGGAGACTGGGGACTAGAAGTTCCGGAGGTAAGTTGTCCCAACGGTTATATCTTTAAAATGAAAAAGATAGCGGAGACCTAGAAAAAAGCAAATAATAATTTTATTTCGATCGCTTACATGGGAAAACTCGTCTGCCTATTCGTTTCTAAATTACTCTGCATTAACCCTTTGCACTCCAAGAATTCATTTTAATAGAACCAACTGGCTACTTGAATACAATTTTGCAACGCCATTGTAAGGAATATTAAAATTGTCCTTTCTCGCCAATGAAATTAAAAAATGTTTGTAATTTAAAATCTCTTCATTTGTTTTATTAATTTGTGTTACTATACACAGACCTTATCGAGTTGTTGTGTCGGGGAGACCGGGGCTAGAAGTTCTGGGGGTACGTTGTTCCGACGGTTATATCTTTAAAATGAAAAAAGATAGCGTTGTGCTTTCAGTTATTTTTAAAACATAAACTGATCACACCACGCTGTCAAACATTTTAACACTTTAATGGCCGCACGTATCATACGAAGATCGTTGTCCTTCACCACTGATATTGTAGACCAAAGTGAGATACACGAAGATGCTAGGAATATTATTATAAGGAATTATAAGTGTAACCTCAACAAACGTAATAAGTTGAATATGTGATGAAATGGTGACTGATACAGTAGATCACGCACACGTGACAATGGCCAACGTTTGCTAGCTCGCAGTCACGTATACGCATATGTACGTATAGTGTTTCACGTGACAGCGGCCGTCAAAGTGTTAATAGCGTCTGCGTCAGCGAATTGTGTAGTTTTAGATTAGAGGTAATCACGTGTCAAGTAAGTAAATATTTCGGAGTCATTATTTTTTGTCGTATTCAATTATTTAATGCCAAAATCGTTTATTGTTCTATCGTTATAAATGAAATAACATTTACGAACATGTTGTAGTAGCATTTATTAGAATATTTGAATAGATAAACAAAATATTTGTAAACACTGCCATATGTAAATTGGGACTAGTTTTTCCGACGACTCGGGACATGTTGTTACCGTAAGCAATTTAGCCCAAATGTATCTTTTACAAATGTAAAAATAATTCCTGTTGCATTTTAGCATACAACATGTAAACGGAAAATGGAAAGAAGCACTATCCCCATCGAAATCATGTGTAAGGCATCTGAATCCGTACTGCAAAAAGGACAGAATGTAAAAACCATCACCAGAGATTTTAACATTTATCATATGCCTCTCCAGATTTATTAACAAGTTACAAGTCGAAGAAGAAGCCACAGTAGATTATAAAAATAGGTTCGTTTAGCAAGTTATGTATTTATATTAAGTTTAAGTAAAGTTATTATTCGTTTGTTATTATATTAGATTATTGTTTTTATTTTATTACATTAATGTTTATGTCAAAGATAACATATTTTTTTCTTCCAAAAATACATGTCGTAAACCGTTAGAAAATTTCATTCATGTCACTTCACGCTGTATAAATAAAATTATGTTTGCTTTAATCGATACTTAAATTTAATCGATGCGAAGAATGTTATCGAAACCGTAAACGTGCGACTGATTGGCGTTGACGTTTGGATGTGGCCTTTGAAGACAGTCGAGTTGGTTGTCTGGATACCAGAACGTTTGAAGAAAAAAGTATATAAAAAGAAAAGAATAGAATAAAAAGGGTTTTTGGACGATAAAGATGTGTAATATAAAAGTTAAATAATTGCTACAAAGGACTCATCAGTTTTCGTTGATTATTCTTTCTTTTTAATAAAGTTTTTTTGAGTTAATGGTTAATCGTTAATTAGTTGAAAATTTTGAATTAAACGAAACGAATTACGAGATAAAGGATTTGTCGCCCGAGAAGACCCGAAAGAAGTAGTCCACGAATAATTTCCAATGATGTTATTTCTCTGACATATATATTTGTGTTGACCCGAAATTAATAAACAAACCTTATTAATAAAATTGTGTTTCACTTCATCAGAGAATGAAATGTTTTATTAGAAAGTAACACTTATTTCTTAGTAATAACTTATCCCAGAGCGATAACAATTTACTCTACGATG
This sequence comes from Colletes gigas, assembly GCF_013123115.1. NCBI lineage: Eukaryota > Metazoa > Arthropoda > Insecta > Hymenoptera > Colletidae > Colletes > Colletes gigas. The sequence goes on from NW_025106701.1 coordinate 178,654, forward strand.
GGGTAAGAAGTTTCGCTTCAATTAATTACAAAAAAACGAGTTTCTATGAAAGACTTGTTGCAATATATTAAATTTGAGCTAAAAATTTTAAAATATAATAAATTTAACAATAAATTAGTCAGGACTGAAAAAAGTAACAACATTATTTCCTATTCACTTTGTATGTTTTCCCAAAATCGGAACTTCTAGCCCTAGTCTCCCCTACTATAACTATTGTGCGCGTAAGTTTTATATATTTAGATATACAGATATATATATAATATATATTTATGGCACATAAATTATTTAGAGAATAATTGAAATTAATATTTACATTTGTGTTGAAATAAAATATACTTATCGAAAACGTAGATCGATTGTCGAGGGACAAAAATAAGTGGACACTCGTTCAATGTAAACTCACGCAGTAGTCTCAAATGAACTATTTGGCTGATGTGTAAGCTTTGCAAAAAACAAATTATTTTTAAGGAAACAGCAGAATGTCAGTAAGAAAAGTATTTTCAAATCAAATTCGTAATTTGATGATAGCGGACTGTTGAAATAAATTAACTTACTGTATAGTAGCAATAAAGTACAGTTTTTCTAAAAGTGCGGTCGACAAAGTTTATAAAAAACATTTACTACATAGTACCGTTGGAAATTTAAGAGCCCGCGGACGTAAACGTTGTACCACTGTGGGAGAAGATAGTCAAATTACTCGTAAATGTCGACAAAATCAAAGAATCTTAACGCGAAATATTGTTGAAATGTTAAAATTAAGTGCGTTATTGAAAATAGTACGACGAAGGTTGCAGGAAACGGGGTTATGGTACTATAAATCCAAACGTAAGCCGCACATTAACAATATCGACACGAGGAAGGGTCATTCCATGCGAAGTCGGACACTTTTCGGAGTACCATGTCGGATTTTGTTCTACTTTGAATATGTTGTAGTCTTTAGTGATATATAAACGTATCTCGAAGGATTTTTAAAAATTTTAAAAATTGTTGGTTTTACATCTGTTTGAAATATAGTGCTCACTTTTTTTCAATAAATAATAGCTGCTAAAGTAAGGAAGTTATAAAAATGAAATTTTAGGTACTTGTAGCAGACCCATGGGAGTATCAAATAAAAATTATTTCAATTAAAAAAAAAATTTTTTTAACTATTTATTTTGCAATTGTTTACAACAAATGTCATTTTTTTATAGCGGGGAAATATTTAAAAATCTGAAAAAAATGGGCATATAGTCCTGTTTGTCCCCTTCACGGACCAAGTTTTAAAAATACGGACACTTTAAAATTGGCCTTATAAAAATTAATTGAATGGAACGCTGCGTCGCGTCGTGACATGCTGGCTCGACCGGCCAAGTCGCGCAGTGCCTGCAACCGCCAAGCGGCTATACCTGCTATTGTTATACATAGGGTGTTGGACTGCTGGAAAATGTAACAGTTATTGGACACTCACTCTTTGTCAATGACACTTAGCATTATACACATTTAAGTTGTCAATATTCAATGGGATAGGATGTTCAATGTTCTAGTGGGATAGGATATGATGGGATGTGATGGGATTAGGTTCTGGTTAAGAAATAATGGTTGGATTGTACCAATGATCATCTACCGGATTAAATTGTTTGTTATAAAATTACTTACCTCATAACAGTTACAACTGTTGATTTTTCACTGTCTGAATAAATTCGGGCAGTTAAATGCGTTACTTCTTTAGTTGGTGTAAATAAGTGAAAATTGCGTGTTCCACAGATTGTTGTAGCCAGTCCACGCCTTTCCAGCAAGAATTCCCAATGTTTCTTATATTCTTCTTTTGAGTTGAATTCAAAATGTACATTTTTAACAGCAACACAGTTTGTAGATGAATTAGAAATCCGATTACCAAAGTTGCAAATTCACGATTTTATTGCAAGAAGTTAAAGCAGCTTTTTTAAATATTCTAAAGAAAATGTAGGACCTGATGAATTTGTTGTCGTCGGCGATTTTGCGGAAAATTATTCCTTCGCTATCCAAGACGAAATCCAAAATTATCATTGGTCCAACAAACAGGCGACAATACACACATTCATTGCATATTATCAGGTGGATATTTGTTTAAACCATGAAAACTTTGTAATTATTTCGGATTGTCTCCAACATGACAGCACTGCAGTCCATTTATACCAGAAGAAATTAGTGGAATTTTTGAAGGAAACACGTGGCACAACTATCAAGGAAATCAAATATTTTTCTAACGGAGCATCATCACAGTACAAAAATAAATATAATTTATTAATTCTCAATTTCCATTTTGAAGACTTTGGAATCAACGCCGAATGGCATTATGTACTTTGCAACATCGCATGGCAAAAATGCATGAAATGGTATTGGTGGTTCTTTAAAACGACTTGCTGCTCGAGCTAGTTTACAAAGACCGTTGGAAGACCAGATAACGACACCACAAAAATTATTTGATTGGGCAACTGCCAATATTAAAAATATACATTTGCAATTCAGCTCAACAGAAGAATATAAGAAACATTGGGAATTCTTGCTGGAAAGGCGTGGACTGGCTACAACAATCTGTGGAACACGCAATTTTCACTTATTTACACCAACTAAAGAAGTAACGCATTTAACTGCCCGAATTTATTCAGACAGTGAAAAATCAACAGTTGTAACTGTTATGAGGTAAGTAATTTTATAACAAACAATTTAATCCGGTAGATGATCATTGGTACAATCCAACCATTATTTCTTAACCAGAACCTAATCCCATCACATCCCATCATATCCTATCCCACTAGAACATTGAACATCCTATCCCATTGAATATTGACAACTTAAATGTGTATAATGCTAAGTGTCATTGACAAAGAGTGAGTGTCCAATAACTGTTACATTTTCCAGCAGTCCAACACCCTATGTATAACAATAGCAGGTATAGCCGCTTGGCGGTTGCAGGCACTGCGCGACTTGGCCGGTCGAGCCAGCATGTCACGACGCGACGCAGCGTTCCATTCAATTAATTTTTATAAGGCCAATTTTAAAGTGTCCGTATTTTTAAAACTTGGTCCGTGAAGGGGACAAACAGGACTATATGCCCATTTTTTTCAGATTTTTAAATATTTCCCCGCTATAAAAAAATGACATTTGTTGTAAACAATTGCAAAATAAATAGTTAAAAAAATTTTTTTTTTAATTGAAATAATTTTTATTTGATACTCCCATGGGTCTGCTACAAGTACCTAAAATTTCATTTTTATAACTTCCTTACTTTAGCAGCTATTATTTATTGAAAAAAAGTGAGCACTATATTTCAAACAGATGTAAAACCAACAATTTTTAAAATTTTTAAAAATCCTTCGAGATACGGTTATATATCACTAAAGACTACAACATATTCAAAGTAGAACAAAATCCGACATGGTACTCCGAAAAGTGTCCGACTTCGCATGGAATGACCCGGAACCGTTTAGCATCATGCCCGGAAAAAAAGAAATGAAACATACAAACAGCTACAGTATACTATTACGTTAACTGTTAAATTTGGTGGAGGGTCATTAATATTGTGGGGGAGTATTTCGTGGAATGGAATTGGCAATTTCTTACAGAAGTATTATCTCTGACGATTTAATTCATTTGATAGAAATAACACTCTGGAGGGCATCGTTTCGAAATTTCTATTTTAATAAATTATTACTCTATGCTGCTCCACATAATTATAATCAATCTCTTGATTTTTATGTTCATGTATGGTTAATGTGTGTCTCAACCAGAAGTTAAAATTTTATATTTGAGATTCATCACTCCCCCTTCCCTTCCACTAAATTTCATGTCGAACGGCCTCTGGGACCTTTCGGATTTACAGTCGCGGTTTCCTAAAAATTTTCGAAACCTTTCACCCCTTAACATTAGAACTACCAAAACAGTCAAAATGACATATTCGTAATTTCTAATAAAAATTATAAAAGAAAATGAATAAACACTTATTTCTATTGCATTATACGTTTCTTCACGTATCTATGGTTTTAATTTCTTTGGTACAAATAAATATAATTGTCGGTAGTTACAGTGTTAAAAATAAAAAATAAAATTTCTACGCTCGAGATAGAGTTAAAAAACTAGTACATATATGTTAATAATACCTGTATTATTTTATCCTTTTGTTATTATTGCTACTACAACGAGATTCTGTTGGCAGTTTAATGCTATTTTCGGATCGTGATTGGTGCAGCTTTAACGTAAAAAGTATTCAGAGTTAAATGCTACACCTTTATTAGCCAATTTTGATTGAAGTTACTTTGAACGGCACGAGGCATCGTGACTCGATGAAATTACGTATTCGTTGTTCTTCGTTTAGAATTTATTGCTGGTAACGGGATGATGATGACCATATGATTATCGTAAGTATCGTTCTCTGTCTCTTTTTCTACACATGATCCGTCTTCCGCGTCTCGAACGCTATCAAAGTATCGTTGCGAACCGTGTGATTTACATTCTTTCCAGCCACGATAATATTTTGTACGTGAACATCGTCCTTGCACCGAGTGAACGAGCTACGATTACAAACACGACGTTTCGTTTACCTTCTTTAATAGTATGAGACTCGTTCGAAAATATTTGTTTCAATCGTCACCACAATCAAAACCACATTTTCGATAGTGTTTATAATAATATGTTTCAGGTTGAGACACACATTAACCATACGTGAACATAAAAAATCAAGAGATTGATTATAATTATGTAAAGCAGCATAGAGTAATAATTTATTAAAATAGAAATTTCGAAACGATGCCCTCCAGTGTGTTATTGTTATCAAAAGAATTAAATCGTCAAAGAGATGATACTTCATATTGGCCATTACTGCTTGATCCAATAATAATTGGGCCAATAAATTAATGGAACAGCGATGGAGAAATTAAGTAGTAAGGCAGATGGATATAATTTCGAAGCATCCTAACGGTAGATACGTCCAACGACAATAAGACTCATTAGAAATTGAAGAGTAATGTGAAATCAGCTATGCTGTGCAATAATACCAGAAAAGTGTCTGTCCATTAGAATACAGGCGTGATTACAAATAGATGAGCGTCGATTACACGTAACGGTGCTGGCTCCTTTAGACGTGCAATAAGAGAGTAAGAGATCATTCGCACTAGCTCGCGAGACTTACAAGGAGAACGCAAGACCTTCGGGTCACCGACTTTAATGCAACTTTGTGCACTGGGGTAGATTTAGTCCTCGATTTTACGAAGATACAGCGTCACAATTGGCGGAAACATAATAGCTATTTTAGATATTTATAATTAATTTAATTAATTGCGTTTAGTTCACCAGAATTAAAAACAACTTGTAACACTTTATTTGGTATAAAATCTGTAGGGTAAACCGATGACGGTTGTAACACTTGAACTTTAAAATAAGAGAACATAAAATCTAACTTAACTTACGAATGTCAAACATGTTACCCATTTATCTGGGATTATTGCATTACAGTTAACGAATATCTGAATTATTAAATAAAAATGGCAAGCGGAGAAAATGCAAACAACAGTATCATAAGTCTAATTTTAGAAAATGAAGATATTTATTAGAAGAAACTATAATGAAAAAGACAAAATTAATATTTCGATAGATGGAAAGGTGAAAAATGAAAAATTATATTATTCTTTCTCCATTATTAAGCAAATGTGACTCATTTTGACAATTACAACATTGAAGCCATTTTTCATTAGGTTTACTTGTACTATAGAATTCCTTACACAGAATGCAATAATATTCTTTATCTTCTTCCTCTTTTCTTTTTGATATTTTGATATTTTTATACCCCGATTGCTGCTATTACAATTGTTCACGACTACACTTATAAACTTTAATTATAAGTTTTCTTTATGATACACCAAATTGAAGGTTTAAAACAAGAAAATAGGATTAAATTTGCTAAAAGAGTATTTAAGTACAATTTTAGAGTAGTATAAGAAAAGTTAACTTTCGAGTGTTGAAAAGATATTTCCTTCATTATACACATACAGTTGTTTAATACCATGCTATTTAAGCATGATAGATGAGCGTGGTCCAAATATCATTTTACAGGTTGTTCGCGTCAAATTTAACCAGCATTTTTCTCGTAAACGATAAGTACTTGAAAAAAAAGAAAGAGGGAAAAGTTTTAATTTTTTTATGCACTATAAGGTGAGTGATACCGATTTTTTATATGTGCAATATTTTTCGAGAAACGAAGGTGATCTTTAATTTTTTAATTTGAACGATATACATTTTTTTACTCAGCATGAAAGTCAAAACAAATTCAGACGTATCACACACTATGACCTGCAGACCTTGAACAATCTGATATTTAAACGGTTTCTAATCATACGATTTTAAAATCTTATGAACCGATAAAACGGAAATAGAGGATAGTAGTCTGGTCATTTTTCTTGTGGATGCACATGGACCTTCTTGAAAATGCAAAAGTACTTTCAAACATTTGCTTTTGGGTAGTTTTAATCGAATATACAGGGTGTTCGACCACCTCTGGGAAAAATTTTAATAGGGGATTCTAGAGCCCAAAATAAGACGAAAATCAAGAGTACTAATTTGTCGATTGAGGCTTCGTTAAAAAGTTATTAACGTTTAAAGTTCCGTCTGTAGAACGGCAACCTACGAACAGTTGCCTACGCGTGATAGTGGTTATCACTAAGAAAACTGCTGGCTGTCGATACGTTAGTAAGTAGAGTTTCTCATGCTGAGTGACAATTACTGTCTCATGCGCACAGCTGTTGGCAGATTACCGTTCTACAGGCGGAACTTTAAACGTTAATAACTTTTTAACGAAGCCTCAATCAACAAATTGGTATTCTTGATTTTCGTCTTACTTTGACCTCTAGAATACCCCATTAATATTTTTCCTAGACGTGGCTGAACACCCTGTATACCTTTATGGTGCATAGCTTATTTAACGTATAATTGAAATTAATACTTACATTTGTGTTGAAATAGGATATACTTAACGAAAATGTTGGTTAACTGCCGAGGGACAAAAATGTGTGGACCGGTAATAAAATATATAAAAATATAAAATCAATATTAAGTGGGACCACCTTTTGTTGTAATAATTGTTTTCAAACATCGCGGAAAACTATTTATCAGATTTTCAATGGAATTTCTAACAATATTTTCCAATGCCAATTGTAAATATTTAAAGCAATTGTTCTTGCTCCGCCGTTTTTCTAATCACTCGTTTGAATTGATTACGCTCCATAAGTTTTCGATAAGATTCAAATCCGGACTTTGTGCCGGCCATTTCAATAATTGAAATCCTCAAAAATTTTTTTGATTTTCTTTTAGCTGCGTGCCTCGGGTCGTTGTTCTATTGCAACATAAATTCTTCTTCGAGTCCCATTTTGCAACTGCTTCTTCTCAATTTTCCTTTATTACTTAAATATACTTGTTTGCATTCATTAGTCCGTCAATATGTAACAAAATTGCCAATTCCATTTCATGAAAAACACCTCCACAACGTTAATGACCCTCTACAAAATTTAACAATTGACGTAATAATACAATACTGCTTTTTGTGTGTTTTGTATCTTTATCTGCATACATGCTGCCCCTTCTTTAATTGCTGCAATTGAAATTTGTTTTCATCGCGCCAATGTTATTTTTCCCTAGAGTGATACTGGTATATTTATATATTTTTTAACAAAAGCTAAACGTTTCTTCGTGTTGATGTTGTTAATGTGTGGCTTATGTTTGGAGTTATAGTATCTTAACCCTGTTTCCTACAACCTTTCTCGTATTATTTTCCATAACGCACTCAATTTTAACATTTCAATAATATTTCGTGTTGAGATTCTTGGATTTTGTCGACATTTACGAATAATTTGACGACCTTCTCTCGCGGTGGTACAACATTTACGTCCGTTGCCTTTTAAATTTTCGACAATGCTATGGAGTAAATAGTTTTTTACAAACTTTGTCGGCCGCACTTTTAGAAAAATTGTACTTTATTGCTACTATACAGTAACGGAATTTATTTCGACAATTCACTATACTCAGATTACGAATTCAATTTCAAAATTCTTTAATTACTGACATTCTGTTGTTTCCTTACAAATAATCTGTTGTATGCAAAGCTTACATATCAGCCAAAATGTTCATTTGAGACTACTGTGCGAGAGTGGAAAAGATTACTTCGCCCTTGTTTCTATTTTTCGCGTTGTAATATCATCTTTAGCGAGTGTTCACTTATTTTTGTCCCTCGACAATCGATCTACGTTTTCGATAAGTATATTTTATTTCAACACAAATGTAAATATTAATTTCAATTATTCACTAAATAATCTATATACCATAAAGGTATATGTAATATATATATATTTACATATAATATAAATAAAAGCGCATTATATGAGGTTGGTGAAAGAGAAATCCATTATTTTTCACCTAGATGGCTGTAGTGATATACAGGGTGTTCGGCCACCCCTAGGAAAAACTCTAATGGGAGATTTTAGAGGCCAAAATAAGACGAAAATCAAGAATACTAATTTGTTGATGAAGGGTTAGTTAAAAAGTTATTAACGTTTAAAGTTCCGCCTGTAGAACGGCAATCTGCGAACAGCTACGTGCGCGTGATACTGGTTCTCATTCAGCATAAGAAACTCTACTTACTGACATATCGACAGTCTTACAGTTTTGTGAATGAGAACCACTATCACGCGTACGCAGCTGTTCGTAGGTTGCCGTTCTACAGGCGGAACTTTAAACGTTAATAACTTTTTAACGAAACCTCGATCAACAAATTGGTATTCTTGATTTTCGTCTTATTTTGGCCTCTAGAATATTCCATTACAATTTTTCCTAGGGGTGGCCGAACACCCTGTATATTTTGAGACATTTACAATGTTACAATCGTCATTGGTCTACCCTATATATGTTATTGGCATTGTTAAACCATGTTTAAAACTCATGGTGTTGGCGCCGTGCTTCTATTGGTCACGTGCCCGAGAGACGCGGCGATTTAATTCCGACATCTTGATTCATAACTATCGTGCAGCCGTTGCTTATTCGTGGGTAACGACCCATGGGAACGCGCGGAGGAAGACAGTACCCATTTGGTAGTATCCCGGTATACATGTGAATTCTAAATGAGCCCGATGTACATATTTCGACCGTTACCCTCGAAACGGCTGCACTCGTTGGACGCTAATCTACGAAATCTCCCGCTAAAACAGCCCGTTCTCTCTTAGACCGTGACGTCTCACATCGCATAAATAGCTTCCTAATAACGCGTGCTCATAATTTTCCTATTTTCCTTCCGAACTGAACCGATTTTTAGCACTTTGATCTACATTCCGCCTTAGGAACGATTCGATGCTAGTTTTTAATGTTAGAGCCTGTAGCGTGAATCCTCTCAAGCGTTCAGACGATTAGATTAAACGTACAGACTGTTCTTTAAATAAATACTAAAATTAATGCCGATGTAAACAATTTGGAGAAATGAAAAGAAAAATTTTTCTTCTGTAGTTCATCGTTATGTAATTTATATTTTTCCCCATATATGGGTGACATGAATTTTCACTGATGAGCTAAAAAAAATTATTTCTCAAGATTAGATGTTAAAGGAAATAAATCTTTATAGGACACGTAAATTCTAATGAGGTTGTAAAAATAAATTCTACGACAAATTATGGTTATGCTAGTTTCCAATTATTCAAAAAAGAGTATCGTTTTCGTAGACAATTTGAGGGGTTTGGTCTGGCAGTCAACGTGTTAATGTAGATTGTTCCATATTGGTAGTTTTAAACGATCGATAGTTTGTCTCGACCACGCCAACGACATTTTCTTTAATAATTTTTGTTATATGTTCACCGACAGTCGAACAATATCGATCAAATTAATTTACCGTAATAAAATCATTTATCGTTTAAAAACCATGAATTATAAACGGTCGTGAAGTTAAGCACGCGTACAAAATCATCGCCGCATTAAGGGAACACGAGACCTAAATTTTGATATTTTTCTTTCGTCGTGTTTGATCGTTTAAAGCGTGCAAAAATGATTCCTCGGAGCGGATCGATTTTAATTTGATACACATCCCTGTTTAATGACTTATAAATTGGCCTGACTCGCCCCACGCGAACGTTGCCACAGTTCGTTGGCATTCAATTTTCGGTAACTCGATCACGCGAGACGATGATCCACAATCTGGCCTTCATTATACATCGACAATCTAACCGTAAAGTAGCGAATTACAGTTGCCAAAAATCGAAGTTTATTTTCGTATCCAAAAATATTTGACGAAAACAGGAAAAATGATTTTTTCCTAAATTATAGCTTGTCCTATAAATTAAACATAAACAATTTAGAGTGACAAATTACAGTTTTACAAAAATCGAAGTTTATTTTCGTATCCGAAAACATTTGACGAAAAAGGAAAAATGATTTTTTCTTAAATTACAGCGTGTCCTATAAATTAGACATAAACAATCTAGAAACATCTAATAGTATATTAGATTCCAATATATATAGGATTGCAAGTATGGTATTAGCTAATGAAAATTGAAAACCATCGTAAATAATAATAGAGATTATAATAAATTATTAAACGTAATTTTGCACTTTGTTAATAATCGAATAGGAAATGTTGAATATAATCGATATCGGTTACAACCTCATTAAAAACAGTTGTAGAAGTTGTTAAAGGTTATAAAAAGTATGTGTCGATGACAAAGCTTATTGTCCACGTGCGAAATATTGTTTTTAATGATAAGGCGCTCGATGAGAAGATAACAACGAACGGCACGAAGTTGTTCTCACTTATCGAAGAAGAGCAATCGGTCTAATTAATCTGTCTGTCATCTTCACACGTCGCTGGGCGCACCTTGCCTGTAATTATGCTACTTGTATGAACTTGAAATTAACCCTGCAGCCAACACACTCCTTCCATTACGTACCAGTTATCCACGCGTGCATGTTTGGCACACTTATTCGAGCGTGATGTTGAATTAATGCGTAACGATCGTAGATTAAATTAATTTCTCGATGATTGAAAAACGCACCGAACGATTGGCCTTTATTACTAAAACGAATCATATTACTTTTCTACACAGCAAATATATTTCAACATTAGTTGTCTGTTTATCTTTGAATTATAAATTGAAAAATCATAGATTATTTTAAATAATAAATTCTGTACCGAAATGACAATTTCATATTCGTTCTTGTAGTGTTCTTTAATTTAGTTCCTGAATTCTCTTCTTTTTAAATGTTTTCGTTCAAATTTTTATTCGAACGTTTCATTCAAAATGGCACTCTATGCACAATGTATACGATTAACAGTTAATAATTGGAATTCATCAATTTTCAAAACGATTGTGATTATATTATATTTTCATTTTCTTTCGCATTATATCCACTATTTAAGTACAACTTCGTTTGAATTCTATTGAATTTTGTTTTTTTCCTTTCTCAAAGTGTTATTTAATGTGCAAAGTGTATAAAGAAACGGCTCGAAAAATAATTTTTATGGATTTAGGCACAAAACGATTATAATGGTGAATTGTTAAAATTAGCATCTAGAAATATATTTCAACATTAATTGTCTACTTACCTTTGAATTATAAGTTGAGAAATCATAGTTGTAGAGGGGTAATGAATACAGATCAAATATTTCGAATACTATTTTAAATAATAAATTCTGTACCAAATGACAATTTTATATTCGTTCTTTTAGTGTTCTCTAATTTAGTTCCTGAATTCTCTCTTTTTTTAAATGATTTTATTCAAATTTTTATTCGAACATTTCATTCAAAATGGCACTCTATGCACAGTGTATACGATTAACAGTTAATAATTGAAATTCATTAATTTTCAAAACGATTGTGACTATATTTTCATTTCCTTTCGCATTATTTTCTCTATTTAAGTACAACAACTTTGTTTCAATACTATAAAATTTTGTTTTTTTCTTTTCTTAAAGTAATTAATAATACGGAAAAATATCCACAAATTTTTAAATTAATCTACTCAGACGTCAAGATCTCTCAACGAATTTGAGTACAATAAATCATTTGCAAATCCTTTAAGTTTCTTCTACGGTTTATTCAATAATATTATAATCTTATTTTTATTTTGTATACCAAAGATTAATAAATATAATAAAGTTATATTACGATACTAAAAAAATAGTGCTTTTCTTAAGAAATATTCCAAATTCGATCGAATTTATCGAAACGAGGATCGATTATTTTTTAAACAAATTACATTCGTAATCTTGTCGTGCAAAATCGGTCAGCAATCGATTTGAAAATAGTAAATAATTTTAAACGTCAAAATTCATTCGTGCTTATGTGATTAATTGCTTTTTCGAACGTAACCGATCCGCGAAACACTTTGCGAGGAGTTATTGCTTTGGCGTGGTGAACATTGCTATATAATACAAATTGATTGAACTTCAGCGCTTCCTGTAACAAATGGCCAGATTTATCGATATTTCGTTAATGCTCCAATGCTATAAACGCGTGATTGGGTCGATGTTTTGCAATAGAGAAATGATTGGACGTGATGTTGATAAATGCTACAATCTCTGAGGAAATTCCTCGAACCTGTAATTATTAACTGTTAATAGTATGCATTGTGCATAAAGTGTTATTTTGAATGTAACCTTCGAATTAACATATGAATAAAAACATTTAAAAAAAGAGAGAATCAAAGAACTAAATTGTCATTTCGGTGCAGAATTTGTTATTTAAAATACTATTTGAAATATTTTATCTGTATTCGTTACAACTATGATTTTTCAATTTATAATTCAAAGATAAGCAGACGTCCAATGTTGAAATGTATTTGTTGTTTAGAAAAGTAGTATGATTCGTTTTAGTAAACGCCAATCGCCAGTCGTGAAAATAATGTGAAAGGAAATGAAAATATAATCACAATCGTTCTGAAAATTGGTGAATTCCAATTATTAACAGATTTCCTGTTATTAAAATTTGAATAAAAACATTTTAAAAAAAGAAAATTAAGAAACTAAATTAGAAAACACTAAAAGAACGAATATAAAATTGTCATTTGATACAGAATTTATTATTTAAAATAGTATTTGAAATATTTTATCTGTATTGATTACTCGTCTACAATTATGATTTTCTAATTTGTAATTCAAAGGTAAGCAGACAATTAATGTTGAAATATTTTTCTAGATGCTAATTTTAACAATTCACCATTACAATAATTTTATGCTTAAATCCATAAAAATTATTTTTCGAGCTGTTTCTTTATATACTTTGTATATTAAATAATATGCTAAACCAATTCCTGCGATGTCACGCGAAAAGTAGTCGGTTCCACGAAACAAAAATGGCGTTGAAATTTCTTTGAAAGCGACCTCGAGTAAATGATATTTTCCACTATCGTAATATCCCTCGAATCGTGGAACTGTTTCACGCGTTTTCGAGTCATCTAAAATAACATCGAAGGTGTTCCATTGAAGTGGGTCGTTTCGTCTAATTTTGAAACTGATCGTTCGGAAACCGTCATTACCGACGAATGGCTACAAATATCCATGCAACACAGTAACGTTAATGGCCACGAATGTTTCAGAAAAACGCGTGATTCGCCATTTCAAGTTGTCCGTCGTGGAAATCACGGGCAATCTGTAAATTGAAGAAAGTCAACGTCTCACCCGAAGTCTCGCTACTTTCTGCAACAAGTAGTAAAGATGATGTGGCGATCGTCGGTGCTCTTGTAATCCCTTTCAAGGTGGCACTGTTGCCGGCGCACCTGGTCACCCGTTATTCCCGGATCAGGATAACGTACTTTGGTCCTATGATTCCCCGATTAACGCCACTGCCGCCTGTTCTTTCTTCTCTGGCCACCCTTCAGCTTCCAGAGGGTATCGCGTTCGAGACGATTACAGTGTTTTCGTTCGAACCGGCGAGTCCAATCGTCCCTAATTCGTAATTACGTTGCGATTCGCTGTAGAGAATTCCGCCATCGCACCGCGGACGTAGCTTTCCTAGCTAAATGTAACATGGTCTCCCGCGACAAAACGAAATTTCACGGAAATGAAAACGCGGCAAACGCGTTCCAGCGAATTACGAGTTTCGGTGAATCGTGCCTGAATCGCTGCTAGAAGCGTGGCGAAATTTTTACCGCTTTCTTTGTATCGTTTTCTAGGTTGCACCATGAAATACTACCGAGCAATAATATCCACAATCTTACTGTATTTTAATTTATGTGAATTTTAATTGAAATAAGTTGATCGGACAATATTTTCTCGTGTTACCGTACCTTCTTCGTACTTTTTTTTCTATTGTTTTCAAGGTTGCATCACGAAATATTACCGAGCAATAATATCCACAATCGAAACTAACATGTCACGTGTTTTATTTTAATTTATTTTAATTTTAGTTTAAATAAGTTGATCAGACCTTTTGAAAATCGTAGCTCGTTGTATTTTGTCCCATGAGACTTTTCCAGGCGATATTTTCTCGTTCTACCCTTCCATAGCGGAAACCATGAATAAACCATAAGAATCATAATTTTTTTATTTACCTTCGTAAATAATGAAAATTTTGAAAAACACTTTAGATAAAAGTTGTAGACTTTTACATTTACATTTACATTTATGTTGTATTAATTTTTGTCATAAAGACAATAATTTTTTATAAAAACGATATTAAATGTTCAAAAGTTCATATAACTCATCCATCACAAATCAAGTTTTACTGTTAATTTCATTAGTTATTACTAGAAAGGGATATAGAAAAGCTGCTCCCTTGCTCACGTGTTTTCTGTATCATTTGATTTTGTAACTTTCTACGCGTAGCGAAATCCACCTTCTGCGGGAAGCTGTATCCCCAAAAGGAATAACCCAGACCTAAACCTAAACCTAAACTTAAACATTAAATTAAATGACTGTTCATTATAGAAGAAATGAAACAACTTCACATAAACTAAAAAATTGTTTGTTTTAAAAAACAAAAATAAAGCGGATAGAACATTATCATGAAAACTAAAAAATTGTTTGCAATAAAAAAAAAACAAAATAAAGTGAAACTACCGCACGAAAATTAAAACATAAATGTATTCGTTTCAAAAAATAAAAAAATTTAAGCTCTGCATAATTTAAAGAACATTGCAATTGAGGGTGGCTCCGCATAAGTAAATAATTACCTATCATTTTTTTCAGAAAGTATTACCTTTCTGACAAAAATCAATAGGGCATAAAATGTATATTTTTATGAGGTCTACCACTTTTATATGAAGTATTTTTCAAAATTCCCATTATTTACGGAAGTACATAAAAAAACTATGATTTTTATAGTTTGGCCATGGTTTCTGCTATGAAAATAAAATTTGCGCCAATTTTCACTATCATCAGCACATCAAAATACGTAAGAATCCAGAATATAAAAAAATCGAAGGTATATCCTTTTCGGAAGTACACCCCTAACATGTCACGTGTTTTATTTTAATTTTAATTTAAACAAGTTGATGAAACCCTTTAACAATCGTGGCTCGTTGTATTTCGTCCCTTGCAATTTTTCCAGGTGATATTTTCTCGTGCTACCGTACCCTTTTCTTACTTTTTTTCCATCGCTTTCAAGGTTGCACCACGTAACATTACAGAGCAATAATATCTAGAATCAAAATTAACATGTCACGAGTTTTATTTTAATTTTAATTCAAATAAGTTGAACAGACCCTTTAACAATCATGGCTCGTTGTATTTCGTCCCGTGAAATTTTTCCAGGCGATATTTTCTCGTGCTACCGTTTTCTACGCGTTTCTCAGCGGCGAGATAATTATCTAAACGCGGTCGTCGCCGTTTTTCTCCTCGGTCGCGCGCGGTGAAATTTAGCCGACGCAGTGCAACTCCGCGAAAGATATTTATCATAATAAACAAGCAATATCTCCTCGCGCGGCGGGTAAAAAAAAAAGCGACGCGAGTCGAATAAAACGAAACGCGAATAAGCTATCCGCGGGGAACTATTAATCTTCAAAAAGACTCGTTCATTATTCACGTTGGCCGCGTCCACCGACCGCGGTGGAAAAACTGGCGAGAGATAAGTGAAACCAAAGTTCAAACGTTCACAGGCGACTTTCCCCGTAGGTGTTTTAAAATTCGAAGTTTGCTCCACGGCCGGATACGAATCGTCACCGAACCATGCTGCTGGAAACGCTGATTAATAGTTTGATCGATAGTCGCAATTACAGGATCGTCGCGATTTTCAAAATTTCAACGTGTCGGGTGAAGCTATGAATAAATTTTCTTCTTCTTCTTCTTCTGGTTTTCTTTTATATCACATCTACAACTGGGTCATTAACGACGATTAACGGTGTTGCTTCTCACATTTGTATCGTTGAATTTTGTGCCATAGATTTGAGTCACTCACGAATTTCAAGGTATCCCTTATATAGTCCTTGGATGTTAGGGCCGTATCTGACCTGAAGCCACAAACTTGTCTTTGCTGGTCGAAATCTCTGCATTCGTACAGAATGTGGTTTGTTGTCAATGGTGTGTTTCCGCAGGAGCTACAGTTTGGTGGGTCTCTTTGATGGGTGATGTTGTTTTTTAAAGTTTGTTTCCTGTAGACATATTATGTCTGGTGGACATTGTTTAAGGATAAATTGTAGTTGTTCACAGTGTTTATAGAAACCATTAATATTCCATTGCATTATTTTTTCCATTATTGTACAACTGTAGTTTTTACTTTTCTTTCATTTTTTTACATAATATCGGAGTCTGATGACAAGTCTGTAGTATCTGTAGAGTCGTATGGTGGATCGTGAGTTAGTTTTTTCTGTAATCTATGGATTCTATTTTTAATGCTACGTTCTCTTAGGAAAGGGTAGATTTTTGACATCATTTTTGTTGGAGCGGGTCTGTCCTCTGTAAATTCTTTAGATGTTTTAATTGGGTCAGTTGCTCCTATTGAATTTGCTATAAAACTCTTCAATTGATTATAATGTAAAATGTTATTTGCTTCTAGGCGTTCAATTACTTGTTTGGTTGGATTTAACATTTTTTCTATCTTTTCATGGTTATAAATCGGAGATATGAGCCTTGTCTTCTTTATAGCGATGATACTTTTTTTTTTGTTTACATTGGGCAATGGTGGTTTGAGTTCCATGTCGTTGAAGTTGACATATTTTGGTGGGATTTTCAGCGATGTTTGCGATGGAGGTCTTTTCATTGCAGTTTTGATGATAGGCAATTCAGATAATATTGATGTCTCTACTGGTATGTTTGCTAGTTCGATTTCCATTGTGTCCTTATTTATCGACAATTTTCATTCGATCGTATGAGGAGTCTCTATATTGGTGGATGTGATTGTGTTTATCCCATCGTTGTGTGTTTGCATAGCGTGAGTTTGCGTTGTGTCTGTATTGTAAGAACAGTGGTTTACTGTATGGCCCTCTTGTTTACATATGTAGCAGTTTAATTCGTTTGACGTAACAAAAATTCAATATTGGATATCATCTAAGGTAATTAGAAAGGAATCAGGTATTTTTTGGATATCGTCTGGGTTTACGTATACTCGTCTTCTGAAGCTTAATATATGCGAGTATTCTGGCCCAATCATACCAGCTTCTAGGTACGTTATTTTTGAATATAGCTTGACACTGTTTGTTTTAAACATATTTTCTATTTTGGAGTTGGGGATTATTGGAGGAACATTTGATAGAACGACGCGTTGTGCTGGTTACAGCATAGCTCTTATTCCTATTCTGTTATTTTTTCTTTCTATATATTTATAGTTAGAGGCTAGGAGAGACACTGTTTCTTTTTTATCCAGGTATATGCATATTCTACCGTTTGATAATGAATCTTATCACTTTAGGATCGATTAGTTTTCCGATTTTATAGGCATACTCTTTGATACTAATACCATCTATAACTTGAAGTATTATCGATTGATCTTTAGTGCAGGTGTATTCGTGTTTAATAGCATTAGCGTAAGCTTTGTTACCATTTTTAGTAGGATTCTGACTTGTAGTGTTGACGGGAGTACTTCTGTACTTGGAACACCCTCCTGATTAGCTGCTGTCTATCTCCATTTGTCGTATTTTTGTTACCGGCAAGGTATAATGGTGAAAACGATACGGATGTGTATTGATTTCTTTAACGTTTTAGTTTGTTCTGCTAGATTCTCGCTTACACACATTGCACGTGCGTTTCTTGCTCTCGTTCGACTCATGCGCACATACAATAACATTGTTTCACCTAGGCCTGCTCCGATTGTTCGTGTTTTGTGTCGCTGCCGTTGGCTTACCATTTTTCAAATGACAAAGGCCGCTGTGTAAGTACTAACGCCACACACCTATACAGGGTGTTCGGCCACCTCTGGGACAAATTTTAATGGAAGAGTCTAGAGGCCAAAATAAGACGAAAATCAAGAATACCAATTTATTGATGGAGGCTTCGTTAAGAAGTTATTAACTTTTAAAGTTCCGCCTGTACTGAATTTTTGTCTCTAAAATGCGCAGGATTTCGGGGGTATGTCTATTCGCCAAAAATGATTGTAATTGACCCCCGCAACCGAAAATAATTTTTCCAGAAAAATTTGAAATTTTTTTTTTCACTGAAAAATTTCAGTACCCCTTGTCGATTTTTTTTAAAAATTCGTTTTTAATTTTTAATAATCTTATTTGACGCCTTATAGAAAAGTTGTCTAATACGTTTTTGTAGGTACCCATAAGCTTTACTTCAGAAAAAAGTGTCATTGGAATATATTCACTATTGTAGGAGTTATGGTCGTTTGAAAATGAGACCATTTTTATGGGGTTTCCTCACTTTACGGGGTCAAAGAACAACTTTTTCAATATTGTCACAATTTGTACATATTCTTCACTAAAACGCGCGTTAGTTGTCATTTGAAACATTAAAATCCTTCAATCCGTTCAGAAGTTATGACGTTTTAAAGATACGCACGAAATTTTGGAGTGACATTTCTGGTCTGAAATGATATTTTCGGTAAAGAATTTTTTTCCTGAAAATGCGTAGTATTTCGGGGGTATGTGTAATGCCCAAAAATGATTACAATTGACCCTTGCAACGGAAAATAATTTTTTTAGAAGGATTTGAGAAATTTCTTTTTCGCCGAAAAATTTCAGCACTTACCCGAATTTTTTTCTCGAAAGTGGATAGGATTTCAAGGATATGTGTATTCACCAAAAATGATTGTAATTAATCTCCACAACCAAAAGTAATTTTTTCAGAATGATTTGAAATTTTTTAATAACTTTTTAAGCTTCAGTCAAGAAATTGATATTCTTGATTTTCGTCTTATTATAGCCTCTAGAATCTCCCATTAAAACTTTTCCCAGGGGAGGTCGAACACCGTGTATGTACATATACTATAATATGGTAGCAGCAACATTTGCAAGCGAGAGACTGTGTATCGTTCTGCTGCTGAAGTGGAAGGACCCGACGTAGTTTCACGTACACAACACAATAAGAGTTATTTGTAAACTTACTGGCACTCGCGAGCGACACTAGACACGTTTGATCCGATCGACTGATTGGATGGTTTCATTTTTATTGTCAATCGAAGCAAGAAACTTCCTCTTGCACCAAAACACCTGTGCAGTTTCGATGGCCAAAATCATGGAATTGCAGTTCGAATTATTACACCATTCAGCGTATTCACCGGTTTTGGCCCCGAGTGACTTTTTTTTATTTCTAAACCTAACAAAAATGGCTCGACGAACAACGGTTCACGTGGAACGAGGAGGTCACCACCCAAACAGATGCCTATTTTGAGGACCTTCCAAAATCTTACTTTTTAGATGGCTAAAAGAAGTTGAAGAAACGCTTGGAAAAGTGTATAGAGCTAAAAGGAGATTATGTTGAAAAATAACAAAAAATCTACCTAAAATAATTTATTTTTCTATTTTTTCTAAGAGCTTATTGAACGACCCTCGTATTCTACAGCATATCGTACGATAAATCGTTCGAAACGAAGTTTACGGATAAAACCACAATGTAAGCGCAGAAGTTGTTCCTTCTCACCTGTTTTTCCTTTTGGTTGGGAAGAAAAGAAACAAAGGGATCGGCTAAACGGTTCATTTGCGGTTGCAACAGAGTGTCAGATACGAGGTGAGCTTAATCAGATGTAAATTCCGGAGCGCCAACGCCCACGGTTGCCTGCTTTTCCAACAATTAACGAGCCGTTAGTGAAAAAAGGGAGAAATTGCCAGGACTAGCAGCATTTTGCGCCAAAGGCACGGCTCCGGGAAGGCTCGAAAACGCTCTGCCTACCCTGTAATTAGGACACCTTGGTGTGATACTAATTAGGGGCTTTGGTTTGTCATAAATCTTCAGCTATTATTGGGGTCATGTTTGAATGAACCCCGGGGAACTGGGATCTTAAATCATTTCGAAAATCAAACCTTCGAACGACTCGTGAAACAGGATCCGTGAAATCGTATCTTTGATTACTCCGTATTAATCTGCAGTTTTAACTTTTGCTAGCTTAGAGCGACTTTTCGCGTTCCTACATACAAATTGAAATACAGTAAGTGTCATTTAGAATCGTACACCTAGCGATTCAGCCGATTTTCATTAATGAATCTTGAAATGTGAGGTAAATGGTGTCGAAAATTTAGTATTTATAGATAATGTAATATTTGGACAAATGGATCTATCTGAATGAATTAAAAAAATTTTAAGTAAAGCGACAACAAAATGGGTTTTTTAAATAATTTTAAATTTTATGTCGACAACGATTCGCAATATAATTCTTACGTGGTTCAAAGTTAACTATCGAATAACTGCACTAAAGTTCTTGAAACACCTCCGCAATTATCCGACATTAATGTAATAGAACATCTATGATTATATAATAAGATTACATAATATTACAAATAAAGAAACTTTCAGAAAAACTTTAGAAAAATTTAGTTAAATTCATACTTCGATGATTACAATATTGAAAATGCACGTGGATACCCCACAAAATATTAACATAATTCGTATACTATACAGGGTGAGGTACGAACTAGTCCCCACGATTTGTCAGCCTCTTTCGATGGTCTGACATAAAAATGTTTCCTATCGAAGTTAATCAGTCTCTAATTGACAAGAAATTGCAGTTGCTTAGATTTAAAAACAAATTGATTTTCGATAAAAATTTAAGGGCACTGTTATATTTTTATACTGTAACACTATCATCTACATGACCTTCAGATGACATTGAAAGAACAGTTGCCATGAATTGAATGTCACAATATTTGAAATTATTCGACGATACATAACACTAACGACTTGCATTTAGACATAAACAAATGAACGTAAACATTACTAATGCTTATTTATTCAACTTCAGAACTTAACACAGAAAATAAAAGGAAAATTTATACAAAATGTGTAGAAATGTACAAAAAATTTGTTTTTTTAAGCAACTGTAATTTTTTGTCGGTTAAATACTAATTAACTTCGATACAAAACATTTTTTTGTCAGAAAAATATCAGGTCCCCTTGCATAGGAACTGATTAAATAAATATATATGGACAATATTTAAATGTTAAACACAACCACTTCAATTATTCTTTACATATTACATAGTTAAATAAATTACAGTATGCGATGCCGACCATGCGGCTCGAACAAACGAGTCGACTCGAACAAAAGTCACGGGAATCTCCGCAAGATCTTCAACCTTATTATAGGTGTCGCCACTTTGGCCGCGTGCTTATTGTCGCGAGATTATGAACGGTTCAATATATCAAAAGGGGCTGAAAAATCGTGGCGACTAGTTCGTGCCTTAGCCTGTATATTAAATATAAACGAAAATAAGTACTATAGGGTTTTTACTGACGGGCAGGTTTCATACGTAGCGACAATTTGCGTTTGTTATACTAGCAGTTACTGAAAGTATCGTACTAGTTTTGTAATATATTAAAGAAAATAGCTTTAATCTATATACTTGTATCTGTATTTTAGTAATTTATTGTAAATTTTACGATTTATAAATGAAAATTGATTTAATTTGCTAGGTGTACGATTTTAAGTGACACTCACTATATGTGACCCCGTAAATTGCATTACATTAGATCGTTCCATAAGTTGGTGCCGTTCGATATTCGGAAATTGACGAGGATAACATTTGTAGTTTGATAGAAAACAAACAAAATTTGTCAGTTCAGGGGATTTTTGAAATTTTACACATACTAGCATCAACGATTCGTACAAATTTGAAACAAATAGATATTATGTCATGTCAATGCTCAAAATTTGGAATTCACACTGACTCATGGTACAAAATTTTCTTGATCGTGCTAGAGTCTGATTGCATGAATATTTTTGTTAGCATATAAAAAAACTGAATCTTAGAAGAAATAAATACAATAAAGAAAGCATGCAGAAATAATACAACAATCTCCAGGCTTATTAGTAAGTAAACAATTTGAAAATATCAACGTTTTAATGAAAAGCGTTGAACTTCATTTTAATAAAAAAACAAACATATTTTATAGCAACGATACAATGGCTTTGCCAAAGGAAGGAGAGGGAATTGTCGAACGAGAAGAGGTTTACTATTTTTCATAAAATTTATAGTAGAAAATTCGTCACGAACATATGGAACGACCTAATTCTATTAAAAATACATAATGAGATTTCAAGCAACTATCCTAATGGTTGTATTAAAATTGACAATGAGCGACAATCCTGCGATTTTTACAAGGTATTACCTGAGATGGAATAACATTTTTCCGTTTCCAGCTACGTTTACGAGAAAATCGAATTTCAAAATTGCTTCAAGTCCGCTGTCATACTCGTTCATGAATAATATTCATGACTGCATGAATCTTTTTGTTAGCATTGTTGGATTTCCTAACCGTCTCACGTTGTTACAAAAATCATCTCCAGTGACGATTGTATATGTCTGGAGTTTTGGCCATGGGTTCTACGAACTCAATGGTGTTTATTATACAAAGATAAGAGTTTGTCGCTAGGGCGAACTGCGCTTCACTCTCGCCTTTCTTCTGCGGGTGAAGTCACAGTCTTCCAACAGATCTCTTAGAGAACAGAACTGAACTCTTAGATATACCTTCTACATATCATTTAATAAAAAGTACATTCGATTAATAATTATTGTCGTTTCATTCGAATCACACGTCCCATAGCCCTATCTTTTCCAATAAGCATATAATAAAACTGGACCTTACGAGAAATAAAATACAATAATTTTCAAGCTTATTAGTGGATAAACTATGTGAAAATGTCAACGTTTTAATGAAACGCGTTGAACTACATTTTAATACAAAATCAAACAAATTTTTGATTCAACGTTTTTATTTTGTATAATAATAGCTAAATAATAGCTTTGCCAAAGGAAGAGGGTGGGGTTGTCGAACGAGAAGAGGTTTATTGTTTTTCATAAAATTCCATTATACAAGGTGTTCGCCCATCTCTGGGACAAATTTTAATGGGAGATTCTAGAGACCAAAATAATACCAAAATCAAGAATACCAATTTGTTGATTGAGGCTTTGTTAAAAAGTTATTAACGTTTAAAGTTCCGCCTGTAGGGTGGCAGTCTGCGAATAGCTGCGTACGCGTGATAGTGGTTTTCACTCACAAAACTGTGAGGTTTTCGATACGTGACTAAGTAGAGTTTCTCATGCTGAGTGCGAACCACTATCGCATGCACGCAGCTGTTCGGAGATTGCCGTTCTACAGCCGCAACTTCAAACGTTAATAACTCTTTAATGAAGCCTCAATCAACAAATTGGTACTCTTGATTTTCGTTTTATTTTGGCCTCTAAAATCGCCCATTAAAATTTTTCCCAGAGGTGGCCGAATACTCTGTATGTTTAAAATATTACTTGAAGTTGTACTATAAAACGAACATATGGGATGACTTAATACAATACACGTATCGGTGAAATAGATCTTTTTAAGCCACCCTCAAAAGGAATTTCCAACAGCTCATACGTATGGCTGAGGAATAATGCATGTCGATTAATTTGTATATTTACGTGTCTATTCTAGCTATATAAGTATGTAAAAAAGAGCATTCCTCGTTAAATTGTATCATTCAACAACAACAGAACAAAACCATAACAATTTGTTACCATCGCAAGTAATTCATATATTACAATTGATAATAGATACACTATTTAAATAACTACGTTCCACAATTTTATCGTTTCTAATAATCGTCTCAATAAATTTCTTTATCAAAGAATTAAAGTAGATATTAGAACGACAAGAAGAAACAACACTCACGATAACAAGCAGAAGATCCTCGGGCAACGTTGTATACTAATTTATATTTCAAATATTAATTGTGTTCGTTTATTTTACGCCGTAAAAGTGTATCAAGTATTTGTTAACAACGGAGAACGAAATTACTTTACACCTTATGCTGTCAATTAATCTCATAACGAGCCAAAATAATAATTTATCTCGTATTAAATAATTTAAAATTGTTACAGATTTACGATACGACGAAGAGATTTTTAATAAAAGATACTCGCTCGATAGTTGTATGTATTTACTATTTATAATTATTTCGAGCAATTACTTAAGGTAATACTGTTTTACGCAAAGGTAGCTGCTTTAAATGATTTCCAATTAAAAGTGCTAATTGCAAAAAATTACGCCTGACAAACGCAATTCTCAATTAATGTAAATCCATTAAACGATATCTTCGTAATTACTGAAATCTTGTAGACGATCATTAATTTATATGCAATTATGTCGTTAATTATCAACTTAACTATCCTTTGGCGCAATGCTATTCTATAAGCGTATCGTTTACTCTACGAGTATGCTCTACTGCTTTCTGTGGTTGTTAATTAATATTTTCGATACTTGTATTTCATCCAAGATATAAATATCGAATATCAGCGGTAAAAGAATGTTTGAATTTCCATATTTCATGCGTTTAATTCAAAATATATGTTCATGTTATTTATTTCTGTACACGTTTCAAAAATTAGTGTACACACATTATTGTAACACTTTGAATTATAATATCAGTGCAACTCTCTATGATTTTGCTTTAAGATTTTATCTTAGACGGTCACCGTGCATTCGAATTATTTTTCGAACGTTTTCAAACCCTGATAGAAAATTACACCAAAGTCTGGCGACCTACTTCTGAAGCACCCTGTACAATCGAACGTAGGCATCAGTCAAACACGAATCATTACGTTGTAAATCATCGGTGATCGTCGGATCTGTAACTCGTTGCAACGTGCCGCGGTTAACTAATAATCAATTTATGCCCATCATCGAGCGCAATAAATTTATTATTGATCTACGCCGTCGTCCAACCGACAGATCGATCGTTCCTCGAGCACCCACCGAAGATCTATCATAGATCAATAGAAGCGAGCGTACACTATGCGCTAAGCGTGAAAAACTACGCGTAGAAGAGTTATATATTTGTTCTGTATAGTTTTCGCATACCGTGGACAGATCGTATGGCAGGTTGATTACGTTTGCATACGGGCATTGATTAGGGCATTGACACAAATACAATTTCGTATGATTTCATGGGCTTCTTGTATCTTAGATTCTTTATCTTCCGTAGCAAGCAACTTCATTACTTTCGTCGTTAGGTGATAAATTAACCTGGATATAGTGAATCGCATCGAGATTGATTTTCGAATTGGATGCACGGGTCAATTATTTAGATACGATCAAAATGTAGGTCGTGTCGAGCTAATTTACTTTATTCGTTAGCGATAATTGAAACGTAGCTAACGGTTTTCAATCTCGTACGATGTTTTCTTCGAGTGTATAAACGTGTGAGAAGGAAATTTAATTTTATTATAAAATGGAACAATGTAATTTCGTCGTTATCTTATTTTATCAATGTCATTGCCGGAGTTTTACTTTAAGAAATTAATACTAGAAATTAATAGTCGTAGTCTGAAAAAACCAGGACGATTTCAATGTTTGGAAAACGAACTCGAGACCTCAAAAATCGAGAACAAACGTCTAAGCGACGGAGTCACGAAGAATTATACAGGGTATTTCACCTAACTTGACCACCTTAAATATATCGCTTATTTTGTATGATAGAAAAAATGTCAGGAGGAGAAAATATTCTGTTCTTAGGCGCCAATACGGAGATGGGCCGAATTTTTTTCTCAAGGTCATTTTTTCGAGATTTCAAGGTCATCGAGTTTTTGTAAAATGGGACTGCATATTTTCACTACAACAGTCTTATAAAATAGCTTATCAAAAGACGAATCCAACGAGGTGCAATATGTTGACCTTCACTTGACCTTTAGTGAAGAAATTATTGTTGTATGACTAACTCATAAGCCAACATAGATACCGCACTAGAATCATCCTTACACAAACATCCCAGTCATAGGTTCCATACTCCAGCCTTTCTAGCCTCCTGTACCCGCTTACTCATCCTGTACCCGGTTACTCATTCCGTACGCCACCATTGTCACCCTCAAATATATAAACGACGCACATTTTTGGACTCAAGTCAGATCTCTGTAGTTTGTACTAACGTGCGGAACTTGCCGTAACGATCGAATAAAACCACCAGTCTCTCTAGTAAAGTGTTGTTCTTAATCCTGCAACCCGGGATCCAACATTATGAAATGTTTGTCAGTAACTTCAGTACGCGTTCGGGGACGGTAAATGAAGAAATTTCAATTTCACTAAAACAGTCTTAAGTTAAATCTCTATTTTAAAAGGTTTTCAAAATGTGTACCATGAACGTGGATACATTTTTGGAAGCGGTAAATAAATTCTTGCTGTACATTAATTCATAATGCATTCGTCGTACGCAATGTATTAAACAGAATTTTTCCCGATCGTTGGATAGGACGTAGCGCACGAATTTGTTGGCCAGCTCAACAAATAAAGTTTACAATGATGTTCCCACAACAGCAGAGAACATGGGACAAAGGGTTCTACGTGAATGTAGATCAATGACTGTAGAACAACTTAAAAATGTACGGCAAGAATTTATTTACCGCCTCCAAAAATGTATCCGCGTTCATGGTACACACCTTCAAAACCTTCTAAAATAGAGATTTAACTTAAGTCTGTTTCAGTGAAATTGAAATTCCTTCATTTACCGTCCCCGAACGCGTACTAAAGTTACTGATAAACATTTCATAATTTCTTCACTAAAGGTCAAGTGAAGGTCAACATATTGCACCTCGTTGGATTCGTCTTTTTATAAGCTATAAGACTATTATAGTCTTAATCTCGAAAAAAATGACATGAGAAAAAAATTCGGTCCATTACCGTATTGGTTCCTCTGAACAGAATATTTTCAACCCCTGACATTTTTTCTATCATACAAAGTCAAGTTAGGTGAAATACTCTGTATACAGGATGTTTGGCCACCCTGGGAAAAATTTTAATGAGAGATTCTAGAGACCAAAATAAGACGAAAATCAGGAATATGAATTTCTCGATTAAAGCTTCGTTAAGAAGTTATTAAAAAATTAAATTAAAAAATTGCAAATCATTCTGAAAAAATTATTTTCGGTTGTGGGGGTCAATGACAATCATTTTTGGTGAATAGGCATACCCCCGAATTCCTACGCACTTTCGAGACAAAAATTCTGTACCGAAAATATAATGTGAAGTTAGAAATGTTGCCCTGAAATTTCATGCGTATGTTTAAAACATCATAACTTCGGAAAGCATTGGAGGATCTTAATGTTTCAACACGCAAATAACGCGTATTTTGGTGAAGAATATGTAGAAATTCCAAGAATATTCAAAAAGTTGTTCCTTTACCCCGTAAAGTGAGAAAAACCCCACAAAAATGGTCCAATTTTCAAACGACCATAACTCCTATAATAGTCAATGGATTTTATTGAAATTTAGTTTGGAAGTAGAGCCCATGGATACTTACAAAAAAGTACGAAACAAAATTTCTGTAAGGCTTCAAACAAAATTATTAAAAGTCAAAAACAAATTTTTCAGATAAACCGACAGGGAGTAAATGCTGAAAGTCAGCGAAATTAAAAAGATTGAAATTATTCTGAAAAAATTATTTTCGGCTGTGGGGATCAGTTGCAATCATTTTTAGTGAATAGACATACTGCCGAAATCCTACGCAGTTCCGAGAAAAAAGTTCTTTTCCGAATGTATAATGTGAGGTTTAAAATATTGCCTTGAAATTTCATGTGTATGTTTAAAACATCATAATTACTGAAGGAATTGGTGGATTTTAATGATTCAAAATGCAAACAATGCGAATTAATGGAGCTCTAGAGACCCAGAAAAATGGAACTATAACATACATTCGATGTAAGGTCTACTCGTATACATCATCTGTGGTGAGAACTACTTTCGTGTGTTATTAACTTTAAACGTTAATAACTTTTTAACGAAGCCTCAATCTACAAATTGTTATTCTTGATTTTCGTCTTATTTTGGCCTCTAGAATCTCCCGTTAAAATTTTTCCCAGGGGTGGCTGAGCACCCTGTATACGCGGTTACTGTAAAATTGTATTGCTATATTTTAGACTTGCAAGTTATTAAAACTTTTCTATAAACCTTTTAACGTATATTACCATTCCATTTTCTAGACATCCGATTTTGTATAAAAAAGGCAAAACATTCATAGGTTTCGTAAGGTCCACAATATTTATACTCATGCAGCTTATTTCATATGAAATTCTCTAAATTTGTTCATTAATATTTTTTAATTTTTTCTCTTCTGAGAATCTCTAATTCTCATTAGTAATTCACTTGACTGGATTTCTGAAAATTTACCGTAGTTTTTTCTATAAGAGAACTGATAAACATTTATTTCAATCGCACTGTACGTTTCTTCGCGTATCTATCGTTTTAATTTCTTTGATACAAATAAATACGCTATAATTGTCGGTAGTTCTAGCGTTGAAGCGCGTTCGTGGGCGTAATTTTGTCGATGTTCGCGTCTTGGAAGCTTCTCTTTTTTTCGTTCTGGGTCGGGCATACGGAATCGGCTCATTTGTTGCGTATTAGCAGAGGATAATGAGCTTCTTAAGGCCGCCGCCTTTTGCGAACAGCCAAGTGACTTCGAGTTTCCGAAAAGGAGGAGGGAAAACAAATGAGATACGCCTACGGGGTCCAGGTCCAGAAATTCGTGGGATCGAGAAATTTCTAAAATCACTGGTTTACGCTGGCAACGAACCGTGCGTTAATCGATTTCGTTTTATCGTCGCCATTACGTCGCGTTCGAGAGCCGTTAAACCGATCCCGAGTGTACGAAAATACATTGAAGTTACGAAATGCGATGTACGTTATGAAAACACATCGGGCGGCCCTTTTGCGAATACTGTTCATGTAGGTATTGGATCTCTTAAAATAAATTTATGTTACAAAAGTTATTGTCGTTTTATTGAACGTTTTATCTACGTTTCACGCGCGTCTTGCTCATTTTTCTCCCTTTACGCATTACTCTTCGTTTTATGGCTGTCGATTAAAAGTATCGAAAACGCGAATCGTCGAAACGATGAATAAATTGCTACATACTTTCGTTCTACGGTTATTCAATTTTCTATGTTTTTATATTATATTGTTTTTAAGACGGTGAAAATATAACAATGAATATTGTAAAAAAGAAAGGGCTTATTAAAACCTGATCAAAAAATAAAAGTAATTCGAATACAAAATGTAAAAGTATACAGGGAGTTCGGCTAACCCAGGGAAAAATTTTAATGGGAGATTCTAGAGGCCAAATTAAGACGAAAATCAAGAATACTAATTTGTTGATCGAGGCTTCGTTAGGAAGTTATTGACGTTTAAAGTTCTACCCGTACTGAATTTTTGTCTAGGAAGCGGGTAGGATTTCGGGGGTAGATCTATTCACCAAAAATTACTATAATTGATCCTCGCAATCGAAAATAATTTTTCCAGAACAATTTGAAAGAATTTTTTTTTGCCGAAAAGTTTAGGCACCTACACCCTGTCGATTTCTTTTACAAATTCGTTTTTAATATATAATAATTTTGTTTAACTCCCTACAGAAAAGTTGTCTAATACTTGTTTGTAAGTACCCATGAGCTCTACTTCAGAAAAAAGTTTCACTGAAATACATTCACTATTGTAGGAGTTATGGCTGTTTGAAAATTGGACAATTTTTGCGGGGTCAATGAAAAACTTTTCGAATATTTTTAGAATGTCTACATATTCTCCACCAAAATACACGTTGTTCGCATTTAAAAAAATTAAAAACGTCCAATCCGTTCAGGAGTTATGATGTTTTAAAGATAAGCGTGAAATTTCGGGTAATCATTTGTGACGTCACATTAGATTTTCGATAAGGAATTTTTTTCTCAAAAGTGCGTAGGATTTCGGAGGTATGTCTACTGACCAAAGATGCTTGTAATTAACCCCTGCAACTAAATATAATTTTTTTAGTATGATTTGAAATTTTTTAATTTCGTCTAAAAATTTCAGTACCTACTCGAATTTTTTTCTCGAAAGTGGGTAGGATTTGAGGGGTATGTGTATTCATAAAAAATGATTGTAATTGAGCCCTGCAATTAAAAATAATTTTTTTCTGAATAATTTGAAATTTTTTAATTTAATTTTTTAATAACTTTTTAATCAAGCCTCAGTCAAGATATTGATATTCTTGATTTTCGTCTTCTTTGGCCTCTAGAATCTCCCATTAAAATTGTTCCCAGGGGTGGCCGAACACCCTGTATAGCACAAGTATCGAAAATGCGCATCGTCGAAACGATGGATAAATTGTTACATACTTTTATTCTACGGTTCCTTCAATTTCCTGTGTTTTATATTATATTGTTTTTAAGACGTTGAAAATATAAAACTGAATTTTGTAAAAAAGAAACAGTTTATTAAAACCTGATCAAAAAATGAAAGTATTTCGAATAGAAAATTTAAAATTATATAACGCAAAATAGATGCATGCTTTAATGCGATTTTGATGAACATATTCCAACAATGAAAACTTTACGTTAGAGTTCTAATTATTTCTTCACTCGCGAACGCATGATTGTAGAGCGACGAAGATGTTTATAAACTCTGGTGACCATTCTAAATGGTATAACAAGCTCGAGGACCAACGTAGATATTTGCGCGGGTAAAAATAATCACGTTCAATTAGATTTGTCAATAAAGATGTTTTCGCAACGTTCTTGCACGTACCAGGCACGTTAACCGTGAAATCAAGGTACATATTCTGCAATAACTGGATGCTGTTTTTAGATTGTTATTATTTTTAAATCTGTAATGCAGCATTCCTCATCAGTCTGTTATTCGTTCTACTTTTATTTTTGTCACGTAAATCGAATCTTTTTATCACGAAGGTATGACCATCGAAAAAAATACATGTTATGCAATTCATTTTTTTTATCATTTAAATAGAATGAGATTAAATTAAAGAATGAACTTTGTTCCTGTTTTTTCAATCTGGGCCCTTAAATTATAATATTACAATATTATTACACTAATATATAATAATAATATTAACTACTAACTAATACTATAATATTAACTAATACTAATAATAATATTATTACACTAATATTATAATGGTATTCGTATTATAAGATCGAATCAATTTTTAAGGTCATTAATACTTTTGTTTCGTTGAAAACGTACGTATGTAGGTTATTATTAGACTGCGGATGTTTATGCAAATGCATATATTTCTAGGAAATAGATAAAAAAGTGAAACCTAAGTAGAAGTTTGTTTCATCGCTAGAGATCCTTAAAAATATATTTTCTATTTTGCATATTTTGCATATGGCATATGTTTTGCATATTTTGTATAAAAACATTATTGTATTTCTTTTCATGAAATTAATGCTGTAACGGGAATGTGGTTTATTATTCACAAAACAAAGATAAAACTTTTACACTTGATTTTGCGATACGGTCGAGGGTTTACACGTACGGTTTTGTCACGGCGCGATTTAAAATCTAACTGGCGGAGGTAGTTTTGGTGATAGCCGAACGCGTAATTTGGTCGTTACTACGACTCGCGGATCGACTTTCTTTGGAGAAGGAGTGTGTAAGTGCCGTGGGCCGCGTAGGCAATGTCTTCTTCCACGAGGAGTGATGAGAGAAGATCTGTAGAGGTGCCGTCGGAGACGTCTTCCTCTAGCGTGTTGGACAAGCTTTTGGTACCGGTCACTGTATAGATCTCGGTTTCCTCGGCTTGGGCGTTGGGATGGTTTGGGATACAAGGTTGTGGAGTGCCGAACACCGTAAGCGTCGTCTGCTCGTAACCTCTGTAGTCTAACCTTGACTCGTTTGATTTGGAAATCTGTGGGCTATTTCTAGGAAAAGGACGGACCATGGAGAGAAGGGTTTTTCCTTTGCGCGGTACCTGCAGTCGCTCTGTACAGTGCCGCGTACGGGGTTTTTCCACCTCAGGGGCGTCGTCGTCGCAGGTTCCTAAACGGGGCGCCGCGTTACAATGATGTTTATATTTAATTTTACACGTTACAATGCTTATATGGGCTTTCGAACATCTATTTCAGTTTACTAATTCATCGTTTGAGTACGATAGTCATGGCAGACATGACAACATAGCTATTTATACATCTCGTGAATCATTAATGGTAACAGTTCATAGATGCTACGAATAGTATTAATTAGTATAATTATGAAGTATTCTTGGCAGATGAGTTCTACGTAAACGAATTTTACGAGGCCAGATTGTTAAAGAATGTAAAACAATTAAAACATGCTATTTCAGCAAATTCAAATATACCACAATCACATCTTGCAATGTTGAGCTTTGTTCTCAGCTTAGAAATTGACTTTAACCGTTAAATGGATTCACGATCTCAACTGAATTATTTTACTTAATGTTGATTTTTACCAAACTAATAAATAGAAATTAACTTTCCTTTAAAGCATTTAAAAAATAATAAGCTAATAGAAGATTACATAAATTTTCAAATAAGTACATTGACATATGTTAAACGATTATTAGTTTAAACTTGAGGAGGGCTGCAACGGTCCCAACATTCTACTTAATTAATAATTCACTCTGATATACGTCATCAACTAACTCTTGACAATATTGAAAAAATAGTTGTAACATATTGTAATTTAAATTACAATTGAAACTTTAAGTTGTGGCGGCCAAGGCACCACATACGCCTTAGCCGTTCGAAGCCGCTACAATGTATGGTTGCACACGAGACGATGGTTGCACACGAGACGACCAGAGCCGCGTGAGCCGAAAAGCCGTTGTCGTCGTCTCTGACCGTCTTTTGTTTTTGAAGGCCTCTTGGTACGGTGGCGATGATCGTACCAGAGAGTCGAGCGTAACCCGCACCACGAGTCACGTCGTTGTACGACAGCAACAATAAAATTGTGCGGAACGGAACAGAGCGGAGTCATTATCTTCCCGATCCCACATTGGTGACCCCGACGTGATCTCGCCGCGCAAGTAAAGTTTTTTTAAGAAAATTTGGACATTTTTTGTATACGGACAATATTAGTTAGGGTAGAGAAATAAGTGTATAGTGTTAAGGACATAAGAAAAGGACACGGTCTGACAAATAGTAAGCGCGGTGTGTGTGTGCGGTGAAACTATTTTTTTTTGTGACCAAGACTGGTAAAATGACTGACCCTAACGTTAACGCAGGGACATCCGCGGGTGTGCCGTTGGCAGTTGATCGCGTCGCTGTACGGATACCCGAGTTTTGTCCGGGAGACCCGGAGATGTGGTTTTCAATGGTAGAGAGAAGTTTTGAGGTTTCCAATGTAACGTCGGAGACCACGAAATTCGGGTACATTCTCGGCGCGTTAAGTGCGCGACACGCCGCGGAAGTAAGAGACATTATCATGAATCCCCCGGCCGCGGATCCGTACACGACGCTAAAAAATGAGTTCATTCGCCGGCTCAGTGCGTCGCAGGAACAGAAAACGCGGCGGTTATTGGAACACGAGGAAATCGGGGACAGAAAACCGTCCCAGTTTCTTCGTCACCTGCACGGATTGGCCGGTACGGCTTTTTCGGACGGTGTATTGCGGACGCTTTGGATGGGCCGACTACCTGCTAATATGCAGGTGATTTTAGCCACGCAGCGGGACACCCCGCTGGATAAGGTGGCAGAGTTGGCAGACGCTGTTGCGGATACGATGACACCGCGGGTACACGTCACGGAGGCCGCGATTACGAGCGTATCTGCATCCTGCCAAATACCCCCGCCGGGCCCGAGCATCGAGGCCATGTTAAACATTAAGATGTCACAATTGGCTCTTTCCTTGAGGCAGGAAATTTCTGCCATCCGTGAATCCTTGGTGGACCAGGGGCAATCTTCCCGTCGCAGGTGGACCCACCGAAATCATCCAAACTCGCGCTACCGCAGACGATCTCTATCGCGATCGCGAGAGCGGCCCGCGGGAGGACAAATGGACCATCAAGGGAAATGCTGGTACCATTGGCGGTTCGGTCCGGCCGCGCAGAGGTGCGTTGCACCGTGCAATTGGAACGCCACGGATCAGGGAAACGACCTAGGGAGTCGTTGATGGCGGCCAGCGACACAAATCCAGCATCACGCCGCCTCTTCATCTTAGACAACAGCTCGAAGACGGAATTTTTAGTGGATACCGGGGCCGATTTGTGCGTTTTTCCGCGCCGCCTGCTATGCGGATTGCGAGAAAGATCGGAGTACCAGCTGGCGGCGGCGAATGGGAGTGTAATTAACACCTACGGGACAGTGTCGTTAAACCTGCACCTCGGCCTACGACGGGATTTCGTGTGGCGATTCGTGGTTGCGGATGTTACAAAACCCATAATCGGGGTAGACTTTCTCGATCACTTCGATCTTATGGTGGACATCCGCAATCGTCGCCTCGTCGATCGGACCACGTCGTTAACGGTCCGCGGAACACGAGCCGAGGATGAAACGCCGTCGGTGAAGACAGTAGCAGGGACTACCGTTTACCACCAGCTCCTGATGCAGATGCCGGAACTTACACGGCCTAGCGGCACCCCGATGAGGACTACGCACCAAACGGTGCATTACATCGAGACAACCCCTGGACCACCCGTTTCCAGCAAGCCGCGGCGGCTTGCACCGGACCGGCTCAGGGCTGCCCAGAAGGAGTTCGACGCGATGGTGAAGATGGGCATCGCTTGTCCTTCGAAGAGCGCGTGGTCAGCACCCCTTCATATGGTTCCGAAGAAGGGCGAAGAAGCTTGGAGGCCTTGCGGTGACTATAGAGCGTTAAACGCACGGACAATTCCCGACCGATACCCCGTGCGTCACATTGAGGATTTTGCGCAACAACTGAGTGGCAAAAAGGTATTTTCCACAATAGATCTCGTCCGAGCTTATAATCAGATTCCGGTTGCGTCGGAAGACGTCGGAAAAACGGCCATTACAACGCCGTTTGGGCTTTTTGAATTTCCGTACATGTCGTTCGGGTTACGAAATGCCGCGCAAACATTTCAGCGCTTTATCGACGAAATTTTACGCGGTTTCGATTTTTGTTACGCGTATATAGACGACATTTTGGTCGCCTCAGAATCCCAAGCCGATCACCTGCGCCATTTAGAATTATTATTTAAACGATTAAAAGATTATGGCATTGTTGTTAATCCGAATAAATGCACGTTCGGACAGGAAGAAGTTAAATTTCTAGGCTATCGGGTAAATGAAAGCGGCACTCAACCTTTGCCCGGCAAGGTACAAGCCATAAAGTCATTTCCCCTTCCGAAAAACGCGAAGGATTTGAGGCAGTACTTGGGAATGCTTAATTTTTACCGCCGTTTTATCCCAGATGCCGCTCGCTTTCAAGCACCCTTGAACGACCTTCTAGCCGGCAATTTAAAGGGCAAGACCTCGATAGCCTGGACTTCGGAAGCGCGTCAGGCTTTCGAAAATACCAAAAATAGTTTAGCAAACGCAACCCTGCTTTCTCATCCTGCGGTCAACGCTCCATTGTCGGTTACCTGCGATGCTTCTGATTACACCGTAGGAGCTGTTTTACATCAGTACGTCGGCAACGAACGACAACCATTAGCATTCTTTTCTAAGAAATTAGGATCTGCCGAAAAGAAGTATTCAGCTTACGACCGGGAACTACTTTCTATCTATTTAGCAATAAAACATTTCAAACATATGCTCGAAGGCAGACATTTCACGATTTTTACAGACCATAAACCCATAACTTTCGCTTTCAAACAGAAATTAGATAAATGCTCTCCTCGACAATTCCGATACCTAGATTACATTGCGCAATTCTCTACAGATATTCAACATATTTCCGGTAAAGACAACGTCGTTGCCGATGCACTGTCCAGAGTGGAAACGGTTAACCACTCGATTAATTTCGAAGAATTGGCAAAATCGCAAGCCCAGGATGAGGAGTTGCAGCGGTTGTTGAATAGCGAATCTAGCCTGCGATTACGTAAAGTCTCGTTGCCTGGCACGTCTTCCGAAATTTTTTGCGATATTTCGACTAAGAATGTAAGACCTTATGTCACCCCTCCTTTCCGACGTGCAGTTTTTAATATGTTACATGTATTATCACATCCAGGTATTAACGCGACGATCAAGCTCATAACGCAACGTTATGTTTGGCCGTCGATTAAAAGAGATGTTCGCACGTGGACACGTTGCTGTATACCGTGCCAAAGATCAAAAATTTCCCGTCATGTGACTGCACCATTGGCTACATTTGTTAAACCTTCTGCGCGATTCGAACATATTCATTTAGACATAGTAATTTTACCGGTGTCCGAAGGTTTCAGGTATTGTCTGACCTGTGTAGACAGATATACGCGGTGGCCGGAAGCCTTCCCCATGGTCGATCAGGAGGCCCAAACCGTAGCTCGAACCTTTTATGACGGTTGGGTAGCGCGGTTTGGTGCTCCCGTACGGATTACCACCGATCAGGGTAGGCAGTTCGAATCCAAATTATTTTTTGCGCTGAACAATTTAATTGGATCCACACGCCTTCGCACAACGGCGTATCACCCAGCGGCCAATGGGATGGTAGAGCGTTTTCACCGACAGCTCAAGTCGGCTATAAGGTGCCACGGATCCGACAGGTGGACAGAAATACTTCCGACGGTTCTACTCGGTATTCGTTCCGCCTGGAAAGAAGACCTCGGCGCTACCTCAGCGGAATTAGTTTATGGCGAGCCATTAAGATTACCGGGAGAGTTCTTGTCTTCGCATTCAGCGGAAGGCACAGAAAATGCTTCCGATTTTACTAATAGACTACGCAACCATTTTTCTAAATTGAGTCCCTCTAATGCATCACGCCATTCCGTTAATCGTACATTCGTTTTCAAAGATCTTAGCAGTTCAACACATGTTTTCATCCGAACAGATTCAGCCAAAACTATTTTACAACCCGCTTATGAAGGTCCATACGCCGTAGTGCGCCGAGGCGAAAAAACATTTACAATAAACATTAGAGGTAAGGAAATAAATATATCAATTGAAAGGCTAAAGCCTGCTTATATGCTAGCAGAAAACAGACCGGATCCCGTGAGCATAGAAAATCAGCCGGTCACACAAACAAACGTACCTGACAATGCGCCGGTTATACAGCAACGTGTCACGCGTTCAGGTAGACGCGTACGTTTTCCCGAGCGATTTCAAATTACGCGGTAGTACTTAAGGCTTGCGCATTATTATAATAAGTATCATATACCATTTATTTTTTTCCATCACTTTTATGTACTTTCATGTATTTTTAGGTATTACGTATTATATATTAAACTCCATGTAAATTCCTTTTTTTTTCAACTCTGTTCAAATACTGTAATGTAAATCTTAGTTAGGATAACGTATTTTATATAATAGAGTAAATGGTAGTGGTAATGTAGTCGGTCAATTTTTCGTAATTGTGCCAATTACTGGCAGGGGGGTAGTGTGGCGGCCAAGGCACCACATACGCCTTAGCCGTTCGAAGCCGCTACAATGTATGGTTGCACACGAGACGATGGTTGCACACGAGACGACCAGAGCCGCGTGAGCCGAAAAGCCGTTGTCGTCGTCTCTGACCGTCTTTTGTTTTTGAAGGCCTCTTGGTACGGTGGCGATGATCGTACCAGAGAGTCGAGCGTAACCCGCACCACGAGTCACGTCGTTGTACGACAGCAACAATAAAATTGTGCGGAACGGAACAGGGCGGAGTCATTACCTTCCCGATCCCACAAAGTAATAAAATCATTTAAACATATTTTGAATATAATCTGCATATTCCTGTATATTTTAGCATATTATTAACACATATTTGACATATGTCATTTACATATTTTGACATATTTCATTGACATAAACATCCGCAGTCTAGTTATTATGATAAAATATGAATACTCTTAAGTTCAGAGAACTAATACCTAGAATTCACACCATTCCCACAGACAGGAGACGCACTGATTCGGAGCACAACCCTCGTAAACCAGTCAAATTTGTCCACACTTTCCAGCCCCTTTGTATTTAGAGTGTCATAAAGTACGACGGAGACGAAACGGAAAAGGGGACGAAAAAGACGTGAACGCCTTGTCACATAATTATTTTCAGCTACGTTAAACATCTTGTAATTTCTACGCGTAAATTTTTTTTATATACAGGGTGTTCCGCATTTTTCTGTACACACTTCAGCAGTATGTTCTACAAGTAAAAGTAAGACTAAAATGTTACACAACAAAAAATACATAAATGCTTTGTTAAGAAGTTATAACAAAAATATGAACTGTGAAACTTGGTTGAGATTCAGAACATTAAAGTAAGAAAAAAAAATTTGTAATAAAATAAAATCAATTTTTTACAAGCATTCGATATGGTGAGTTTCTTTGTAATTTACTGAACATAAACTTGATCAATAGTTCAAAATTTTATGACAACAAAAAGTTATCATCGAAGAAAGAATACTACAGTACCGAAGATAAATGATAGAAACTAAACTCTGATAAAGAAATGTTTACGTGATCCACACAATTCTACGTAAAAAATATTTTTTCGTGCCTCAACTAGCAGCTACTTTCTTTAAACAAAATTTCAGTTTTGTTTGTTTAACAAATAGAGAAACATCACATTTCATATTTTTGTTATAACTTCTTAACCAAGCATTTATGAATTTTTTGTTATATAATACTTTAGTCTTATTTTGACTTGTATAACACACTGTTGAAGCGTGTACGGAACAATGCGGAGAACCTGGTATACTTTAATTTGTAAAATAAAATGTACTTTTCGTAGCTTCGTTTATTGCTAAATTCGAATTTTTAATCGGTTCTTAGTTTGAATCTATCACATGTTCAATAGATTGTTTTAAAAATTACTAAGTGGGGATTCTTGTGTAACAGATCGAAAAAATCAATTTTTTTTTATTGTATAAATTAAAAGTACTATATTTAAAAAATATGTTCAATTTATTAAATTTTTATATTCATATCTAAAAAAATAACGGAGTTATTCCAGAAGATAAACAAACTTTTTTCTTCGAAGATAACTTCGAAAGAGTAAGATTGATTGCAACTCAAAATGCAAACGAAAGTTTGAATTCGACTATTTGGTGTCTGGGTCCACAACACATAATCTGCGGTACAAAACCAATTGAAATTGTTACTTCTATTAAAAACTATGGAAGTATTAGAAAAATTCGCTGACTCTCACAACGAGATACGTTTGAAAAAAG
The DNA here is from genome assembly GCF_013123115.1 of Colletes gigas. Taxonomy (NCBI): domain Eukaryota; kingdom Metazoa; phylum Arthropoda; class Insecta; order Hymenoptera; family Colletidae; genus Colletes; species Colletes gigas. The sequence continues at coordinate 218,216 of NW_025106701.1, forward strand.
CAGAGTTCCACAGTTCACAAAGGACAAAAGAAGTTTGTACAGCTATCAAAATGAAAAAAACTTTACAGCAGAAATTGTTCGAAAAAAAAAAGTTTATTATATGGCCCCGAAATAGCGGATTAAAATTGAATATCAATTTTTACGCTGCAAATATCATAAAACATCATTAAAAACTTCGAACGCGTTTTTTCCGAAAATATACTTATCGAATTGGTGTACACGATAACTCAAAAAATAATTCACCAATTGATTTCAAACTTGGTTCGTTGTTTTTGCTATATTTTTCTTCTGGTAGTGAACCTAAAATTTGATTTCATTTTCCATTTATACAATTTTTAAAAAACATTTCATACTGAATTTTTATAGCAAAAGAATTGTCTCCAAAATGCTGTAGTTTTTTTAAATTTCCATATTTTTTGTTTAAAATACGTTCAGTACCAGTGGAAACCAACCAGCTTTAAGAAAATTTTTCGTTATGATGGATGTTACGCTGTACACCAACTATGGTTACATCGTTGAATAGAATTAAAAGACTTAACTATTATTTAATAAAAGATAATACAAAATGGGTTAAAAAAATATTGCTATATAGTTCAAAGGTTTCTCTTCGTGTTCCTAAAAGTCTAGTACAATAAATCTTTTAATTTTTTACTAAAACAATGAAAAAGAAAACTTTCATTTTAACGCTGTTACACGAGAATCCCACTTAAACACTGAAACTACCAAAGCAATTCGACCTATTCCTAATTTCTAAAAAATTTTTACGAAATTTACTCGACTGAAGTTTTGAAAGGCGGATGGTAGAAATAGGCCAATTTTATCAGGCTATGACATTATATCTTCTAAAGAAGATGAAATATATAATTTTTTATCGGGGAAAGTTATTAAAAATAAATGTAAAGTACTCTCCGAATACTTACCCAGTTAATGTATTAATGTATTTCGATATTTTCTTCTTCTGATGATGATCATCAAAATAGTTATTTAGAAATTCACCAAGCAAGTTCGTTGTGGTTTGGTGTCGATCATATCTAAAAAACCATAAGATTACTATTGCGTGAGAGCAGCAACCAACAATCCATTCAACAACTCTACATCCACACGTATGTTCAATAAAACTTTCTAATCCATTTCTATTTTTATGTAATAATATGTACACAAAATTATACAACGACAACGACAACGACAACAACAATAATAATAACAATAACAATATATATTTTATATACTATTATTATATACATCGAAATATGTATATTGTTAAATATTTTAAAATTAATTAATATTATTTTTCAGTCAAATATTTATACATTGCTCCTTATTGCGAACATAATGTTGGTGCATGGGTTGACGATTCTTACTTATACGTAACCATAATTTTATCATTTTTGTAGTATACTTGACACCAAATTATGAAGAATTTACTTTCTATTATTTAAAATGATTATTTTACTGATATGTCACCTTGCAAACAAGTGTGCAATAACTTTCCTATCGTTTCCCGAATAAATAATTATGTACTTCATATTTTTTAAGAGTTATAGAATCAAACCCTAATAAAATTTTTCGTTGATAGCATGGTCTAAAATCGGCGTATTTTTACCACCCTCCTTTACCGTAATTTTCTATAAGAGAATGAATAAATACTTACTTCTATTGCATTATAAATTAACACTAGAAATTAACATTAGCAATAGTTAGAAACGATCGGTATGAAAATTTCCTCAAAGTTCCGGAAACGAACTCGAGACCTCAATGATCAAAAGGACTCTTATACGCGGTTATTGTAAAACTACATAAATTATAATTGTGTCGCTATATTTTAGACTTGTATGATATTAAAACTTTTCTATAAACCCTGTAACGCAGTTTCAGAACTTATTTCCCAGAAAAGTAACGCCATCTCATATTACCACTTCATTTTCTAGATATCCGATTTTGTATAAATTTAGAAAAAGCAAAAATTTCATACATAGGTTTCGTAAGGTCCACAATATTTATACTCGTGCGGCTTATTTCACATGAAATTGTATAAATTTATTCATCAATATTTTTTAATTTGATCTATTCTGAGAATCTCTAATTCTCATTAGTAATTCACTCGAATGGATTTCTTCACCGTAGTTTTTTATAAAGGAACGAATAAACATTTATTTCCATTGCATTGTACGTTTCTTCGCGTATCTATTTTATCAATGTTATTACGAAATTTTTAATTTAAGAAATTAACACTAGAAATAAACATTAGTCGTAGTCAGAAGAAATGGGTACGAAAATTTTCTCAATGTTCGGCAAACGAACTCGAGACCTCAAAAATCGAAAACAAACGTCATGTACATTTCCATAGACTATTCTATTGCTATATTTTAAACTTGTATGTTATTAAAACTTTTCTATAAACCTTTTAATGCATATTACCAATTCATTTTCTAGATATGCGACTTTGTATAAATGTAGAAAAACAAAACATTCGTAAGTTTCGTAAGGTTCACAATATTTATACTCGTGCAGCACGTTTTACGTAAAATTCTCTAAATTCGTTCATCAATATTTTTTAATTTGATCTATTCTGAAACATATATAAATATAGATAAACATCTTTTTCAATTGATTTGTATAGTTCTTCGCGTATCAATCGTTAAGGGGGTATTCTAGTGTGAATTTTAGATTAGAATAGCTCGTTTGGTGGTGCATTCGAACCGAAAAGTCGAAGGGAGAAGGTAAAATCGAGTCGCGGGTAGTTGCCGTGTGTCTCAAATGTCAAGAACGCGACGCGGCGCCTCGTCCCGTGACCGTGCGTGCCACTTGATAGAGCGCCTTTCTTTCGCGTCGATCGTCTTTTGACTCTACCTTCGAGAGCCCCCAGCAAAGAGACGAAGGAAGACGAGGGGCGTGTCCGGTCGCGCGGCTTCTACAAAGGGATACCCACTTCCCTGTGGACCCCTTCCACTTCTCGAGGATCCCTACCACGTGGGTCCCAGGAGTCCTCTCCCCCCGCCATCGGGCCCGAAGAAAACTGGGCAGCATGGTCCAGACCACGAGATCGCCAGGTAAAGCCAGTTTACGCAACGCTTCCGTACGCGAAGCATACACGGTTATCCACAGGATCTCGAGAATCTTTTGCGATTACTTCGACGAGTTGAATCGTCGGCGAAACATGGTATCTTGTGACAGAATCGTCCAGCTAGTTCGAGAAATGTTCTGATCGTCAGAGTACAGCGATACGCGTTCTGCTCGAGGAATGAACTTTCCCCAGAGTATTTAAATTCCGTGATAAAAAGAGTCGTTCCTTGAAATGACGGCCGATTGTAGTCGCTAGAGCCTAGGGGCCGTTAACATGTTCTAAACTCGCGATCGCGATCGTTCCAAGGACAAGGAAGAATACGAATCAGAGATAGAGTCCAGCCGTCGAGATAATGACCGCTTACGCGAGTTTCCAACAGTACGAGCTGTTAGATTCCGAGGGGTACGGGTCGGCGAGCAGCCCGGAATCGAATCCGCGTAGCTGGACGCATCCAGAGATTTACCCCCAGCCACCGAGGTCCAGGGGTAGCAGCTGCGGCAGCGTGAGCTCCCTCGACTGTCAGAATCGCGAGTACCAAGAGATCGGTACCGCGAATGGCAGCTTTCACGTGACCGCGACCGGTTTCAATTTCACCGAGTTCTACGAGGGCTACTACCAGGAAGGCTGCCGAAACGATCATCAGACCGGTCACCCGAACAGCTCGAGGACCGCCAAGGATCACGCGAAGGTTGCGTACAGGATGAACGAATGCGTCGATAACGTTTACGAGAGTGTGACCAGCAACGAGAATCCGACAGCGAAACAGACCGCCGCGGAGGTCGCAGCCAAGGCGGACCACCATTCGGGGGTAAACGTCTACGGGAGCACCAGGTGCGACTTTGCCCAGAACCAAGAGAGCTTCTTCGTCGCGAAGGGTTACGGTGTACCGAAAGGTGACGGTTTTTTGCCTAGGAATAACGGGAATCCGTATGGACAGAGGGGCGACATTCTTTATTTGGGCGCCGCGTACAGCGTCCAGAGGAACGAGGGCTACGTTCAGAACAGCCAGCCCGGTAAATGTGAGACCGCGAGATATCACCAAAAAAACGACGGTCTGCACATTGCCACGATGGAGTACAGCGCGCAGAAGACCAAGGACACGATGCAGAAGATCAAAAACGGCACGCCGGGGATCGAGGTGCTGAAGAAGAGACGACTGGCGGCGAACGCGCGCGAAAGAAGGAGAATGAACAGTCTGAACGACGCGTTCGACAGACTCAGGGACGTCGTACCCAGCCTCGGCAACGACAGAAAGCTCAGCAAATTCGAGACCCTGCAAATGGCGCAAACGTACATATCGGCGCTCTACGAGCTCCTTCAAAGGGAGTGAAAACGCTCCAGCGATCCTTTATTTACGGTAATAACTATTCTTTCTCGCCCGGAATACTCGGGGACAACAAAGTACAAAACAAAGTTGCGCGAGTCCTGTACGTGACTTTGCGAGCAAGAAGAATGGCACCTCGTCGACGGAGGAGTATCGGTACATTGCCAAACCCGGCGTCCCGAGGTTTCCAGTTCTTGCAACTGGAGCGAGGTTTTTTGGATCGTCGCGAGAAGTCTTCTTAAATTGCTACGACACACGGGACGGCTTCGTTGTTGTTCTTCGAAAATGGCCTTACATCGAGACGGAGGGAGCTTTGGTTGCCTGGACCACCGACTCGATCGAACGAGAAGTAAGTGTAAGATACGTAAGGAAAAGAAAAACGTAAAAATGTTTAGAGCTACTCGGGATTCGAACGTGGCGACTATTAATACAAATATCCCGGGAAAGAGCGGAGAATTTTTCAATCGGTTTCATTTTTCGTAGAATGCAGTTTGTCCGCGTATGGGCGAGATAGCCCGAAGAATCCGAGTTTTCGATTGTCGCAGATAGTTTAATTAGCAATAATTGCGGCCCCGCGGTGCTCGTCGCTAATGCTTTTTCCTCGTGCGGCCTTGTTTGCCAGATTCCGAAACATTTTTCAGCAGATCGATCCGCGATAACGCGCCGCGCGATACGAGAAACGAGTCTGACGAACTTAGTAAACCTAGATGCAATTGACATCGATGGAAGGATACGGGGCCGGAGGCGTGCTCTCGCCTCGAGTTTTATTGTAAATACGCTATCGTACATTGTCTTATTCTTAATCGTAGGCTTTCTGTAAATATCTGATTGATGGGACTCTTTTGGCTTTCGGGACCAAGATAAGCACTTTTCACGCACCGGTTTTCTCGTACGTTGATATATGTATAAGGTGTTCGGCTAACCTTGGGAAAAATTTTAATGAGAGATTCTAGAGTCCAAAATAAGACGAATATCAAGAATACCAATTTGTTGATGGAGGCTTCGTTAAAAAGTTATTGATGTTTAAAGTTCCGCCCGCACTAAATTTTTTTCTCAAAAATGCGCAGGATTTCGGAGGTATGTCTATTCACCAAAAATTATTGTAATCGACCCCTGCAATTGAAAATAATTTTTTCAGAATAATTTGAAACTTTTTAATTTCGTCGAAAAATTTAGGCATCCCCAGTCAATTTTTCTTAAAAATTCATTTTTATTTTTAATAAATCTTTTTGAAGCTGTACAGAAATGTTACCTAATACTTTTTTGTAGGTATCTATGAGCTCTACCCCAGAAAAAAGATTTACTGAAATATATTCACTATTGTAGGAGTTATGGCTGTTTGAATATTGGACCATTTTTATTGGGTTTTTCTCATTTTGTGGGGTCAGGGAATAACTTTTCGAATATTTCTGGAATTCCCACATATTCTCCGCCAAAATACGCGGTGTTTGCATTTTGAAAAATTGAAATCGTCCAATCCGTTCAGAAGTTATGACATTTTAAAGATTTGCATTTTCAAGGAAGTATTTCTGGCCTCAAAGTAGATTTTCTGTAAAGAATTTTTTCTCGAAAATGCGTTGGATTTCGGGAGAATGTCTATTCACCCAAAATGATTACGATCGACTCCTGCAACTAAAAGTATTTTTTTTAGAATGATTTGAAACTTTTTAATTTCCCCGAAAAATTTCTCCACGTACTAAATTTTTTTTTCGAAAGTACGTAAGATTTTGAGAGTATGTGTATTCACCAAACATGGTTGTAATTGACCCCCACAACCAAAAATAATTTTTTCAGAATGATTTGATATTTTTTAATTTAATTTTTTTAATAACTTTTTAACTAAGCCTCAATCAAGAAATTGATATTCTTGGTTTTCGTCTTATTTTGGCCTCTAGAATCTCCCATTAATATTTTTTCCAGGTGTGGCCGAACACCCTGTATACGTGATCCTGAGAGAACGATCAAAAATAGTAATAATTGTAAAAAGTGTTTTAACAGATATAAAAACAGACAGATCGATAAGCATTCTGTTCGGCAAGGATACAGTTATGGTCGTAACTAGAAGAAATAGAACATCTTCGACAAACAAATCGAATTTTATCCTTCTTGTATCCTTACTAAACAGAATGTTCTTCGATTTGTCTGTTTTAGATCATGCCAGACATATTTGTTAAAACACTTTGTACGTGTAACTTTTACAGTTGCTATTATTTTTTATCGAAAAAATTGTGAGTACTCTCAGGACACGTATCAATGTGTTACGAAACGACTACATTAAAGAAGTCCTACGATTTCTTCGGGGAAAGAAATGACTTGGAAAGTGGTTTCTTTCGTCCCCAAAACCGGGGGATTCCCTTAAACGCGACTAAGTTATTGCGAGGCTGTATAGGTAATTGTGTACATATATAAATAGACAGGGATCTCTCTATCGTACCGATCGTATCGATCACGTGACTGAAAAATCGTAACGTCGCCTTTAAAGGGGTAGTCTGGTTCGAAACGCGGAGAATATACTCTAAATAAAAATTTCGAAAAAGTATCTTTTTTCGCGTATTGTATGAAAAATTGTTGTATACAAAAATGTCAAGAGGAGTATTCGTGTTTTTCTTTAATGCTTGAAAAAAAACAAGTGCTCGAAAGAAGCGTAAACGTTTATGAAAATTAGAGAATCGATAGGTCCGATTTGTCGTTAATTAAATAGGTTTCCAGATCAGATTGCCTCCTTAAACGAGTTGTACAACGGTACATAATTCGTAAAGCAGTCATCGCCGATGAAATGCTGTGCATTTGTTATTTATAGTTAATTATTGACCCTCTGCGAAGAAACTCCCGTGTTCGCGTTAAACTAATCGAAATTCAAATCGTCGCGTTTGTGAGCACAGACGATTAGCTTTTCCTAATCCGAGCGTATACGAATGGTTAGCTGGAACAGCGAGCAACGCAGGAAGGGACGAAATAATTAAAGTACCTCATCGCGTTTACAAAGAACAACGGAATAATTTGATGGTCGACTGCAAAGTTTTCTCCCGAGGTAAAAACCAAAGAATCTGTAGGCGTTAAGGGAGGCACCGTGTTGTCTCGATCGTGTTTCGACTATAAATAAAGACATATTTTTCTTTGACATGCGATCACGAGCGAAATTGGATCATTAATGCCTTGCGATCAATCCCTCTCGGCGTAACATGTATTGTTTCGTAGTTATTCCGGACAAAGGGGAACGCGATCTCTAGACAACGGAAGACAGCGTTTAAGGTTTCTTTCTCGAGGGACAGGGGTTTCGACGCGGTTAATTTGGAATCTCATTCGGACGCGATTCAGCGGCAATGTTCCTCTCGCAATTAGGGATATGCAAAAATCGCTGGACAAATGGCGACGGTCGGCCACCTCCACTTAGCAGTCAATCACAATTAAATACAATTTTGCGCGGGCTCCGGACCCGGTAATGGTGCAAAAAGAGAGCAAATTGAAATTTCCTAGCTGACAGAATGATAGATGGTGCCGGCCAGACGCGAAAAGAAAGAGACGACCAGCCTCTTCCTTCGTTCTCTGCGTGGTGTGAGAAAGCTGCTCCTCTTCTTTCGCGACCAACGGACGAAAACACAAAAGTCGAGCCACGTACACCGATGATAGCGTAGCCACCGGCTCGATTTCTCCCGCTAATCCTCTTCGTCCTGAGAAAATGCCGATCCGATCTTTCCGGAGAACAACCACGCTCGTCCGGAGACACATTTACAAACCGTTAGTCGCGAAAACTATCACGACATCGGAGAAAAGGTTCCAGCATACGCTCAAAGCCAAAAATATCCCACGATATTTACCCATATTTATTGGTTTAGTAGATAATAATGATTAAAGTATAATTAGAGTAAAAAAGTGTCATCGAGTACCTGATCTCCCATGATTCGGAAAAAATGAGAAAGTTGGTCGTTTCGAGTCGTAATCCCGTTAAGTGTTCCAAGTTAGGCATTGTAATTCATTTGTTCAAACTCGAGTATTTGATTATCTAAATAATATTTGACGAACTTGAAGAAATTCAATCTGCTCGAATGTTTTAACTTGGTTTCATTCGAGTGTAACAACACTAATAATTTGAATTTTAACAATTACTACTTAGCGAGCAGATGTATCAAGATTTTAATAACAAAGAATTTAAAAAAAAAAAATCAAATTTAACCTTCGTGTGTTCTTCATATTACGTGTATGTGCCTTGTTCGGTTAAAAACTTAAAATTGATAAGTTTTCGTTAAACTAATACGCAAAGAAAAGGTGGAATACTTTCCAAACCGGATTATCGCCAACCAGAGCTGGATAATATTCGTGGAAAAACTATTTGGAATACTTTTTTAAATGATAAATACTTTAAAATTAGAATAAAATAGCATTTCAGTTGTGAAATGAAATTTCAGTAAATAAAATATTTTATTTTGATAATGTACAACTCTAGCATGTAATCAATATTTTATTTTGATTATTCAAAGCTGAGGGATTTAAAGTATAAAATGAAATACTTTCTCATTAAATTTTAAATAATTATTATATTTCGAACTGCCCTCAGCCTGAAAATAAATAGTGAAAATGATTAACGTAATGTAAAACGAGATACAGTAGGAATTGATAAACATACATAGATGGAGAAACAAATTTTTGCAAATATTATGATTTCTTGTAATTAAAGAATATCTTCTTTTCATCATTCGGTTCACAACGATTCTCAATAGAAGTATTCATCGAAGAACAATGTTGAATGTACATTTATAATGCAGAGGAAAAATACTTCGTTCGTCTTAGATTACCAAAATAAATATATTTTACACTACGATTTAGTAAAATAAAATTATTATAATAAAATATTTTCACCATTTTTCAAATAAAAAACTATTTGAAATATTACGTTACAAATTTTTCACAACAAATAAAATATTTCATTTTTAAACGTACACTCTGTCAAACAATTAAAATATTTTTAAAGATACATGCACGATCTAAAATTTAATATCTATTCACTATTTGCCATTTAAAATAATATTTTACCCAGCTCCGTCGCTAATGCGCTTTCCCCACATCGAGCGTAACGGCTAAACTCGAAACGCACGGGAATAAAAATAATCCAACGTCGAATCTACCCTTAATTATCTGAAAATCGTATCGACGATGATCGAATAAGAGAGGAAGTAAAAACGTATCGACGGTCGATTAAGCGTAGCATGCAGAATCGTCCGAGTTCGGTCTGGCCGTCGACGGGAAACCAGTGTCAGCGATTAATTCGACATCGAATCAGGAATACCAACGTCTTTGTTCGTCGGGGCAAATCCATTTCTATCCAGCTTCCTCAATTAAGCCGATAGAAATTTATGCGATTCGTTGGTCGATTATAGAGAAAAGGCTAATTATTCATCGGCTCGTTCGCGGGAATCTCGGACCCAGCAGGTGTAACGCACGGAGTCCATCGATGAGGATGGCCGATTAAGTCGGGGAGGGGGAGGGGGGGGGGATGTGGAAAGGTAATATCAAAGCGTGATGCTACGTACCCGCATGTGTGGCCCTTTCTTCCGTCCTCGTCTCGCCGTGGTGTTCACAAACAATGCACCCAGGAGGCGCTAATCAGTCGACGAGCAACGTCTTCATTTGTGCGGCGAGTGCATCAGCCGCGTTTCGCCATCGTGCCAACGCTATTTGTCTTCCGTCCGGGATTTTGCACGGCTGAGTAATGAGAGGATACTCGATACGCTTCAGGTCCGCGGTAATAGTTAAGTGTCGGTCGAAAGAAAAAAAAAAGAAAATTAAAAAAAAAGGAAAAAGAAAAAATGGAAACAACGAAGCTGCACACGCGGGGAGAGAAAAAAGCAGAAGACCGCGCGCGGTGGAAGAAAACGATTTCCGACTAGTAAAGCGATTCTGGTAACGCGGGCAGTTTCTTGCTCGACGTGGAAAAAACGTGAAATTCGTTCCGCGATGTTTTGTTTATTCGTCTGAACGCGGCGCGTAGGTATACTAACGTTCAAAAGTTCGGGACACGCGTTATCGAGAAAGAATTTCGCCAGCTTTAAATTTTATTCAGATTCAGGTTTTTCGGGTTCAAAAATTCCTTGATAGATTCTATTTATGAATAAAACCGTGAATTTAAAAACCGTGAAAGTAGCCGGGAAGAATCGAACTCTAACCAATCTACTTTATAGACGAAGAATTAAAATTGCACTTTTATAGAATATAGAAAGTTTAATCGTTAATGTCTGAAAAGTGTCTGCTCCCAAAATGCTATATATTTGTGAACTCAGGTTTTTGTTCGTTTGTATATTCGCTTTTAAAAATTCCTTGCTAGATTCTAATTTAAATAGCATGTAAGTAAACGGGAAGAATCGAACTCTGACCAACCTATTTCATAGACGAAGAATTATAATTGAATTTTCATAGAATATAGAAACCTTAATCATTAATGTCTCAAATATCTATTCCCATAATGCTATACATATATTTGTGAAGACAACGATTAGATCTACGAGCGTGCAAAGTTTCTCTGACCAATCTATTTCATACATGAGGAATTAAAATTGCATTTTCGTCAAATATCAAAATTTGGATCGTTAATGTCTGAAAAGTTTTAGAGTATCTGCTTCCACAATGCTATGTGTATATTTGTGAACACAACAATTGAGGGTGCGAAGTTTCTCCAACCAATCTATTTCATAGACGAGGAATTAAAATTGCATTTTCATGGAATACCGAAACTTGAATCGTTAATGTCTGAAAAGTTTTAGAGTATCTGCTCCCACAATGCTATATATTTGTGAATACAACGATTGGATCTACGAGCGTTCAAAGTTTCGATAAAATCGGTGACCCGAAAGCCCTGCCCTCTCTTTGTTAAGTTCATCAGGAATTACTTTCACGTTTACATATTTACTTATTTAAAAATTCAGTGACATCTTTCATTTATGATGCAACTATTAGTCAAGTTTTCAACGTTTTCTGATTTCCCCGATGCGTTATGAAACCTCTGTTATGAAACTAACTCCCCGTGGCGTTGGGATGCTTCCTCAACAATATGGTTGTCTATTAACAGCCATAAAAGTCTTGAAAATCTATGAACAACCGCAAACGTTCCATAATGACTCCAGCATCCTGAATATAATTTCTAACCAGCATCCAGATTTTCAAAATCCTTTTTTCTTTATTTTATTTAAAGTCAAAGAGTGGACGAGTGATCTATAACAAGGTATTAATGATCCGTATATGTCAATGGTCTTTGATGGATAATGAAACCTCGAAACAGCGAACGAGACGTTGCCTGACTAAAATAGTAATAGCAAAAATGGCTGCCTCTAGATTCAGATAAAAATACTTTTTAAATTTATAAATCAATTTCTTTTATGAAATTATTCATGTATATTTTAATGAATTAAATTAACACATTCTCAACAGTTTCGATATAAAAACAAGTATGATACTCCAGAGTGGAATATAGAATTCGTGTAATAAAATTCAGTATTCTTATGGGGTATTCACGAGACGAAAAGGAACATTACGAATATGTTACAATTGAATAATTAATTCGGATAAAGACAATTTTTGAATTTATAAATCAATTCTTTTTACGAAATTATTAATGGATATTTTAATTATTTAAATTAACATATTCTCAACAGTTTCTGTTTGGAAAATTGTTTCGATATCAACAAAATTACGATACTCCATAGTGGAATATAGAATTCGTTTAATAAAATTCAATATTCTTATGGAGTATTTACGAGACGAAAATGAACATTACGAATATGTTACAATTAAATAATTAATTCGATTGACAGTTTCTTAAGCGATAGTTGACAATGGTCGCGCGTTTTTTAAAAATGTGACGTTGAAAGACACAGTCGAGTCAAACACCCTAGAGTAAACAATCATTATAGAATTTGTAATATTTAACGAGAACATAGCATGCAGTCCAGCCAGGATAGCGAAGCGTCCTTCCTCGATGACCGAACTCGAAAACTGTGATTTTATTTGAAAAAATTTGCCTAAAAAATTACACCTATTTTAAAATTAAGTTCCGCCGTTTCTATTCATATTTCGGGATCACATGCGCAGTTCGTTTCTCGCGTGCTCGTTTTTGCCGCGACATTATCATAATTTGCAGACGAGCGACGAGAAACTCGAAAGAAACTAAAAGATCCGCCTTCGAACGGCATCTTTCGAATTATAGTGTTTCCAACAATATTGAATAGCGATTTGCCTTTTTCTGTTACGATCAAAAGAGAATGTTCGACGACAGCGTTTTGCATGGATTGTAAGGAGTGTAGTTTTATTGCAATTGTACTTCATAGTGTTAACACTGCCATCGAGTACCTTTGTAAATATATTGCATGCGTTTTACGTAAATAAGACGTTAGATAATAAATTGCATTTAAGAGGAGATCCCTTTCAGATAGGCAAAGCCGTTTCCCACCAATAATGTTCCTCTGTCGAGACCAAATGTATTTAAGAATGTGCAATGTTGAATAAAAATCCTTTGAAAAAATCAACGCCTATTTTATTTTTTCGTCGTCGTTGCTGTTTTTGTTTTTTAACACGTTCACTGCCAGATCAAAACCGTATAATATTCAGTAAAAGTAAAATTTCGATTTCAGACCATTGTAAGCTATATAACCTAAAATTTGTTCCAGTACTTATTTTTGTGATCTTGTTAAAATTCACAAATTCTATCCAAATTTATTTCCCTCAATGTTTTAACTTGAGAATTCATTTTTCTAGTATCATAAATCCTGTCATCCATATATGGATGACGTGGCAGTCAAAGTGTTAAACAAGATTTCATAAGAATGGATAATACGAATTACAGTGATCTTAATTTTAAATAGCATTTTATAAAAGTAAAGAATTTACTAAATTATCTTTTCTTTTTCATTGGTTGGCAACTTGCTATTTTTATTCGTTATTCGTTTCCCGTTTGAACTAACCGTATACGTCTGTACGAGACAGAATTATGGAGATTTCGGTGGTGCGTTTGAACTGGAGCATCGGGAACACTCGTAAGTATACTGGACCTCGAAGATTATCAAAATCGATCGAGTCTGGCTGCCATAATTTGTAACGCGGTAGACGAAGAGTCGATCGACACTAGACGATCAAGGTGCATAAGGATGCATATTTCGGTTCGAGTCCGAGCAACACCGTAGCGGAACTGCCTAAACTGTTCCTCGGGGCCATTGATATTTTCTAGGAAGCCTAGGATATAACTGCGCCAACAATTTCGAGGACGCGACGAAAAATAAGTAGCCATTCCTCCAATGTTTTTAACGATCTAGCTGCTCGAGGACATAGTAATTTATTCATTTCGCCAGCTTAACTGCCTGCTAATTGATTCTTCTCAAATCGAGTCGATTTCAACCATTTACTGTCATTATTCTCTTAACTTCAAAAAATTGTTGTTTTCGTTGGCCGATAGTCATCTTTTAATCAAGTAATTCACGTAAATTTAATCTTATTCATCGTCTTCGACTATTTTTGATCTTGTTCCGTTACTGAATTAACAATTTCGTGGTTTGTAATTTTTCTTTAATAAAACATGTATTAATTATTGTAAATTTCTTTTTTTCGTAATTTAAAGCAAATATCTTGTTCCTGTTACTTAATTAACAATTTCGTGCTTTGTAATTCTTTTTTTCAATAAAACGTATTAATTATTATCAATTTCATATTAATTTTTTCGTAATTCAGAGCAAATATCTTGTTCCGTTTGGTCAATTAACAATTTCGTGCTTTGTAATTCTTTATTTTTAATAAAACATCTATTAAGTATTGTAAATTTTGTATTAATTATTGTAAATTCATTTTTTTTTGTAATTTAGAGCAAATGTCTTGTTCCTGTTTCTTAATTAACAATTTCGTGCTTTATAATTTTTGTTCTAATAAAACATTTATTAATTATTGTAAATTTCGTATCAATTATGGTAAATTTATCTTTTCCGTAATTTAGAGCAACTATCACAGCTGTGACAAACCTAAATAGTCATAGTTAATTTGTGGCGTTAGATTTCTGAAAAATTAATGCACCGTTAATTCTGATAATTTAAAACAGTTCATTGCCTGTTATTATTTGGATAATGTATCAATAACGTTGAACGCGTGCTTGTTCCATATGTTTGCGTTTACACGCGGAAATTCTCATACGTACGCGTCGACGCGAACATCCACGACTTCCTGTATTCGAAAGCATAATTCATACTCACTCCCGGTTGACGAGATTACCCCGAGCAATTCTCATATTGCAATAATAACAGTAATTGTGATAATGATGGTTTAGTTCATTGTACGAGGAGTGTGAGCATTAACTTCATTATCGCGGCTTGTAATCGTCACCGGCTGAAACGCTTCAAGGGTCGCTGCGATGAATCTAATTCGCGAGCGAATTGTCCACGCGCGAAACAAAATACTGGTCATTCCCCGTCAAATCGATCACTTTCTGCACTCGCATACGAACATTTTAACGAAATTAAAACAAACAGTTCTAAAAGTTACATGGCAAGTAACATAAAACACAAACAGTATAATTAAACAGCGTTGATGATAAAATTACCTAATCAATATGTTATAGCTAGACTGCGGATGATTATGTCAATAAAATGTAAGTCAAAATATGTAAGTGACATATGTCAAGTATGTATTAATAATATGTCAAAATATACAGGAATATGCAGATTATATTCAAAATATGTTCAAATAATTTTCTTACTTAAAGTTTCAATTGTAATTTAAATTACAATATGTTACAAGTATTTTTTCAATATTGTTAAGAGTTAGTTGATGACGTTTATCAATGTGGATTATTAATTAAGTGGAATGTTGGGACCGACTGTTACAGCCTTCCTCAAGTTTAAACTAATAATCATTTAACATATGTCAATGTAATTATTTGACAATTTATGTAATCTTCTATTAGCTTATTATTTTTTAAATGCTTTAAAGGAAAGTTGATTTCCATTTATTAATTTGATAAAAATCAAGATTAAGTAAAATAATTTAGTTGAAATCGAGAATCTACTTAAGGGTTAAAGTCAATTTATAAGCTGAAAACAAAGCTCAACATTACAAGATGTGATTGTGGCATATTTGAATTTGCTGAAATAGCATGCTTTAATTGTTTTAGATTCTTTAACAATCTGACCTCGTAAAATTCGTTTAAGTAGAACTCATCTGCCAAGAATACTTCATAATTATACTAATTAATACTATTCGTAGCATCTATGAACCGTTACCATTAATGATTCACGAAATATATAAATAACTATGTTGTCATTTCTGCCACTACTGTCGTATACAAACGTTGAATTAATAGACTGAAATTAATGTTCGGAAACCCATATAAGTACTAATTTTATGAAAAGAGATGCAATAATGTTTTTATACAAAATATGCAAAACATATGCCATATGCAAAATATGCAAAATAAAAAATATAATTTAAGGATATTTAGCGATGAAACAAACTTTTATTTAGGTTTCATTTTCTTATCTATTTCCTAGAAACATATGCATTTGCATAAACATCTGCAGTTTGTTGCAAATATTGCGATAAATGCAAATTCATCAAACCTAAGAACATAAAATTACTATGTTACCGAGAGCAATATTATAGGTACATATACATATATAGTTACTCACAAAATTGTACACCTACGTTAATCAGGAAAAATTACAGAAAAACTAATGTACATACATATATACCAGAGTAAAAACACGGTCTATATTTTATTTGCATATATTAGCTGACAACACAAAAAAAAATTTTAAATAAAATCGATTGTTTCTTTTTATTTAACAAAAAAACTTAAAGGTACCCTTATTTTAGTGGCACAACATTGATCGTACACGTATAATAAAACAGCGTTGTTAATAAATTTATGACCTAATCAATATGTTATAGCATAACTTTTCCAATCTATGACGACTTGCAAACGTCGTGGCATAGACTGAATTAGATTTTTTATAAAAAAAGCATTGGAATACTATTCCATTCGTCCTTCAACTAAATCTTAAAATCTTTTAAATTTTTTAAATTCTAGTTACATATTCTAGATTTTCTTTCTCCGTAGACATTTTCAATAGGATTGAAATCAGGTGACTGTGGTGGTGTTTTTAGTAATTTTTGATTATTACAAAGCATCTATAGTTGCACTACGTACGACGCATGCTTAGGGTATTTATCATGCTGGAAATAATAAACCCGTGGCATATTCATTTTCTTCGTCGATTATTTATAATTTTTCTTTAATATATTCAAATATTTCATTTTTTCCATTGTCTCATCAATACATTGCATATTGCCTATGCCATTGGCATTTATACGACCCCATAACATGATGGAGTCTCCTTCGTATTTCAATGCTGAGCATGTATTATTACTAACATCGTTTTCACTATTTGGTTGTCTCCAAACAATTTGTTTACGTCTATCCCGTCCAAATAAAATAATGTTGGTCTTGTCACTGAATACGACGTTATGCTAAAAATTTTTGTCATAATTTATAAATTCCTTTGCGAATTCTAATCGCTTCTGACGAATTACCTTTGATATGTAGGGCTTCTTCTTTAAAATCCACCCGTAGTATTTTTCCTTTCTCAATATTCACCGAACTGTTTGTATGGAAGTTTCTTTAATAAATTGTACGTCGGTAGGAGACAGTATTTTTTTTATTGCACGACCGGGAGTATTTCTCACTGTTCGTTCATATCAGAATTTATTTATGATCTTTTGGATTGTCGATTGAGCTCTTCCAACCATTACGAAAATATTTGCCATTGTAATATAATGTAACAATAAGATTTCGCACTGAAATATTGGTTTGTTTTCTCTTAGAATCCATATTGTTAGTGATTTTGAATTTATACCTATCTAAGAGTCATTTGTTTTTGATTGCTTGAAAATAGGATTTTGAAAATATTTTACGGGACTTTCCCATAAATAGTACCAACTTTTAAACAATAAAAACTCACAGAAAATTGCTACGCGTACGCTCAATTTTGTGTCACTAAAATAAGGTTCCCTTTATGTTTTTTGTTAAATAAAAAGAAACAAATGATTTTATTTAAAAGCTTTTTTTATGAGATCAGTGGACTGCGGATCTTTATGCAAATTCATATTTTTATTAATAGAATCAACGACATGACAGTTTTGTAGATGGTTGTCTCAATCCCTAAATATAATAATTCGTACCTTATTTCAAGTATTTTTTATATTTTTGCATATTAAGTGCATTCTGTAGTTTGTTGAGGAATAAATTTCCCATAAATGCGTAAACATCCGAAGTCTAGTCATCAGTTAATATATGCAAATGAATTATATATTGTATTTTTACTCTGATATACAGTTCTGGACAAAATGAAGTGGACAGGTAAGTAAAATAGGTATGAATTTTTAATCAAAATAATATAACTATTGTACACTTAAGTGTGTGTAAACTTCTGTAGTTTTTTGCGGAATAAACTTCCCACAGATGCATAAACATCCGCAGTCTAGTAATCACCGTTGCTTACAATTTATTTGAGCCAATATTTTTTGTTCCTTTGAAGGGAAGAATTCTAGTAATTACAGCTTTAAACAAACTCGTATTTATTAATAAAAAAAAAAAAATTGTTCTTTAATTTGGATTGAACTTACTCGTGGGTATAAGGAAGCATCTTCAACTTACAAAAGAATAATTTGTTCTGTCTTTGCTTTGAAATAAAAGCAGTTACCTTGCTTCTGTAATTTTTCTGACTGCATCGAACAGTTACGTTAAGTGTGGCTTGCAGAGTTTTTGAATTATATACGACCACTGACATGACCCTTGAGTTGAATACGAGTATAGAAAATTGGAGGTGGCGCGTAGCAAACGAGATCGAGGAAACGGCGAAGTCATCTAGACATCAAGGAACCCGGACCTGTCCTACTGTTCCATACTCAGCAGCTCCAGGACGTTCTAAGCGAGTTGTGTCAAAAATATTTTACGTAAACACAAAATAAAACGAACGAAATGTTTATACGTTAAAGAAGTACAATTTACTGCCACAGTTATATTTGATTACTTCAAATATTCTGTATTTTATGCTATTAGCTAACTTTTACGATGTTGATTTATCAATATGATACAATTTCTGAACTCTCTAACACTGGAACTACCAAAGTGGGCAAAATGACCCATTCGTAATTCTTAATAAAAAGTGTAAAAAATTTATTCAACTGAATTTAAAAAAAATTGTAATTTTCTATAAGAGAATGAATAAACACTTATTTTCATTGTATCGTACATTTTTCGCGTATCTATCGTTTTAATCTCTTTGGTATAAATAAATACACTATAAATGTATTTATAATTCTAATGTCTATGTTATTATATTGCTCCATATTTGTATTATATAATATTGCACACAATAATATTCTCCATTGATTTTCTATTGCATTTAAATCAGGGGAACGCGATGGCAATTTTTGTTGTTTAGGGGAGTCTTCTAGTAAAGTAAAAAAATAAGCATTATTTGTAAATTTTGTACGATAATTAGAATTTGATATCGTGTCAGTTAATTTCGAAAATATACTTACTAATAGACAATCACCGTTGACGATCAAACGTAACATAACAACGTAATAGATACGTAATAGAAAGAATTAGATACGGCTGAACAAATTCGAAATTGAAAAATTATATAACAAATTTTACAACACTCAGTTTTTTAATACTTAAGTAACTGTACGCTCAATTTTATGATGATCAAATAAGTGTATTTTTAACTTTAGTGTTAAATATAAATAAATAGTTCATTTTTAATAAAATTTTGTCAAAGAATTAACTGCTGAAATATCCAAATATATATTCTGTTTCCACTTTTCAAAATGCCTGTTTTCGTTTATTTCTCCCCCAATCATCATTGCTAACTTACAAGAGAAGGACACAAACTGTCCTACTTCGATTTTAACGTACGCTTGCAAAATGATAATAGAGTGTTCCTTTTTGGTGTATGTAAAATATTAGGTGTAGATACTCAACACTTTTCAAGATATGAATAATCAAAGTAGGACAATTATAAATTCTGTATAATCCCATCATTCACAGGATGTCCCATAACTCAATTCGTACATGAAAAATAAAATAAAATTCGCAAAAGTCTACGTGTAATTTCACGTATGTATTAAAAAATACACCCTGTATATGTCAGTACTGCATATGGCTCGATACCTTAGTGCCCGATATTTCTACTCTATTTCATAATCCTACCTTCTCCCCTATCGCAGCGTTGTTTCCGAAAACGAAAGTCGTCTTCACGATTCTCTTCGATAAAAGATAACGTAATGCAAAGCTGCAATCTACCGGATGTCCCCGATCGCAGCTAGCCCCAAGAAACCGTCGACGGTTCGAGATTTTCGCAAGTGTCGCCGCGGATAATCGAATTCTTTACGGCGTCCTATCCGCGACAGCAGAGGTTCTGCCGCTTGGTACGAAAGCAGCAAGCGTGAGTGTGCTCGACGCTTAACTCCCGATTTCCATTCGAAGGTGAGTAGCCTATGCGCTACAGGTAATTGGTATCTTACGCGGCCGTTGGGAGAATAAATCGATCGTAGTGAATGTTGTTGGGTTTGATAGAATGCTGGATAGCGGCTCGCACAAAGCGACCTTCGTCTGGGCGAGTGAACCTGCTACCAGCCAGACAAATTGATACCAGGCAACGCACTCACTCTCCCTATCTTTTCCGCTTGTACACGGGGGTACCTAACGTGCCTGCAGTAGGTACGGGCGCATAACTTCCAGACCTCGATATGCCGCCAGTGGAAACGATCAGCCCCGGTAAGCGTCGAGCTTGTGCACCTCTTACATCCCTCTATTAACTCGAAATAACGTATTTTACTCCTCTATTCTCGAGACAACTTTCTCGCGGTGCCACTCTCCGCGTATGCTGCATTCAGACTTTACGCGTTCTTCGCACGCCTACTTAAAATCGTGCGAATAAACGAATCAAACAGAGACTGAGTATTGCAATTTCTGGTTATGGGTTATATACAGTGGCGGACGTATACTTACGAACATGCTAATAATTACACTTGTTTTTATAAAAAGCTTTGTTACTTAAATCGTTCTATTTTTATTATATGTTGAGATAGATACTATTATTCTCTGTTGTACCGAGTATGTAAATATGAAACCGGAATTTTTGTACAGAAACAGACGAACAGATCGTTTGATACATCGGTTTTCCGAGACCGACTGTTTTAAGACCGCTGTTGTTATCCATAATGAAATATCGCTACGTCTGGTTAATCAAATCAGTGTTCGATCTGTGCAACGCCGTTTATGTAAATTTAATCTAATGGGTGGAGTGGCACGGCACAAACCATTGATATCTGAAAAGAATCGACGTGCGAGGCTTCAATTTGCGAGAGACCACCTCGACTGGACAGAAGAACAATGGCCCAAAGTTGTATTTACCGAGGAAAGTAAATTCAATCGTCTAGGATCTGACAGTAAAATTTATATAAGATGTCGTATTGACGAGGAATTTAATACAGAGTGTACCAAATCAACTGTTAAAGGAGCTGGTAGATCCGTATTTGTTTAGGGTTGTATAACTATTAATGGTACAGGTCCTATCTGTCGTATCGAAGGAATGATGGATCGTTTTGTTTATTTAAACATTGTTAAGAACATTTTATTGCCATTTGTTGACCATAAATTACAAGCAGATTGGATTTATCAGGCTGATAACGATCCAAAGCATACGGCAAAAAATTGTAAAACAATTTATGGATGGGAAAAAAATTAATGTTTTGAAATGGCCGGCACAAAGTATGGATTTAAATCCAATTGAAATGCTTTGGATCGACGTTGATAAGGAAATAAGACATAAAAACCAAAAAATGTTAACGAATTATACAAAGTAATAGAAGCTTCATGGATTTCGATTCCCCTTGATCGACGCATTCGTTTAATGCAATCTATGCAAAGACGTTGTGCAGCAGTCATTAAAGCAAATGTCAAAACAACAAAATACTAGAATTAATATGAGTTAACGCAATATTTAATGTAATTTTACTATTAAAAACAATGTTATGACATCGATAATATATTGTTCGTAAGTATATGCCCGTAAGACGAAACGCAAGAAAGAATCTAATTATTATTATCTTGTTTAAAATTTAAGTTAATTACTAGTTATCTCGCATTTTTTAAATATGTATGTATGTCATTAAGAAAATGTAGTACTAATTAATTTATACTTTTCCTATGTTTTATTACTAACAACAGAATCTAACCTTAATAAGTGTTCGTAAGTATATGTCCACCACTGTAATTAAATGCTTCTATACTTATTTGAATGAATGTACAAGATGAGGAACGAATTAGTCCCCACGATTCTTCAGCCCGTTTCGATGGTTTGACAAAAAAATGCTTCCTATCGAAGTTAATCAGTGGTTAATTAGTTCTTGGACTTTGATACACCGAATTCTTCCGATCGTGTCCCATCAGATTTCTACCTCTTTCTTTCACTACAAAATTTTTTTCGTAATAAAAAATTCGAATCTTTGGAGAAGCTTAAAAATCACCTAGTTGTATCTATCAGAAGTAAGCAACCTTGTTTCTGGAGCAAAGGAATTATGCAGTTACCCAAAAGATGGGCCAAGGTCATA
This sequence comes from Colletes gigas, assembly GCF_013123115.1. Classification (NCBI taxonomy): domain Eukaryota; kingdom Metazoa; phylum Arthropoda; class Insecta; order Hymenoptera; family Colletidae; genus Colletes; species Colletes gigas. The sequence goes on from NW_025106701.1 coordinate 240,250, forward strand.
GAACGAAACGGTGCATATTTGATCCAATAAACTTGTACGTTAAACAAAATATTGTATTTTGAGTTTGTGTACAATATTTGAAACGAACTTCCCGAACAACCTAATATACAGGGTGAGGCACGAATTAGTTACCACGATTTTTTAGTCCCTTTCGATGGTCTGACAAAAAAATGTTTGTTATCAAAATTAATCAGTCTTTAATCAACAAGAAATTGGAGTTGGTTAAATTTAAAAACAGATTTCCATAAAAAATTAAGGTCACTGTTATATTTTGAAATGGAACTACGTATTTTTTACTTCATAGTATTGTAAGCGACGTCAAGACGAATACAATGACCTGATACACGACGACTTTTAAATAATATTGAAGGAAAAATTGCCATGAATCGAGTGTTACAATACTGAAAATTATTTGAAATTATAACGAATGCTTTATTAATAGCATAACCTTTATTCAACTTCAGAACTTAACACATAAAATAAAAGAAAAATTTATACAAAATTAAACTGAAAACATTCATGTTAAAAAGGTGCATGTAATTAGTAATTAAATTAAATGTTCGAACTGCATTCCACCTTTTGTAACGCAAAATTCTACTCTTTGTCATAAAATCTTATGTGTACCTTCAATTAGAGAACTTCTTTGTAGATTTCTACACATTTTGTATAAATTTTATATAAATTTCCTTTTTATTTTGTGTATTAAGTTCTGAAGTTGAATAAATGAGCATTCATAATGTTTACGTTTATTTGTTTCATTTGTTTGCCTAAATACGAGGCCTTGGTGTCATGTATTGCCAAATAATTTTTCTTTTAATGTCATCTGAAGGTCATAGTGTAGCAGGTCGTTGAATTCGTCTCGACGTAGCCTACAATACTATGAAGTTAAAAATACCTAGTTCTATTTTAACATATAAGAGTGACCTTAATTTTTATCGAAAATCAATTTGTTTGTAACTTTAAGTAACAGCAAAAAATTTTAATGGAAGATTCTGGAGGCCAAAATAAGACGAAAATTAAGGATACTAATTTGTTGATTGAGGCTTCGTTAAAAAGTTATAGAAACAGTTCCGGCCACATAGTATATTTTCGGTAAAGAATTTTTGTCTCGAAAGTACGTAGGATGTCGGAAATATGTGTATTCATAAAAAATGATTGTAATTCACCTCCGTAACCAAAAATAATTTTTCCAGAACGATTTGAAATTTTTTAATTTTGTCGAAAAATTTGTCTGCCTTCCTCAATTTTGTTCTCGAAACTGGGTAGGAAATGGTTATAATTGACCCCTGCAATTAAAAATATTTTTATCACAATGATTTGAAATTTTTGAATTTAATTTTTTAGTAACTTTTTAACGAAGCCTAAATCAAGAAATTGATATTCTTGATTTTCGTCTTATTTTGGCCTCTACAATCTCCCATTAAAATGTTTCCCAGGGTTGGCCGAACATCCTGTATATCCTGCGCTTTTCCCGAGATTCAGATTGTGATTTTTGGCAGTTGCATGAACACGTAAAGTTTTAGTTTAAGACTACGAATAGCTAATTGTTTTTGTACACCTTTAGTCCACATAACCTAGTATTTCGATGTTTAATAAAGTGTTATTAAGAGGAATACAACTATTTGAAAGGGTTAAAAGGGTTACAGCATCGCTGGGAAAAGTGTATTGACTTAAGAGAAGACAATGTTAAAAAATAGAGCTATATTTGACCGGAAAAATACTTGTTTGTATGTAAGGCTCAAAACTCTTCAGACGACCCTCGTACGAGGTGTCGCTATTGAATAACGGGACTGACGCTGTTAAACATTTTATTTTGATTTCATACATATTTACTTATAGTCACCTTCAATATACACCTCTCCTTTATCCCTACAACGCTCCATGCGAATCTTCCATTGTTCGAAACAGTACTGGAAGTCTTCTGTCAGCTCCAACGGACTCAAATCTTGTTCCATTTAATGCAGATTTTACCTTAGGAAACAGATACTCGTATGATCGTGAAAGGAAGCGACAATCTATGCACTGGAAGAGCACAAATTCACCGAGAGCCAACAAAGCTCGAATTAGCAAATCAAAATTCAAAGCAATGATGATTGTTTTTTTCGATATTCATGGGATTGTGTACCTTCACTGGATTTCTGAAGGTCAAACTATTAATCAACATTACTACCTTCACGTTCTTGCTGAACTCCGTGAAAGAATAAGGAAAAAACGACCCGAATTGTGGAAGGACAAATCATGGGTTCTTCACCAAGACAACGCACCGGCTCATTTTGCATTGTCTGTCAAAAGGTTTCTAGCCAAGTACAGCATCCCAGTGTTAGACCATCCGCCTTATTCGCCAGATCTTGCGCCGTGCGACTTCTATCTGTTTCCTAAGGTAAAATCTCCATTAAAAGTGTTGGATTATTAATAAATAATCATTTACAAAACTGAATCTAACAGTGTGGCGCTGCTTTGCTGCGGGTAGGAATTCGTGACAATCTCGTAAGAGCACAGAAAAGGAAAGGAGGGGGGTGCGTTACGTCCGAGCCTGCTAGTGGACTCATCAGTAAGGCTTTCTAGCAGGCCCTGCCTTAGACGACTGGGATATTAGGAAGTCGGCCGGAGGAGTGTATACAGGGTGTTCGGCCACCTCTAGCAAAAATTTTAATGAGCGATAGTAGAGGCCAAAATAAGACGAAAATCAAGAATACTAATTTGTTGATGGAAGCTTCGTTAAAAAGTTATTAACAATTAAATTCAAAAATTTCAAATCGTTCTGGAAAAATTATTTTCGGTTGCGGGGGTCAACTACAATCATTTTTGGTGAGTACACATACCTCCGAAATCCTATCTACTTTCGAGAAAAAAAATCGAGTAGGTGCTGAAATTTTTCGGCGAAAAAAAATTTTTCAAATCATTTTAAAAAAATTATTTTCGGTTGCGGGGATCAATTACAATCATTTTTTATCATTACACATACCTCCGAAATCGTACGCACTTTCGAGAAAAAAATTCCTTACTGAAAATCCAATTAGGTGCCTTTTTTCAACGGAGAAAAAAAATTGCAAATCGTTGTGGAAAAATTATTTTCGGTTGCGGGGGTCAATTACAATCAGTTTTTGTCATTAGACATACCCACGAAATCCTGCCCACTTTCGAGAAAAAAAATAGAGAAGGTGTGAAATTATTTGAGAAAATTAAAAAATTGCAAATCGTTGTGGAAAAATTATTTTCGGCTGTAGGGTTCAATTACAGTCATTTTTGGTGAATAGACATACCCCCGAAATCTTGCGCATTTTCGAGAAAAAAATTCAGTAAGAGCGGCACTTTAAACGTTAATAACTTTTTAACGAAGCTTCCACCAACAAATTAGTATTTTTGATTTTTGTCTTATTTTGGCCTCTATGTATATACAGGGTGTTCGGCCACCTCTAGCAAAAATTTTAATGGGATATTCTGGGGCCAAAATAAGACGAAAATCAAGAATACCAGTTTGTTGATGGAGGCTTCATTAAAAAGTTATTAACAATTAAATTCAAAAATTTCAAATCGTTCTGGAAAAATCATTTTTGGTGAATAGACATACTCCCGAAATTCTGTTCATTTTCGAGAAAAAAATTCAGTACGGGCGGAACTTTAAACGTTAATAACTTTTTAACGAAGACTTCATCAACAAATTGGTATTCTTGATTTTCGTCTTATTTTGGCCTCTAGAATCGCCCATTAAAATTTTTCCCAGGTGTGGCCGAACACTCCGTATAGCAACCGAGGGATCGGTCGAGCGCTTGTGAGAGCGCGACCCCTCTGGTGGCGAGTATGAGAGGCGACGCCACAACAGTGAGAAACACTGTCCATTGTTTGCATAGGAAGACCGTATTGGCACCATCGGGCCTAGGGGCCTGAGACTGTTTTGTCGTCGAAGGCCAGGGAGATAAACATGGTGCAGGCAATGGTTTCTTTCCTTCATTAAGTGGACACCAGATTTTCCTTTAGGGGTTCTAAGCGTCGCTTCACTTCTCGTTCAGTTTTAACTTAGTCAAGACGTCCTTTCGAGCCGTACAGTAAAGTTTCACTTTTAGTTATAAAAGAGTATTGCTACTTCACCCAATTTCAATAAAAAGTAACAAGATTTGAGTCCGTTAAAGCTGTGAACGAAAAAGCGGCACGCGTTCTGAAGGAGCTGTCAGAAGAAGACTTCCAGCACTGTTTCGAACAATGGAAGATTCGCATAGAGCGTTGTAGGGATAAAGGAGGGGTGTATATTGAAGGTGATAATAAGTAAATATGTATGAAATCAAAATAAAATGGTTTACAGCGTCAGTCCCGTTATTTAATAGCCACACCTCGTATACTGGTGAAATTGTGGATTGGTGGTGGTTTTTGGAATTCAGTATCGCGGTGAAAAATGTATCGCGACTAACAGTTAGGTCGTAGACAACGGATTATCGAGTCGTAAATCCGACGGGTCGGGCAATCGAGTATAGAACATTGTGCTTTGGCTGCCCGTGGCGAACGCATCGGTGATTCGTGCATTCCTTCTGGGATTAATCGATTTAACGGTTCGACAGTCCGAACAGTGTCCACGGTGCTATAATTTGATGGAGTGGCGTTCAGCGTACGTCTCTTTCGCGCGTCATCCACGTCCGATTCATTGACCGTGCGTTTTCGCACTGTCACCACGTAACCGTTGCCGGGATGCTAGAGCCGCCGGCAGACAAAGCGAAGAAGGGCCGTGGATTGGAAAGAAAGAGCCGAAGAAACGACGAGGAAAGAGGGACAGTAATACGCGGCCGCGCGATCATTAATTCAAGTTTGCTCGCAGATATTCTCAGGTTCGAACACGGAAGCTATCTTCGTCTGTGCCCTTCCTACTTCCAACCTTTCTCTATCCTGGTCATCTAGAGAGACTCGACGAACAGCACGACAGAAATGACGGATAAAACGAACGAGACGACCAACGCAACGCGCAACGACGATGGAAGCAATTTTTAGGCGGTCGAAAGTCGCTTCAACGTTCGGATTTCTGAAGAGGATCCGCGCGCTTCCGGGGAAGAAACGTTCGTCGCTTTTACGTTCGGGCGACGCACGATCGAGTATTCGCCTCGAAAAACTGCTGAAAAGTCAATTTTGTATATATTGCTGTTGGAATTGCAGAGCTATGGGTTGTATGATTGAAGTAAACAACAATATTTAACTATAGAATATTTAGTCTGTATTTGTAACGCGAAGTTATATCTTAGAGATCCGTTGAATTTAAAAAGTGATTTCAGACTAAACGGATCTCTAAGATATATCTTCACGAATAAAGACTAAATATTTTACAGTGAAATATTTTTATTTAATTTAATCATACAACCCATGGCCCTACTATTCCAATAATTGCTTCAGCTGCAAAATTTAAACCTAATGTACTAATATTTTTGTTTCGTTTATAAGAAATCAATTTCATCACAGATCTTGGTTATTGGATCGAGAAGTATTACTTCTAAAAAAATGTATTCTTTAACATTAAAACTACCGACAATTATGATGTATTTATTTGTATCAAAGAAATTAAAAGCATAGACATGCAATGACATGTATAATGTAATAAAAATAAATGTTTATGTTAGAGATGGTACAGGAATAATTAATTCAACACACATTTTACTATTGTAGAAGATTTGTATTGAATATTTGTGCCGCGTTGTAGTTTTGTTGAATGTTAATCTATGTGCAAAGGGTTGAAAGTGTTTTGTTCGAGAAGGAATGGGTAACCAGGGACAACGAGACAACAGGGAGAACAAAACGAGTGGTTGTGAAAGACAGACGTGATTCTTATATGATATTAATTTGTGTAAAAAGATTGAGTGCATGGTGTGTTTCAAATTCGTTTACAGGCAGTCACGAAAGTCTTCGTACACCCCCTAAAATGATCGTTTGATTACAAATGCTGTGCCGCTTTTCCTCCATATTTTGCCTCTTCCATCCGCTCCAAAAATATTATACCTACTTTGGTCAGTGAATAATACTTTTTCCCCAAAATTGTATATTCTCGTTTTCACGTTTTTTTGCGAATTCAATTTGTTGAAAGCTCGGTGTCTACTATCCGTAGCACCGTTGGTAGCTCTTCCTACACGTCTTTTGATAAGCAGGTTGTTGTGGTTTGTTGAGGACTGTAGCTCCTTGGAATCTCTCCTTGGAAAAGACCTCCACCACAGACATCGCTGAACACCCCACCAAAATATGTCAACTTCAACGACATGGAACTCAAACCACCATTGCCCAATGTAAACAAAAAAAAAAGTATCACCGCTATAAAGAAGACAAGGCCCATATCTCCGATTTATAACCATGAAAAGATAGAAAAAATGTTAAATCCAGCCAAACAAGTAATTGAATGCGTAGAGGCAAATTACATTTTAAATTATAATCAATTGAAGAGTTTTATAGCAAATTCAATAGGCGCAACTGACCCAATTAAAACATCTAAAAAATTTACAGAGGACACACCCACCCTAACAAAAATGCTGTCAAAAATCTACCCTTTCTTAAGAGAACATAGCATTAAAAATAGAATCCATAGATTACAGAAAAAACTAACTCACGATCCACCATACGACTCTACAGATACTACAGACTTGTCATCAGTCTCCGATATTATGTAAAAAAACGAAAGAAAGTAAAGACTACAATTGTACAATAATCGAAAAAATAATGCAATGGAATATTAATGGTTTCTATAGACACTATGAACAACTACAATTTATCCTTAAACAATGCCCACCAGACATAATATGCCTACAGGAAACAGACTTTAAAAAACAACACGACACCATTGACAACAAACCACATTCTGTACGAATGCAGAGAATCCGACCAGCAAAAATAAGTTTATAGCATCAGGTCAGATATGGCCATAACATCCATAAACCATATAAGGGATACCTTGAAATTCCTGAGCGACTCAAATCTATGGCACAAAATTCAACGATGCAAATGTGAGAAGCAGCATTGTTAATCGTTGCTGCGACATAAAATAAAACCAGAAGAAGAAGAAGAAGAAGTTTCTCCCACCATTTTTCAGGTATTTTCGTTGCTAATCTACCAAAGAAACGTTTCGATCGTGGTTAGTCATCTTTCGATCGAACAATGGAGGGCAATTTGGAGCTCGCGGGCAGTTGGATGCCCGAGGCAGCCTCGGGCGAGTCTGACGGGACTCCTGAAATCCTCGATGTATCGTTCAACACCGTCGAACAAAGTAAACGATAATAACAACTTTCAGAATAACGATTCGACCGGTTGTTTCGAAATCAGTATCACTGGCCAATCAGCGTCAACCGTGCCGATAACGATGCAACTACGGTTTCGCGTATCGCGCGATGGAATCGAAATCCTGTAGAGGCCTATAAATAGTCACGGGCAGAAGCGTGCACGGTCATAATAACAGATCGGGGCCACGGATTTACCGTCGATCCGTATCGTCTATCACGAATATACGGCCATTCTCGATCGCGTCAATAATTAAATAGCGGACGTGCCGATTCTGCGCGCCGTCCACGCGCCTTTCCCTATCTTTATCCGACTCCTGTCGGCTGTTCACCACCGAAGGAAGACGTCGTAAATTCGTTTTGCCGTTTCACGAGTTAACGCGACGAAATGTTACCAAAACGATCCATAATATCGATCAACGAAATAAAAGTTTCTGTGTCCTTTCGTTTCTTTCCTCGGTTCTTTAAGTCGAACAATAACTATTGTATACAAGGTAATAGATCACCCTCGAAATTTGCCTATTTTTCAAAATGAATTACTTGCATGCAGGCGCGGTAAACAGTTCTTCCTTGCGAGAGAAAACCAATAATTTAGCAAGAGCCCAGCGCCACCTGGTGCACGTCATCTTGTAAACCAGAATCAACTTCACCCTCTTCGCTTATTTATTGTTCTCGAAAAAATCACGTTTGAAATTTTAAGCTATTTATGGATATACCTGGATTCATCCTCTCTCAATTATTCTCAAAATATCAAAGATGTCTGCTTCACGATATTCTTATTCGTCAAGAAGATCGCAATAAGTGTATTTAATGGAGGCTAATTTAAGATGATCTACAAGATGGCATACACCAGGCGGCGCTGGGCTGTCGTTAAATTCGTGGTTGTTGTTAGTAACAGGGTTCGAACGAAACCGTAAACATTTATAACGTTATTTTGAAAATTTTCAACTTATAAATTATTTATTTTTTTCGTTTTAAGCTTCAAAGAACCTCGTCGGGAGAGAACTCTAGACGTCGTACGAACATCAGATTCTAAGATATTCTAAATGGTTTAAGCTTTAGCGAATGTCTTCGGGAGAGTACTCTAGACGTCGTACGAACATCAGATTCTAAAATGCGCCCGAAGCTGGCAGACACGCCTAGTTATGCCGTATGATGAATGCGCGAAAAAGAGCGTGTGGAACTTCGGACCTGGGCGTTGAAGATCAGTGGCAGATCCCGAAACTGATTTGCCAGCGTTACGCATTCTGTCCAGCCTCGTCTTTTTTGCTGGCGCGTTGCATCTTCGCACCTTTAGCGCCTCTGGGAATGCAAATTATTATTCGTCTCTAGTATGGAGAGACCTCTCGCCTACTGGGAACCGTAACTTATCACGCTTAATTACACGGTATACCATTGAATTATTGCTGTTTGGCAATATTAAAGTGGCGCCAATTAATTGCGAATGCTTGATCTAGTATCGTTTTTTTCCGGAAGGTTCATCCTACTCCGCTAGCATTCGGATACGCTTATAATAGCGCGTTCTCCGTTTCAACTATATTATACGTGTCGCAGAAAAAAAATTTCAATCGGCCCATTAACGGTAGAACAATGTATTCTATGATAATATAAAAATGTAGTTTGCAACGACACTATTAGAAATTGGTTTATTAAATAAAATACTCAGATTTAGCTTTCCAATAATCAATAAAGAGTCACCCTTTCATTGCGACTTTTACAAGGGAACTGAACTGCAATCAAACAGAAAAACTGAGAGCTAACGAACTGTGACGTTGGAGACTAATATCTCCCTTGTGTTTATGCGAATCTTACGAGGAAATATACACAGCAAGATATAGCATCTCTCTCCATCAGAATAGGAGATCAGTAAATGAGATTAATTTTTGTACTTGGTTTTTAGTCGAAAACCTAACAGACACTGTATGGTCCGAGTAAAGGCTATAACTCTGGCATGATCGAGCAATTATCGGCTGGACCTCTTATCAATCTCGCTATAAGTCCGTACAAAATTTTTCATTACCGAGCGTCCATTTTTCTCGTTTCACCAACATCCTGTCGACTCGATATTTTTCGCTAGTTGCACGGTATAGCCAGTGGCGCATAAAGGGTTAAGGGAAGCCAGCGATAGCAGTTAGGACAGTCGAAAAGAGCTCGAAGCACGGAAGATACATAGCGTAATGCCTTCAGCCAACCCATGGACCATTTCTCTTTCGTGGACCGCGTTTCTTTCTCTCGTTAACGTTCGCGCTATCATTCTTTCGTCCATGGTGTGCATTTAAGCGCCGCCGGTCCCGTTGCGCTGATTTCACTAACGAACCCAGCGATTTATATCATCGACCGAACCGCGTCCGCGATAGGCGAACTCAAACTTACCAAAGGTTCATTGTTAAACGGCACCCGGCAGCCACGATGGATCCTTATCGTTTGCATTCACGATCTCGTTGCCCCATGGCTGCTATCGTAAGCTTCGATGAAATCTCACGAGCGTGTTCCAAATCGCCACTCTTCGAAATCTGTTTACGAATTGGGTTTCCACAGGATAACTAGCCGTTATTTAAATAAACTTCGAACGATTGTTTAAATAAAATATACTGTTGCTTGCAAAATTGAGCGTAAACCTACGTTAATGACAAAAAATAACAGAAAAACTAACGTAAATACACATACAATTGCGGGCATAATTAAATGGACAAGTAAAAGAAATAAGTATAAACTAAATTTAATCAAAGTAGTATAGTTACTATGCATTTAAGCTTTAAACAGGATGTCCCGTAGCATGTGGGACCCACTTTAGAGATGGCTTCTATAGAAAAAAGCAATAACAAAAGGTCATATAAACATGTGTCCTATTTGACCTTGTATTCAAGTTGTAGCGAGTTCTGTGTTGGAATAATTCTCTCTAAAGATAAGAGTAGTTAAACTAATTCCATTCAACTATTTATGAACAGAGCCCAGTATCTAACATTAAATCTGTGAATACGCCCTGTAAACATATGACTACTAGAATATATTAATAATCAGAATTATTAAAAAACGTCGTGTATCAAAATGGGAAGTTTGCCTCATCAACAAGTGGTAGATATGATCTTTGAGTATGAACTTATTATTATAAATAATACAAGTCAATGGTAAAACATCCCCAGCTTATGTTTAGATGCAACTAGGTAATTTTGTGCATCTACGATGAAAGTAAATAGATACAATGTCTTCAAGAAGAAACTTGCTATAACTTGAAAACAAGGTTAAATAGGACACATGTTCATATGAACTTTTGTTATTATTTTCTTCTGTACAATTTATCTCTGAAACGGGTTACACATGCTATGGGGTACTCTGTATATTATACATATATCTTTATGATGCATAGATTATTTAACGTATAATTGAAATTAATATTTACATTTGTGTTGAAATAAAGTATACTTAACGAAAATGTTGGTTAATTACCGAGGGCAAAAATAAGCGGAAGTAGTAAATATTTTTTATAAACTTTGTTGACTGCACTTTTAGGAAAATTGTCATTCATTGCTACTATACAGTAACTGAATTTATTTCGACAGTTAGTCATAATCAAATTACGAATTCGATTTGAAAATTCCTTTCCCACTGACATTCTGCTGTTTCTTTACACATAATACGTTTTACGTCAGCTAAATAGTTCATATGAAGTTACTGTGAGAGTGAAAAGGATACTCCACGCTTATTTACATTTTTCGCGTTATAATATCATCTTGAACGAGTGTTCACTTATTTTCATCCCTCGACAATCAACAATGTTTTCGTTTAGTATACTTTATTTCAACCCAAATGTTAATATTAATTTCAATTATTAGCTAAATAATCTATATACCATAAAGATATATAATACATAACACTTAAGTGCATAATAGTTATATTACTTTGATTAAATTTAATTCATACCTATTTTCCTCGCCCGTCAACTTCATTTTGTCCAGAACTGTATATCAGAGTAAAAATACAATATATAATTCATTTGCATATATTAACTGATGACTAGACTTCGGATGTTTACGCATTTATGGGAAATTTATTCCTCAACAAACTACAGAATGCACTTAATATGCAAAAATATAAAAAATACTTGAAATAAGGTACGAATTATTATATTTAGGGATTGAGACAACCATCTACAAAACTGTCATGTCGTTGATTCTATTAATAAAAATATGAATTTGCATAAAGATCCGCAGTCCACTGATCTCATAAAAAAAGCTTTTAAATAAAATCATTTGTTTCTTTTTATTTAACAAAAAACATAAAGGGAACCTTATTTTAGTGACACAAAATTGAGCGTACGCGTAGCAATTTTCTGTGAGTTTTTATTGTTTAAAAGTTGGTACTATTTATGGGAAAGTCCCGTAAAATATTTTCAAAATCCTATTTTCAAGCAATCAAAAATAAATGACTGTTAGATAGGTATAAATTCAAAATCACTAACAATATGGATTCTAAGAGAAAACAAACCAATATTTCAGTGCGAAATCTTATTGTTACATTATATTACAATGGCAAATATTTTCGTAATGGTTGGAAGAGCTCAATCGACAATCCAAAAGATCATAAATAAATTCTGATATGAACGAACAGTGAGAAATACTCCCGGTCGTGCAATAAAAAAAATACTGTCTCCTACCGACGTACAATTTATTAAAGAAACTTCCATACAAACAGTTCGGTGAATATTGAGAAAGGAAAAATACTACGGGTGGATTTTAAAGAAGAAGCCCTACATATCAAAGGTAATTCGTCAGAAGCGATTAGAATTCGCAAAGGAATTTATAAATTATGACAAAAATTTTTAGCATAACGTCGTATTCAGTGACAAGACCAACATTATTTTATTTGGACGGGATAGACGTAAACAAATTGTTTGGAGACAACCAAATAGTGAAAACGATGTTAGTAATAATACATGCCCAGCATTGAAATACGAAGGAGACTCCATCATGTTATGGGGTCGTATAAATGCCAATGGCATAGGCAATATGCAATGTATTGATGAGACAATGGAAAAAATGAAATATTTGAATATTGTTGCGACGGACTGAAGATGCATCGTTGCGGCAACGTGAAGACTGTTCCGCAACGATGTGAAGCTGCTCCTTCGAACGAGCGGAAGCGAGAGCCCGTTCCTTCCGGTTGCCAGAGGAACCGGCAACGATTCAAAAGATCAGAACTACGAGAGACCTCGTAGAGTAAAGACGTGTTGACAAAGCTCCGTTAATAAAGTTTCCTATTTATCAGTTCTTAGTTTCTAGTGTTGTGTTTAGTTATTGTGTTTTAATGAGTTCAGCAAGAAACGCCTCTCTCCGGCGCAACAATATATTAAAGAAAAATTTTAAATAATCGACGAAGAAAATGAATATGCCACGGGTTTATTATTTCCAGCATGATAACGACCCTAAGCATGCGTCGTACGTAGTGCAACTATAGTTGCTTTGTAATAATCCAAAATTACTAAAAATACCACCACAGTCACCTGATTTCAATCCTATTGAAAATGTCTACGGAGAAAGAAAATCTAGAATATGTAACTGGAATTTTAAAAATTTAAAAGATTTTAAGATTTAGTTGAAAGACGAGTGGAATAGTATTTCACTGCTATTTTTATACGAAATCTAATTCAGTCTATGCTACGACGTTTGCAAGCCGTCATAGATTGGAAAAGTCATGTTATAACATATTGATTAGGTCATAAATTTATTAACAACGCTGTTTTATTATACGTGTACGCTCAATGTTGTGCCACTGAAATAAGGGTACCTTTAAGTTTTTTTGTTAAATAAAAAGAAACAATCGATTTTATTTAAAATTTTTTTTTGTGTTGTCAGCTAATATATGCAAATAAAATATAGACCGTGTTTTTACTCTGGTATATATGTATTTACATTAGTTTTTCTGTAATTTTTCCTGATTAACGTAGGTGTACAATTTTGTGAGTAACTGTATACATATAAGTACCTATAATATTGCTCTCGGTAACATAGTAATTTGGTTTTCTTAGGTTTGATGAATTTGCACATATCGCAATATTTGCAATAAATATTTAAATATCATTCGTCTAGATTGTTCTGAAACGTACATTTAATAAAATTATTAAGAAGCTTTGGAAATCTATTGAGAATTCAAAACGTTTGAAGACTATTATTACTTCTTATAATTATAAAAACGTTTCATTCGCGTTTCGTTTGTAATTGTTCTATTATTACTAGTATTCTAAAGATAGTGACTATGAGTTTTAGATTTATAAGCCAAAGACGAGTGGGCAAGGAATTATTATACAATTTTCATTTACTAATTCCTGTATTATTTATTAATTCCTGTTGCGCCTTAGCGTGCGACATACAAACGAAAATAGAGTTAAAGTAAATGTTAAAATAAACATAGAAGGCAACATAAATAATAATAGTTGATATGCTCATCGGATAGGGGATGAAATGCTCTTTACAATGAGCGTTCGAACAAGTCGATAGCTTTATTAGTTTCAGAGATATAGCAATTTTAGTTTCAAGTCGATGCGGTAGCTAGTTTCGGAGATAGGGTTTGTTTACGTTTCGTTGTTGCGCTCGCGATTTCATTGATCTCGCGTGTGTGACAATAGTAAACAAAGAGGTACGACGCTACGCTTCAGATGGAGGTAGAGATAGTAAAAATTAAAAAATTATCCTTTTACATAAAATTACGATATCTCGAAAACGAGAAGTCGGATCGACAAAAACCAAAAGCTATTTTGAAGGGGAGACTTTGCCGCTTCCAACAGTGGCTCAATAATTAATAAAACACTAGTAGCTTCGGAACTGCACGCATCTAAAGTTTTAGTATTTTTAATACACGTTGTTAGACTGTTCTAAGGCAGTGGAAACTGTAGATTCGCTTCTTTCGTCTCTGCTATATGTACATATATTTTCTATTTACATCGGAAGCTAACCAGAATTTGGTACCAAATGTCTAGTTTTTTACAGAAAAATATAAATCATTGAACCGGTCAGATGACCGGTCGTGGTAGGCAAGACAGACTACATTTTTTTCTCAGAAAACAAACAATAAGAATAGAAGTGAATATTGTAAAATTCATTGTACGTATACTATAAGAAAAGTCGTGAAGTTAAATGGCGCTAAAATAATATTGTGTGTTAGAAATTCTGAACGAAATTTAAAAAACGGTCATTTGACCGCTCGCGGTAGGTTTAGTGTTAAGTACATTGTCTACGCTTCCTTTTTTGTACGAGACACGTATGTGTAGAATTATTCGTAATTGCTAGCCCATATTAAACATTACGCCCGTCGACCAATTTGCCTTTAAGCTTTTCTTTGGCACTCTTATTTTCTCACCATACACGTGTTTATAATATAATTAATTCGTTTTCAAATGAATAACTTTCCTTTTATAATATCTAATTAGAGAAATTAAATCCTGCAGCGACGAAAATTTTCTTTCCTGTTAATTGTGAGTACATAGCTCGAGTGCCGTAGGGCACGATTACATATATCCACCTTACGCGCTTAGGATACAAGAGGAATATAATTCGTATAAATGTACTTATCGACAATAACTCGGTACCATTCTTAGTTCCAAATATTGTCACTAGACAGCAGATGTTTATATATTCGTGGGAAATTTTAATTCTCAAAAAACTACAGAATGCACTTAATATGTGAAAATATAAGACAAAGTAAGATACGAATTATTATAGAGGGTGGACTGGAATTCGTAGTACAACCGAGCAGGGAGTGATTTTATGTGAAAAAATGAGGAAAAAATTTAGTATAATATTTTTTATCCAGAGCTTCATTTTCGAGAAAATCGACTTTATAGTTTGTTCATCTTTGTAAACGATTTAATTGTCTACCTTTCTGTCGCAGTTGTCTTCGCCCAAGATAATGTTTACAATCATTGTTAAAGCAGAACAGTGTTTTTACTGATAATTCATTTTTTATTCTTTATTACTACTTTCTATTACAATATTACAATACAGTATTACAAGTATTGTAGAAAATATACTTCTCTTTGCTACATACACAAGTTTGCTCGATGAATTAACGATATACGAATAAACTATGATTTCTATCGTAAACCAAACTATGTAATAAACCGAATGTTTCTATTTGAACGAACGATTTGAAATTTTTTAATTTTGTAGCAAAACACACCTTCTCGAATTTTTTTCTCGAAAGTGGGTAGGAATTCGAGGGTATGTCTAATGACCAAAAATGATTGTAATTAATCCCCGCAACTAAAAATAATTTTTCCAGAACGATTTGAAATTTTTCAAATTCGCCGAAAATTTTCAGCACCTACTACCCCCTGTCGATTTTTCTTAAAAATTCGTTTTTGATTTTTAATAATTATGTTTGACGCCCTACAAAAAAGTCGTCTCATACTTTTGTGTAAATACTCATGATCTCTACTTCAGAAAAAAGTTTCAATGAGATACATTTACTATTGTAGGAGTTATGGCCGTTTGATAATTGGACCAGCTTTAGGGGCGTTTTCTCACTTTACGGTGGCAAGGAATAACTTTTTCAATATTGTTAGAATTTCTACATATTCTCCAATAAAATACGCGTTGTTTGCCTTTCGAAAAATTAAAATCCTCCAATCCGTTCAGGCGTTATGACATTTTAAAGATTCGCATGAAACAAGGAGGCATTCCTGGTCCCACATTTCGGTAAAGAATTTTTTTCTCGAAAGTGCGTAGGATTTCGGGGGTATGTCTTTTCATCAAAAATGCTTGTAATTGACTCTTATAACTAAATATAATTTCTTTAGTATGACTTGAAATTTTTAAATTTAATAGTTTAATAACTTTTTAATGAAGCCTCAGTCAAGAAATTGATATTCTTGATTTTTGTCTTATTTTCCATCTTCCATTAAAATTTTTCCCAGGGGTGGCCGAACACCCTGTACATATATTGATTTTACTCTGTACAGTATATAATAGCAGTCCACAAAGGTATTCGTACCAGTGTAGATTTTGTCAAAAAATCGCATACTATGGTAACTTTTTTACTTTATATTAATTTTCTAGTATTTCGTGGGTTCACCTTTATGCCTTATTACATCGTTTAATCGATTTGATATACTTTCTATCAGTTTTAAAGTGATATTTGGTTCAATACTATTTCAAACTTCCACAATTTTTTCTTTTAGCATTTGTTTATTTTTCATGCCCACGTAATCTTTTATCTATTTCCGCCCATAAGTTTTCTATGGGATTTGTTTCTGGACTCTGAGGAGGTGTACGTAAAAAATGGGGAACGCGGTAAAGTATCCATTCGCGAACAATCTAAGTTGTTGTGTTGGAAATAGTAGTCATCTTGTAGACCCAGCTTAATCGTTGAGTGTAAAGCTTCTTTAAGTATATTTTTACACTTTATCTTATCCATAATTCCATCGATAAAGACAAAATTGCTCACTCCAGATGGTGTCATGCAGCCCCAAACCATCACAGAGCCTCCACTGTACTTTACAGTCGGTTGTAGATTTTTAATTCTAGTTCTTTATTAGGCTTTATCCAAACTTTGCCTCTGCCGTCAAATCCAAAAATATTACATTTCGACTCATCTGGGAAAATAACTTTTCCAAAAGGTATTGTGGTCCGATAGAATATAAAATGTAATTTATTCGGGTCTAATACACCATAGAGCGAAATTACAGAGGTAGCGAAGAAGAGATGTTTTATAACACTGTTTCGATAGGAATACATACAACAAACAGGAGAAATTCCCGCGACCTCGTGACGAGCTTCTCTTGGGGGTTCTCCTATGGTCGATCAGTACTCCAACGTAAAGCGCCATTGTGCGGCCATATGCTAATCTATTTACTCTGTTAATGAAGGGTTTCTTTCTTGGTGTTCGATCATGAAAATTTTCACCTCTCAATATTCTTCGACAAGTTTCAACAGAAACCTTCTATTGAACATGTCGTTACACATTGCAGCTAACTTAGGTGCACCAATTTGAGGATTTTGTTGCACTTCACGTATTATAGTTTTTTTTTTTTCAGTACGTTCGTTATATAACAAGCTATCACTTGCTTTTATCCGTTTAACGATGAATTGGATAGTCGATTTACTTCTGCCTATTATTTCTCCTATCCCAACATAACTTTTACCCTCTTGGTGTAATTTAAAAATTATTTGGCGCTCTTCTAGAGCAGTCTCGGACTGCTTTCGACTCATTTCTAATTCTTGATGTTATTTTTATACAATTTCAAACTAGACTACTTTGTTGGAGTTCACTCAACTGACTGTGAACAGTGGAAATTATTTTCGATGTGAAATGACATTCGAAACAAAAGAAAATCGACTTTGCTAAGAATGGTACTAATACTTTTGTGGACTATTATTACGTGCTATGTAGAGTGAAATGAATATATTTTTGTTATTAGTTAATCAATTTTGTTATAATCTGGTATAAATAAACTTTATACATGTGTTCATTTATAATTCAAAATTTATTGCAAAACTTAAATGTATCCTTTTAACAAATTTCTCTTACAAGTAACAAGAGAGACTGACTGCAAGTAGACTGCGGATGTTTATGCAAATGCATATGTTTCTAGGAAATAGGTAACAGAGTGAAATCTAAATAGAAGTTTGTTTCATCGCTAGAGGTCTTTAAAAATATATTTCTTATTTTGCATATTTTGCATATGGCATATGTTTTACATATCTTTTATAAAAACATATGTTGAAACATACTGCATATGTCATATGTATTTATTGCATTTCTTTTCATAAAATTAATGCTTATATGGGCTTCCGATTTGGTATAAATAAACTTTATGTATGTGTTCATTGATAGCGAAAAGTTTATTGCAAAATCTTGCATGCATCGTTTGATTTCAACAAAATAAGCAATGAGGGTACGAATACTTATGGGATTCACTGTATCACTATTCCACGAAGCATCGATGATCCGTGGAGTCACCGTGAATTGTTTTTAGCGAACGAATCTGTAGCTGGAGGCTAATTAAAAAATGGCGAACAATAACTGGCATTACCCTGGTAATTTCAACGTTCGAGAGTCGCGCACCATTCATGAACGACCATTACATCCACCGAGATTACGGTCGGACAACATCGACGTGTCGATGAACGCGATAATAATAGGGTCAGTGTACTTAAAGAAAGGGGCCGGTTCTTCCAGACGTTTCTGTTCGTTCGATCGGATCGCGGTCGGGACTTTTGCAGCTCGATGACTGTTTTACGCTGCCCGCGGACACGAGGAATGTCGCGTCGCGCGAGGTTTCGATTCCATGAAGACATATCCGCGCGCACACGTGGCTACACGCGCGAACGAACGCGCGCCGGGGCCCGACGGGGCCCGACGATACGTCACCGCGCACCCACATTCATTGTGCGTCACGGCGATTTCTCATTGTAGGTGGAGGAGGCACGGCACGAGTTATTGACTCGTTTGATGCTGGGTTACGCCCCGACCTACCTTAACTCTGACTTACTATCTTGCCGCGAAGCCTCTCGACCCACGATCGGGGGCGTTCGCGGACACCGTAACGATCCTTTCGATTTCTTCAGGGATACCTTACGGGCCCTGGAAAATTCTGCGTTCGTCTTTCCACCAGTGTTCGAAAACAGCGATTTAGACGCGAAAAATTATACAGTGCTGAACGTAAGTATTGACACAGCATATTTGTTGTGATACAAATGCATATAACTACTTGCTACTTTTTTAATAATATAACTTTAAAATTAGCGAATTTTATGCTTATTATTCCTATTTTGTATTATTTTTTCCATTATTTACATTTTCACTATTTACATGTAATTTGGACATGTAGAGATAATTATGTTTTTATGACAATATCACTTCTTTTATCGCCGCGCATGGAAGAAAAACATCTTCGCTTACTTACGTCGCTATTAAAGTAAATATAAGCATGCAACAGATAATAATGAATATGACAACTTCATTTTATTGTTTATTTCATGACAATTTGTTAAAAATTCTATTATACCAACGAAATGTAGTTGGTACGACATAGTACTGAATGAAAATCTAAATTTTTTTGATCTCGTGACTTAAACCACTTTCATAATAATCAGCTCAAGTAATACATCCAGAAGTGTTTGTTTATTGCCATAGTAATTGTTCACAATAACAACGCTAAGCGTGCGAATTTGAAAACGACCTTTACGAATAACTTAATATTTCAACTAGTTCGCACAGTGTTCGAAAACAGTGATTTAGACATGAGAACGTCCAATTTTTGACCATCTCCAATCATTTTACTTTAGGTGTGTTTCAGTTGGTAAATCCTCGAGGATCTTTATTTGAAACATTATTATTATAGTTTTTGCAGTTCATACTTCTCCTTCTAGGAAATAATGATATTACAATGATTTCATTTTGTACTTTATTTTAGAATAAAAACAATTCCTCGCAATTTATTGTATTTTTAAATACAGGTAATTAAAGAGAACCAATTTTAGTATGCAGTTATCGTAAATTTTTGGAATAGAAGTTATCAAAGTGGTACGTATTGGTCAAAATACCACCACGGGTTTGTATGTTCATTTCTTTGGATTCTCAGCTGCTACTTTCTGCTTACATTTGCTCACATTTTGCTACTTTTTTAATAGTATAACATTAAAGTTAGCGAATCTTATGCTTATTATTCCTATTTTCTATTATTTTTTTCATTATTTACATACATTATACAGGGCGTTCGGCCAACCCTGGGAAAAATTTACATGAGCGATTCTAGAGGCCAAAATAAAACGAAAATCAAGAATACCGATTTGTCGATGGAGACTTCGTTAAAAAATTATTAACAATTAAATTCAAAAATTTCTTAAACGTTCTGGAAAAATTATTTTCGATTGCAGTGGTCAAGTACAATCATTTTCGATGAATAGACATACCCCTGAAATCCTACCCACTTTCTGGAAAAAAATTCGAGAAGGTGTGAAATTTTTCGACGGAAAAAAAATTTCAAATTGTTTTGGAAAAATTATTTTCGGTTGTGGGGGTCAATTACAATCATTTTTGGTGAATAGACTTACCTCCGAAATCTTGCGCATTTTCGAGAAAAAAATTCAGCACTGGTGGAACTTTAAACGTTAATAACTTTTTAACAAAGTCTCCATCGACAAATTGGTATTCTTGATTTTCGTCTTATTTTGGCCTCTAGAATCTCCCATTAAAATTTTTCCCAGGTGTGACCGAACACCCTGTATAATTCAAAATGTTATGCAGCAGTGAAACTTTCATAACAAATACATTTCGTATTTTTCTTTAATTAAATAATTTAATTTTTATTTGACATAAAATAATATAAAAATTATTAAGCAAAATTAATGTTAACAGTGTTAATAATCGTTCGTAAACTTGTTTTTAAGGACTTATGCACTTTTAAGGTGAAATACAGTGCTGGACGTAAGTAATGGCGCAGCATAGTTGTGGTGGTACAAATGTTTATAACTTCTAAACAAATTGATTTAAAGAAAAAGCTTTTGGACATATTCATTTATTACCTATTTTAGTTTGTTACATAACAGAAGCAATAATATATATTCATTGATTCACAAAACAATAACAAAAATGTATTTATTGGACATTTTATGGGTGGACGAAAGTATTCGCACACTCGAATAAAAATATATAAAAATGACTTGGAATTAAATATTAATATTTAGTTGGCCCTCCTTTCTTTTGAAGGACTTTCTTTATTCGTTTAGACATCGAATCAACTAACTTTTTTGTAAAATCCGGCTCGATTTTGTTCCATTCTTATAAAAGAACATTCGAGTCTGCTTTGTTTGTTATATGATGCTTTCTAATTCTTTTTTCTAATTTGTTTCAGACATGTTCGATAGAATTCATGTCTGGATTCTGGAGTGATGTACAATAGTATGTAAAGAATTTGAAAATATCACCGTTTTAATGAAAAGCGTTGAACTACATTTTAATAAAAAATCAAACAAGTTTCCTAGCGACGATACAACGGCTTTGCCAAAGAAAAGGGTGTTGTCAAACGAGAAGAGGTTTATTGTTTTACATAAAATTCCATTACATGTTTAAAATATTGCTTTAAGTTGTAGCACAAAACTCGGGACGAACATATGGGACGACCTAATACTATTAAGAATACATAATAAAATTAGGTGTACAATTTAAAGTAACACTGTATACACTGTATACGAGATATCTCGTAATCCGTACGAAATTAAGTGGTAAAATGGAGAATCAAAAAAATCACTATCCTCACGTAATGTCTCTACAAAAAAAATTATTGGACCTCTTTCACTAAAAAATTTTCTTCGTGACATAAAATTCAGATCCTTGGAAGAGCTTAAAAGTTACCTGGTTTTATTTTTCAGAAGTAAAGAATCTTGTTTTGGAGCAAAAATATTATGGAGTTACCCGAAAGATGGGCCAAGGTCATAAAACAGAACGATGCATATTTGATTCAATAAAGTTGTACGTTAAACAAAATATTGTGTTTTAAATTCGTGTATAAGATTTGAAACGAACTTTCCGAACAACCTAAAAGTTAACACGTTCCGTGCCACGTGTACCATCAATGGCACACGTTAAACTTTCCATTCAGACTGCGTGCACCACCGATGGTACACATGTAATTCTATTTAATTCTAATACCTTTATTACATTCAAAGAGAGTCAACATTTTGAATTTCATTATACAAGGTGTTCCACATTTTTCTGCACACACTTCAGCAGTGTGTTCTACAAGTAAAACTAAGACCAAAATGTTATATAACAGAAAATCCATAAATGGTTTGTTAAGAAGTTATGGCAAAATTATGAAATGTGAAAGAAATGATAACGCCGTTCCTCTCAATTTAATACAGGACAAGACGAGATCCGTATATAGTGTCGATGTTAAATAACATATACATGTAAATTAAAATATATTTACTGTTTTTGTAATGTTGTGTCTCTATGACGGCAAGTTTTACACTGTACTACGAACGTAATTTTAGTTTCGTTGCGTCTTGCGAACGAATTAAAGTGTTTCAAATGCCAAAAGTATTCTGAAATCGCGAGTATACAGATATTAATTTCGTATATTACGTCTTATGTGCCGGAAATTCTAGAGCTGCCGTTAGAAAGTATCGTGAAATGTTTTCTAATAGAAGAGTACCACATCACACTGTCTTTACTAGACTTCATCAGCAGTTGTATGAAACGGGCTCATTTCATCCTGTGTCTGAGAGAAACGAAGCTTCATCTTTACAGAATACGCAACGATCTGCAAGAATTGAAAATTATTTCGAAAATTTTCCTATGTCAAGTATTCATCGTACTTCTTGTCAGCTGCAAGTATTTAAAAGCACTATTTGGAGAACGCTGAAAATAACTAACACGTATCCATATCATTACACTTATGTGCAAAACTTATTACCAAGTGATTTCATTAGGAGGATACAATTTTTGTGAATGGTACATAAATATTGTAAACAAAGACAATCTTTTGCAATAAAAAATGTTATGGACTGACGAGGCTACCTTTACACCCGAAGGCATATTTAATTAACACAATAATCACGTATGGGCAACTGAGAATCCATATGCTGTGAGAGAAAGATCATTTCTTCATCAATTCAAATGCAATGTTTGCTTGGGCATCTGTGATGAATTCTTAATCGGACTTTATTTCCTCCTGACCGGTTCACGGGAGAATCTTTTCTAACCTTTTTAACAAATGATCTCTCGCCATTGTTAGAAGATGTATCTTTATCATTTCGTAAAAACGGCTGGATACAATTAAATGGATATCCAGTACACTATGATCGTTATGTACAAAATTGGCTTAATAGACACTATCCTTAACAATGGATTGGTCGAGAGGGGCCAATTTTTTGGTCCCCTATGTCACCTGACCTTACTCCTTTAGATTTTTACTTATGGGTCGCTTTGAAAGAGAAAATTTATAATACAGAAATATGTAAAAGAGATGTATTAATTGCAAAAATCAATATCGCGTGTGAAGTGGTTCGACAAAATCGTAACCAACTGAAGTCAACAATAAATTCAATAGTACGTCGATGCCAAAAGTGTCTAAACAAAGACGAGCGTCACTTTGAAAGAGAAAGATAGGTATGTATATTCAACAGCATTTATATCACATTTCATATTTTTGTTATAACTTCTTAACAAAACATTTATAAATTATTGGTTATATAACGTCTTATTTTTACTTGTAGAATACACTGCTGAAGTGTGTACGGAAAAATGCAGAACACCCTGTATTTTTGCATAAATAACACATGAACCGAACGATTTCTTTTATTATTTGGTACTTTATTTTGTTGTATATCCGTTTTAAAATATATTAAATTTAAAAAATGTACAGACGTTCGTTTCCACAGACATTGAGGTGTGCTTTATGGTTTGGTCCAGCATAGAAAGCTACAAACGCCGATACTAACACAATAATCGCCTACGATAGGTATATTCCTTCGGAGGAGGATCCAGTTATTTTCTTGACCGGCAGCTAGCGATATTATTTTTCGCTATTTGGCCGTTTCGAGAATGCTCGTACGGCTGCATAACGTGAAGCGTGGCTGCGTGAGGCACGAGACAATAATTCATCGCTCCAGGGTCCGCAGCACGCAGCCCATGCTCGCGATTCTAATCCTTGGGCAATTTGCACAGAGCGCCGTAAAATAAGAGGCGCACGAGAATAGCCATAGAGTCCAGTCCCTCCTCTCTTTTGGATCGACCAAACGATTCGTAGAAGAGGATTCGCGGTGGTGAGCGAATTGCAAAGAAAGGACCCATGGCTTCTGCCGGATATACCTCTATAGTGACGATTATTTAAGCTTCTTTCGCGCGGCCGTGATAAAACGAAAGATTAAATATTTCACGATCCGTGAAATTGTCCAATTTTAATGATTTTAACAAAAAGTTCTCACAAATTTTTGCGATCTTTCTCTTTGAGCGTTTACAAACGATGTCACCGATCGCAAGATTTGTTAATAATCCTAATTCGAGGTCGATATCTCGAACTCGAGAGTTTATGAAAGCAGCAACATGGTCACGAACCTCTTGAATTTTTACTTTTGGGGCAGTTTAAAATCTATCGTACAAAAGAAATGATCAAGAAGTAGTATAAAATGGTGCGTGAAATTCGATGTTGAGGCACGCGTTGTACAGAAACAAGAAATTGTTGGCACGAATAAAGCTACATATTATTGGAAAAAAAACTCATCCGTAACCTTCAATGTAAGGTACGTAGGACATTTATACGTAAAACATACTTCAGTTTAGCGTGTAGGTTCAGTATTTGCATACCTAAAGTTACTTGGAAAATTGAGCGTATACCAATATTGGCAACGAAAATGGACGATAAAATTATTAAAAACAGTTGTGTTGGAAAATTTTCTACGTTTCTACGTTTTAACACGTGAATAGTACAAAAAGTTTTAAATAAGAAAAATTATTTATTTATATTTAATAATGAACGCAAAGATAGACGTATTTTAGGGACACAAAATTGAACGTACACGTAGTGAGTTTTTCAAATTACACGGTTCTGCATAAACCGAATGACAATATTATCGAAAAGAAAGTTCTACGAAACATTTTTACATATGCGGTTACTTAGAAACTAAAAGCAAATGATTATCTATTAATTCTTGGTTGAGTATCAGTAACAATCTGGCTGATCGGCGAGAAGAAACAGATATTCCAACGCGAAAATTAATTATAAATTTGTATCGCGAAGGAAAGTCTTTACGTGAAGTGGTCGAAATTTTTGGTAGAACTCATTCAACGATACAAAAAATTGTAAGCAATTATCTATACGAAGGAACAGTTCATAATAAATCTGGACGAGGAAGAAAGAAACTGTTATCAGATAACGACAATCGATTTATTTGCAGACAAATTAAAGTCGAAAATAAAAGTGAAAAATTTTACTATAGGTATTTCAAAACGTATAAAAAATAAGATATCGGTTGAAACTATTCGAAGAAGATTGTGGAAAGAAGGGTACCACGGTAGAGTGGCCAGGGAAAAGCCCTATACAGGATTTTCGGCCACCCCTGGGAAAAATTTTAATGGGAAATTCTAGAGGCCAAAATAAGACGAAAATGAAGAATACCAATTTGTTGATCGAGGCTTCGTTAACAAGTTATTAACGTTTAAAGTTCCGCCTGTAGAATGGCAATCTGCGAACAGTTGCGTGCGCATGATAGTGGTTCTCACTCAGCATGAGAGACTCTACTCACTAACGTATCGACAGCCTTACAGTTTTCTGAGTGAGCGCTACTATCGCACATACGTAGCTGTTCTCAAGTTGCCGTTCTACAGGCGGAACTTTAAACATTAATAACTTTTTAACGAAGCCTCGATCAAGAAATTGCTATTCTTGATTTTCGTCTTATTTTGGTTTCTAGAATCTTCTATTAAAATTTTTCCCAGGGGTGGTCGAACACCATGTACCTAAAAAAGGAATAGAAAGAAACGCTTAGAATTTGCTAAAATGTGTGTAAATTGTGACGAAAATTTCTGGAAATCCGTTGCATTATCAGGCAAAAAAAATGTATTTATTTGGTAGAAATGGTAGATAAGAAATTGTATGGAGAAAGGCTAATACGGAACATCTTGTTTGTAATATGAGCTCAACGGTGAAACACCGGGGCTGTATCGAAACAAATGGTAAAGGAAGTCTAGAGTTCATCGAAGGCACGATGGATAAGATGAAATATCTTAATATCTTAAAACAAATTTTAAACAATCCGCCATAAAATTACAAATGCCACGTATATGCATTTTCAACAGGGCAAAGCATGTATCGTATTTAGTACAAGAATGGATATTATACAAAGTGCCCAGATTATTAAAAACACCACCACAATCGTCTGATTTAAACCCAATAGAGCATGCGTGGGGAGAAATCAAATAAAAATTGTCTAATTGCGAAATTACAAATCCAGAATAGTTTAAAGAGAAACTACACCAAGAATGGGAAAATATTTCACCTTTCTTTGTCCAAAAATTAATTGAATCAATGTTAAGACAGTTGCAGGCAGTTATTGAAGCCAAAGGCTATGCAACAAAGTATTAAAACTCATTTTTTATTATATTATAATGTCAAAATATGCAAGGTGTCCCAGCTTTTAGTGTTCAAACCTTATCAGTATATTCTATGACACTAACTACGAAAAATTTTATATTAAATAGTTATAACACAAATACGGAATACAAGTGGAATAAAATCCAACTTCCTGCTTACTGCGAGCATTGGCTCGAATAGATCAAGGTATTTACTATTTGACATCATCACTTCCAAAGTTAATTAATACTCCATTTCAAAATGTCCACCATTCTTGATAATACATGATTGACAGCGATCAAAGGTCGAATTTATAGTATAACTGTGCGAATTTCGCTTCTGTTTTCTGTCTTCTCGATATGTAAACGCTTGTGGCATTTCAATATGAAGTCCAATAACTTACTAATACTGGTGAAAATTATTTTCAAAATCTTTGACAACCTCAGGTAGTAAACACAGCTTACATAAACACACCAAATGTAAATATTGTTGATTTATTCGAGCCAATGCTCGCAGTAACACCAACTCGGTTACTATTTCACTTGTTTTGCGTATTTGTATTATAACTTCTTAATAAAGCTTTAAATGACCTATGTTTATAAACATTTTTTTCTTATTTAGTGCCATAGAATATACTGACAAAGTTTGAACATTAAAACCTTGATCACCTTGTATAATGTACGCTCAATTTTGTATCTCTAAAATAAGCCTACTTTTACGTTTATTATATATACAGTGCCGAACAAAATGATAGGACGTTTGATATTTTTTAATGTTTCGTGTACTATAATTGAATATGTGTATATTTTAGCCACTGTGCATATTAGTAATGTCCTTAGAGATAAGTATAATTAATATCAAGTCTGTATCTCATGCACAAAGGAACTTAAGGAAAATAATGTAAAAATGTATTGAGTTTGGTCAGACAAAATCATAGGACGTTACAACAAAAATGCAACTAATTAAAGAAATATTTCATTCAACGGTATATTATACAATTATACAATCTTATATTAGAAATGAACATCAATCTGTGCATGAACAGTCAACCATATCTTTATTTATAATAAAATCTATTGGTCAAATCGAAATGATTTCTTTATAATTCTTCTTCTACTTCTGACATTACTTTTCAGTAAATAAACAAAATCGCAATAAAATTTAAAAATATTCTTTGATTATTAGTGTCAGAATATAAGGTTTCACCAATTTTCTAATCTTATCTGACAGTAAACGACGTTTTCATCTATTTATATTGTTAAATGCAAAGAAACGTATTTCAACGCCATTTTGAAAAAAAATGGGGAGTACGAGAAGGAACAAATTTCGATAAATACAATTTTTTATCTAATTCTTCTTGAATCACCCTTCCTGTTATTAAGCTATTTAAATGTTCGCAAAACCAATAGTTTTAATCTGTGGAAGAAATATCAGGAGAATAAGAACCATAAGGGAGAAATTCGTATTTCTGTTTATTTCGTAATTATAAAACAGTAATAACACATTACATCTGTCGATTAATATCGGAATCCATTATCAATTTTTTCTGCAATTCCTTGACAGTTGGACGCGAGTCCTTTTCACTCATATTCTTTAAAATGGCGTTTTGAATAATTGTTCGAGTTTCAACTCCTATTATTAAAATTCTCTCCTTTATCAGTTAAGTAAGCGCGCGATTCGGATTGCAAGCAATAATTACATGCTCCAGCATGAAGCTTCCAGCGTGAAAACATTTTTCAGTTCTAAAAATATGACAGTTTTGAAGTGGCCAGCCCGCTCTCCCGATCTTAATATAATTGAAAATATCTGAGCAGACCTGTCAAGATGTGTATGTTAAAGATATCAAAGAATTGAGAGACAGTATTATTAAAGATTGGAGACTTAAAACAAAAACAAAAACGTATTAAAAAATTGTACAAATCAATTCCTGAGCGTTCATTAGACGTCGTCCAACAAAAAGGTGGTATCACTAAATATTAATATACCATTGAACGAAATATTTCTTAGTATTAGTTGCATTTTTGTTGTAATGGCTTTATGGTTGTAATCATTTTGTCCTACTAAAATCAATACATTTATACATTATTTTCCTTAAGTTTCTTTGTACATGAGATACAAACGTGACATTAATTATGCTCACCTCTAAGGACATTACTAATATATAAAGTGTCTAAAATCTACGCATATTTAATTATATTACGCGAAACATTCAAAAATATCCAACGTCCTATCATTTTGTCCGGCACTTTAAATAATAGTCCTTATTTAAAACTTTTTTCCAATTCATGCGTTAAAATGGAGAAATATAATATATATTATGTTTTTATTTTTTAATACGACTGTTTTTAACGATTTTATCGTCCATTTCCTTGCCAACACAGGTGCACGCTTAATTTTATGAGCAACTGTATGCGTGAACGATATGCAAAGGAGTAAAAATGGACGTAAAGGACACGATGCGCCTCGTCCACGGCCACGGATACTTTGTAGTCGTGTTTTGGCACGTTCGAAATACTTCCAGGGAAAAAGAATTCCGTGAAATGAACCCTTTGATGGCTGAAACGAGATTCTTCGGTGGCGAGTCGCGTTAATGGTCCCTGGTGGACCATCGAACGAGCGTTTATCCGTGCCGAGGAAAATTCCTAGAGCGGTCAAAAACCCAGAAATTGTGGTGAAACGTGTTGGTGACGCCTACGGGGAGACGGAGTAAACCGTTCTTAATAAACGGCCCTGAGCTATCACGAAAACGGTCCAACGTGGTCCGCGGGCGAGGACCTTCGAACCTGCGCATCTTCCTCGTATCCGTCGCGAATGCCCTTTTCGAACGACGCTTCTTCGGGCCGTCTGCGCGCTCCGGGGGTATTTCGTTCGACAGAAAAAAAAAAGGAAAACGAGTAAACGTCGACGATACCTTTCGAGAAGGAATAGCAGAAGGTTCGCGAAATGTCGTTGCACCGAACCGAGACGGCGATTTAATTGACGGTGCTGTGCACACCGTAGGATAAACCAGCGTAACAATTTAATGGGGGTTCCTCCCACCCACGAGACCTGCCCCCGAGCCGATCGTCGCGAGAAGCGTGCCCGACGATCGGCTTTGATCTTCGCCCTTTATAAGGCAAAACCGTACGAGACCGGAGAATTAATTTCAGACTTATTTCGACAGTTATTTTCCAAGTTATGCGACCCAACGTTTAACACCTCCAAGATCATCGACCGAAATAACTTTCTTCCTGTTTTCGACTCGGTTATAGTTAAATGTCCAGCGAGCCTGACACCCACTTCCACTTCCGGTTCGTTTATTTTAGGGACGCGTAAGCGTGCATTCTCGCTGACTATTTTAATAAGGTCAGTTGCCCAAATATGGAATACCTTTTTTTATACGCATGTTTCACTTGACTACAGAACTTTTATAAAAACTTAAATATTATGAATTTATAAGAAATTTTGTGCTCTTTTCATTGATAACTAATGGTTACTTTTTTTACTGAGGTCCTCATTTTCCATATTAGGCTCATAGTACTCGTAATAGGAATAGGGGAAGTTCTCCTCGTTCCGGACACTTAAGGTTTTTTTTAAATAACAATATTAGAAATCGATATAAAGCAACAAAACGAATAATATTATAATAGTTAACTGAAACTTTGGTTAAACTTTGCTATAGAATTTGAAGAAATCATAAGGTGTCCCGTAGTGTAGTTCTTAGCTACAGGGCTCAAAATTTTTTTTCATGCATCTCCATAGATTGTGACATTTGATGAAGGACAACTAGAACACGCACCACATTTGAATTGAATTTTTGAAATTATTACGATTTCGCATTAGAGTCGAATGAACTTGTATCGTCTTATTCGAAATTTATTAACCGATATTTTTTGGTGAAATTATAATACCTTTAGTGCAGAATAATAACATCACATATAACATAGAGAGTGAGTCATAATTCGTGGTTTTTCCTTATCTATGGAAACTAAAACCGAATGTAGGTGTGCTACGTTTTACCATACGATTATTTTCAATTGAAAGGACAAGGAGACACATATGATCGTGTATCAAAAAATTTCGTTTCTTTGCATCGTGCTAGGAGGAAGATCTGTTCTCTTTTTCACGAGAATTAATAAAAGCCGCTCGATTGTTGGCTTAGTAGAAGAGGAGGTCCCAGAAACCATTTTTCAAGTACACAGTCATAGTCTTCTGTTCTTCTTGTACGCCAAGTTTCATGCTATGCTAATAGTGTTTGAGCTTCAATCACGATCAAGGCACTTGTCTTGAGATCCAATTTTATTTTCCGTACGTTGTAAAATAACACTCACAATATTTATCTATTACTAGGAAACTTTGTTCCAATAATTTTACTTTCGTCATGCCCCAACAAATATATTTCATCGGAACTTCTGGTCTCCAAAATTTTTCTACACATTCACTTTCTGTAGGAATAATATTTTGCGAACTGGACACGTCGAACTCTTAACGATGACTAAATAAGAGACGCTTCTTATTCCTATGGCCTTATTGTTGAAAGTAATATACATATAAATATTATTAATATATACAAGGTGTTCGGCCATCCTTGAGAAAAATTTTAATGGGAGATTCTAAAGGCCAAAATAAGACGACGATCAAGAATATCAATTTCTTAATTGACGCTTCGTTAAAAAGTTATTAAAAAATAAAATGCAAAAATTTCAAATCATTCTGTTAAAAATATTTTTAATTGCAGGGGTCAATTATAACCATTTTTGGTGAATAGCCATACCCCCGAAATCCTACCCACTTTCGAGACAAACATTCCTTACCGAAAATATAATCTGAGGCCTGAAATGGTTCGCCGCATGCGAATATTTAAAATGTCATGACTTCTGAACGGATTGGAGGATTTTAATGTTTCAAAGGGCAAACAACGTGTATTTTAGTGTAGAAAAGGTAGAAATTCTAACAATAAAGAAAAGGTTGTTCCTTGACCTTGTAAAATAAGAAAAACCCCATAAAAATGGTTCAATTTTCAAATGGCCATAACTCCTGCAATAGTGAATATATTTCAATGAAACTGTTTTCTGTAGTAGGGCTCATAGGTACCTACTAGAAAGTATTAGGCAACTTTTTTGTAAGGCGTCAAACAAAATTACTAAAAATCAAAAACGAATTTTTAAAAAAAAATCATCAGGGGGATAGGTACCTAGATTTTTCGACGAAAAAAAAATTTCAAATCTTCCTGGAAAAATTACTTTCGGTTGTGGATCAATTACAATCATTTTTGGTCAATAGAGATACCCCCGAAATACTACCCACTTCCAAGAAAAAAATTCGAGCTGGTGTCTGTCGACAAAATTAAAAAATCTCCAATCGTTCTGAAAAAATTATTTTCGGTTGCGGGGGTCAATTACAATCATTTTTTATGAATAGATATACCCCCGAAATCCTGCGCATTTTTGAGAAAAAAATTCAGTATGAGCAGAACTTTAAACGTTAACAACTTTTTAACGATGCCTCCATCAACAAATTGGTATTCTTGATTTTCGTCTTATTTTGGCCTGTAGAATTTCCCATTAAAGTTTTTCCCAGAGGTGGCCGAAACCCTACATATCTGAGAAATTGTACTTCTATATAAAAATATTAATTATTACTTCTAAAATAGCACAATACAATTATGTCCTAAATTGACGGAACGTCACCTATATAGCACTGACAAAGGAAGGACAAGAACTATCCAACTTCGATTTTAACGTACTTTTACAGAATGATAGTAGAATGATCCCTTTTAATGTATGTAAAATATTAGATGTAGGTATTCAATAACTTTTAAAATATAAATAATTAAAGTGGGACAACTATAAGTTCTGTATAACTCTATCTGTGCACAGGATATCTCGTGTTTAATATTAATTCAGTTTGTAAATTTTTGTGTATATTATACAATAGATTGAATTGTTTGTAAGTGTCATACAGTCCAGGCCTCAACACTTACAGATTCACTGTAGTATGTGGGCGTCATTTGATTCTGGTGATAGCAATTCTCCTAATTGCTACAATATTGCAATATTAATAAATTCCTACTTGGTGAAAAGAATCTGGTGAAAAATTTAATAAAAGGTGTTTAGGAATTAATTAATCTAAGGGATATCGAACAGAATATTCAATTTATATTAATGTATACACGTGATAACAAATGGCCAAAAACGAATTCTTTTCATGCATTATAATTTATTTGCAAACCTTTGTACAATACAGTAAAATGAACTAATATTCATGAAAAACAAATTTTGCTTGAATTTTTATTTACAAATCTATACTTTTACGAAAAATTCGCTTAATACGTAAGTTGGGCGAATAATTTTGTGACCAACTGTATAATCTAAAATGCTCAATTTTCTTCAATTCTCTAGATATTGGAATTAAACTTGAAGGAAGTATCATTCTTTAAATGTAGAATGCATCAATTCGATTTCCACAAACAGGACTTGAGACGACATTACGTTCTACATACGTCATTAATAACAAAGTTACAATTTTATTAAGGGAGGGAAATCACTGTGATGGCTGAAAATAAAAGCTACTTTCAAGAATTTTTTGGGAGTAACTTTAAAACTTCTTCACATAAATGTTTAATATTTTCGAAAATACATTTCTTCGACCACTTTTTGTAAAAATTTCGTAGAAAAATATTAATAATTATAGACATAATAAGAAACGGCGTGAAAGGCTTCCAAAAATTTATTGGAAACGGGCGGACATGTAATTTTTCACTAGAAATTCTAAAACAAGAAACCATGCAATTTTCTTAAACTATAAGACAATAGCTCCAGTTCCACGTAGGGATTTATAAAAATAATAATTTATTATAAAATGGTAGAACTTTGAAGAAAGGATCTCAAAAATTTGTGAAAAAGCCAATATTTCTTTTAACACCACATAGGAACTATTCAACCAAAAATTCCTTACGTGCATTTGAAAAGAATAGTATTAAGAATCACCATAAAAAATTTTGAGTAAATCGGATGAAAATTGACTGAGTTATTCAGCCACACAATTTGAAAAACTTGGTTTCGAAAAAAACGCGTTTAAAGTTTCATGCGTTTGATACAAAGACTCTTCATTCACCCTACTTATCTGTCTAGGCTAAATACTCTTGATCCACATAATTATTTCGATACAAATACTTTCCATTCATATGAAAACTTGACCACAGCAGGAATAATAAAAGTGTTTATTACATTTTTTGCATCTACTAAAACTGCTGCAACTTTGTCATTTTTACGAATTTTACTTTAACATTTTAGATTATTCTTAAAACGGATTTAGATTTTTGCAACTTTGTCATTTTTACGAATTTAACTTTAATTATTTTAGATTATTCTTAAAACGAATTTAGATTTTTTTCAATTCGTCACAGTGGTTTCCCCTTTTAAAACGCGGTTGTTGAAAGGTTAAACCAACGTTTCGTCTTTTCTTCGAGGAACTTACAGACGTTGAAACGTAGGTAGGTATAGTAATTTGAAAATTGTCGTGCATCGACTCGCGGCACGTTCGAGTGCGCACATTCGATGATTTAGATTCCTCTTCTCGGAGCTTAGCAAAAACCACCGCTATTGAGTAATTTTCGACCCTAATTTTGCTTGTTAAACCGAAGACAATTGCGACACTAATATAAAGCTGTTGGTTCGCAGCGTTCAATTTACTTCTAAAGACGCGATTCCCCCGTAAGCTCGCAAAAAGTGCATTGAATCGTTGAATAATTTGCCGCCGCAAAGCGTTACGGTGATGTAAAGTAATGCGATTCGTTCTTCCTTAGCGAGCTAAAATGAAGTAATATTGCTGCTACATTTGTTGCGCGACGGTGAACTCGTAATCTCGCGGCAGCGGACTAGGAAGTACGTTAATTCATATTATCTGCGCGTCTCTATCTCGGAACACGAGTCGCTGTCGTCCAGCACGACGATATTATACCGAGAAATAATTCACTTGTACTTTCTATGCATCTCGTGACTCATACTTAACATTTATATGACTTTCGAAATTGAAATTAATCGCGTGTAATCGATCGATCAATCTGAGATAGATCCACGGAACGACGAGTTATGTAATTAAAACTCGCAACTGTTCGATGGAAGTTCGTTTACTTGGCCTCCGACAGGTTTTCATATCGCCTAATCGATCAATTACATCATAAATTGATGCAGAACTTTAATCAAGACGAGCTACCGCACGCACGTACGCGCGATGTGTATTTATTGTCTCTCGTTGCGTCCCTCGGCCATCCTATTTACTGGGTTTCTTTCAAAATTTATACGCGTGCAAACGTAAATTTAACGCATTGTAAGAGATGTTCTCGCAACGCGCATTACGTAACTACTTCCTTCTTTAATGGAAATCGAATTCCATGAATTACTTTATATAATTCGTTAACATTTCTTGGCTTTTTATGTCTTATTCCCTTATCAACATCGATCCAAAGCATTTCAATTGGATTTAAATCCGTACTTTGTGCCGGCCATTTTAAAACATTAATTTTTTTCTCATCCAAAAATTGTTTTACCATTTTTGCCGTATGCTTTGGATCATTATTAGCCTGATAAATCCAATCTGTTGGTAATTTATGGCCAACAAATGGCAATAAAATGTTCTTAACAATGTTTAAATAAACAAAACGATCCATCGTTTCTTCGATACGACAGATAGAACCTGTACCATTAATGGTCATACAACCCCAAACAAATACAGATCCACCACCTCCTTTAACAGTTGATTTGGTACACTTTGTATTAAATTCCTCGTCAATACGACGTCTTATATAAATTTTACATAAATACAACTTTGAGCCATTGTTCTTCTGTCCAGTCGAGGTGGTCTCTCGCAAATTGAAGCCTCGCACGTCGATTCTTTTCAGATATCAATGGTTTGTGCCATGCCACTCGACCCATTCGATTAAATTCACATAAACGGCGTTGCACAGTTCGAACACTGATTTGATTAACCAGATGTAGAGATATTTCATTATGAATAACGACAGCGGTCCTAAAACGGTCGACCTCAGAAAGTCGATGTATCAAACGATCTGTTCGTCTGTTGGTTTTATGAAATTTTGGTTTACGGGGAATATTTTCTGCAGTTTTTCGAAGATTAATATGTTTCATGGCTTTATGATAAGCTTCAAGAGATATGCCTAATTGTTGAGAAATATTTCGATACATTAGTCCTTGTTTTTTAAGAAGCTGTACTTGGCGTCTTTGTTTTGGCGTTATAGTTTTACTCAAACTCATGATTAACGTTTCAAATCTAGTACATATGTACTTACATGCTCCGTCTAATCGCACGGACAAACTAGCAAAAACTGCTTCCGAGATTAACAAATTATAAACAAATGATGTAAACATACATTGTAATAACGTTCATAAGTATGTGTCCGCAACACTGTCGAAAAGTTGAGACAAAGTGTTATTCACCGTCTACAATAACAAAGTTATGTAAGAAATATAACAGAGAATAGTAGTATCTACCTCAACGTATAATAAAAATAGAACGATTTAAGTAACAAAGTCTTTTATGAAAAAATAACAATGAAAGTGTAATTATTAGTGTTCAGCGCGCACACTTATGTATCTTTTTCTGGTTCTGTGATCTGCTTCAAGCGGTAACTTAATAGCGCTTGAATATTTGGTGGTTGATGTAATGATTGAGATACAATTAACTATTTTAATATTTAATAATCTATCTTAGTCTACTACAGTGCGGTCTTCACCTTTCTTGTTTAAGTTTGCTAGCTGGTTTTAAAAAATGTGTAATTGATGGTAACCGATTCTAACTTTTTGTTGTTATACTTCTCCCCGGCAGAAAAGCTACCCTTAAATACAAATCGGCATTGGGTTCTGACGGGGATGAGGCACGCGGATTGGCTGCTGTGGTATTTTCAATTTTGTCAGGGAAGGCGGTCGTTTTCCCTGATTGGAGAAGTATTTGTCGAAAATATTACAGGTAACCGCCTCCAAGCCATCGGGCACCGTTAGGTACCGAGGGCACCATCGAATGACGTCCGGGAAATTCCGCGTGCCTCGACCGTAGCAGGTAATAATTTTTATGAAGCGCCTTGACCTTACTAACAAGTAACACTACTCAACTGATACTCACTGATTTGAATGAAATTTAACGTACTTATTAAACACCGAAAAATATTAAATACGTGTTTTTTTGTTTCGGCTCAATGCGCTTTTTAGGGTTAGAAAGCACCCCTCAACCTCTGGAGATGGAAACGATTGTGGCTAATTATTTCTTAAAGGATACAGTTTCTGAAAAAAGTACTAAATTCAGAGTTGTACAGTTCAGAGTAATGCACCTTGAGGTCGATTTTCAAGGTCATTTGAAAATCATTTCATGTTTATCGAAGGGAGTATTTTGCTTTTCACCCCGAGAATCGATAGAGCGTAAAATTTTACATTCATTGTCAGAGCGTTGATGGTTTGTAAACAAAACAAACTTCTGCAATTTAAAATTGTTTATTGATTCAACCAATTAAGGCAAGATCAGTCAATAATTCGATCAATAAAGAAATTAAAAGTTAATTATTCATTCAAATAATTTAAGATGTGTGATCGAGATCCAGGCAGTGAAGGCAACATTTCATAATTTCTTTTCACATATGTCTATGAATATAAATTCCATGGTAATTGGCATTATTCTTTATATTCATGACAATAATGAGGAATAGCTTTATCTTCTATCGCAAAAAAAATGCTTCATACATAGAGAGTTAGTACACCACGCACATTTTATTACTGCAATGTTATTGCAGATTTTTCCAAAGTTACTTATAAAACTTTTTCCTCCATATTTTTTCTATAAATTTGAGCCTATTTTCCCATAACGTCTGATTTTTCCTTTTTTGGGAAAATAACGCAACAAATCAATTTTGAAGACAGATTAGAGTCATCGCATAAAATTACTGATTATAAATACCGGATGCGCTCAAGATCCAGCAAATGCTAAATCCGGCCAGTCCGGTTATTATTTCCAAATTTAATTGACTTTGAAAATCGACATAAGGTCGATTTCAAGAACGCCATCACAAGTGCATCACTCTGAACTGTACAACTCTGGATCTAGTACTTTTTTCAGAAACTGTATCCTTTAAGAAATAATTAGCCACAAACGTTTCCATCTCCAGAGGCTGAGGGGTGCTTTCTACCCCTAAAAAGCGTATTGAGCCGAAACAAAAAAACACGTATTTAATATTTTTCGGTGTTTAATAAGTACGTTAAATTTCATTCAAATCAGTGAGTATCAGTTAGGTAGTGTTACTTGTAAGCCATGCAAGACGAAATAAAACTGAAAAATGTTTAAGCCTAAAATGGAGAACCAAATTGCGGATTATAAAACGGCGTGGAAGACAACCGATGGTCGATGGCTTCATAAACTTATTCTTGCTACGGGTCAGGGGGGTTTCTTTAGACCTTTTGGCGGGCGTACATGGGTCCCGCTGTAATTAATGTTGTTACCTGGTAACAATTAGCATGTTCGTAAGTATATGTTTGCCACTGTATGTAGGACGCGATGGGATTCCCATCTTTTTGGGTAATTTTCTATTCGCCTCAAACAGTCTGGTATTCCATATTTGCAACGTTTCCTCTATCCCTTTTTCCAAATCTCAATTCACGTTTACAAATTTGAACAATTGGCCAGAACATACGATAAAGCGTAGATTAGACAATCCGTTGAATAAACTTGGCAAGACGTCCACGGAAAGTTAATTGTCAGCAATGGTAAGTCCGCGGGAAACAAGGCGCAGACTAAAATCTTTGAACCGGCCAGTGACCTTCCCCGCGAGTTCTCAGCAGATCTGTCGCGATTCTGCACACACGAGATACGCGCAAGTACGCAAGATGAAGGTCGTGCGAATGCTTAAGCGTAATCTTGTTCGTCGTGGGAGAAAAAGAGAGGGTGCTCGCGACGAAACAAGGAACATCGAATGCCCGATAGTAGAGGGTTAACTAGCATCGATCTCAGGATGAAGAACTAGAAGCGGCAATTAACTTAAGCTCAGCTATATTTCCTGCTTATTTCTTTCAACCGTAGCTGGGCAACAACTTCGTCCTCGTTATTTTATCTTTCAGCTCTTCGAGACACGAGTTGATTCACGAATCTAGATACAGCGAGTGAGGGCTACGAACGACGAGCATACCGAACTTTACACACTTGTTGATCTAGTCATTATGATCACGAATATGCAGAATTATAGGAGGAAAATTTTTCAGATATTAATGTCTCAATAAAATTTCAATACTTCGCCTATCAAGTAGGACTTTGAGGCGATCGTAATGTAAGTATTGAAAAGTAAATTTAGTCTAGGGTAAAAATTAATCTCTAGTGTAAATTGTATGCGTGAATGAATAGTTGAATAGAATGAATAGAATGGGACTCGTATTCTAAGAGCGAATCTTCATACAAGGTCCAGATAAGTTTAGAGTTTGGGAGTTTAGGCGAACCGTATCGCATAGCCTCATCGGCACTTGAATTCGATCAGTCGCTGTAGTCGAAAATATTAGGGTGGGGAAAAAAAAAATCCATTATTTTCACGTTTATTTTAAGACTTTATTGTCCGACTTGGGGTCAAATATGTACCTTTTTGTTTTATAATTTGTTGCCATTCGATTTCGTTCCGTTTAGCCCAGGCTACAAAGATGGAAATTTGATCCATCAATTTGTGTGACACCCAAACATCGAGCTTCTTTTTGAATTCAGCTTTATGCAAATGGTTTAAAACTGTTTTGTGATCGATTTTTAGCGCCTGGGCGGTGCTACGACTACAAACATGTCGGTCTACTTCGATCATTTCCATGATTTTATCGACATTTTCGACATTGGCTGTGACAGTATCAGGACTATAAAAACCATTCACAATTTCAGCCACCTAGCTTTTCGCCTTCATTAAAGCAAAGTTGTAAAATATACCGAATTTTCTCTTTGTTAACTTCCATCTTTTACACCATGTAACTCATAACTGAATCGATCAACCAAAAAACTGTAAAAGAATTTCTTTTAGTACGGAATGTCACTTTTCCAACGACCACAATATATTATTACAGCCATCTAGGTGAAAAATAATGGATTTCTTTTTTGCCAGCCTAATATAATGTGAGGTTAAAAATATTGCGTATGTTTAAAACATCATAATTTCTGAACGGATCGGAGGATTTTAATGTTTCAAAATGCAAACAACGCGTATTTTAGTGAAGAATATTTAAAAATTCCAAAAATGTTCGAAAAGTTGTTCTTTAACACCGTAAAATGAGAAAAGCCACATGAAAATAGTCCAATTTTCAAACAACCATAACTCCTATAATATTCAATGGTTTTCATTGAAATTTATTTATGAAGTACAGCTCATGGATATCTACAAAAAAGTATTAACCAACATTTCCCTACAGCATTCCCTGTATACATCAAATTTTCTGTGACTGGAGACTTCTGTTGTTAGACTTTAGTTATCAATGAACTGGTTGCACTTTGACAAGAAGTACATGTTGGTTTGTCTCTTCCAAAAGAGAAAGTTTTCATTCCTTGACAAAAACCATCGACGCGTGTGTTGCGTTTCGCGTTTCGAGATACAAGTCAAAAGGGTGCAGCTGTGTCCCTTCCTTGGCTTGTTTAGACAAAGAACAGGACCGATTGGGTCTGAGGGTACGGGACGAATTTTTCGTCACTGACCTTCTTATTCTGGATGTTTCTTTCACACTGTGTAGACGTGCCTTCCAAGTGTTTCAAATAATATTAAAGCTTAGTTCAAAGGAACTTTGAACAGATTGTTTTTTATTCTGTTGAATTATTAATAAATAATCATTTACAAAACTGAATCTAATAGTAAGAAACACTGTCCATTATCTGCATACGAAGACCGTATTGGCACCATCGGACCTAGGGGCCTAGGACTGTCTTGTCGTCAAGGGCCAGAGAATTAAACATCGTGCAGGCAATGGTTTCTTTCCTTCTTTAAGTGGTCGCCAGATTTTCCTTTAGGGGATCTAAGTGTTGCTTTACTTCTCGTTCAGTTCAAGACGTCCTTCCGAACCATACAATAAAGTTTAATTCTTAAAGTATAAAAGATCACTGCTTTTTCACCCATTTTGCAATATATTCCACTACCTATTTCCAATAGAACATTTTATTTCGCTCGAAACGGTATTCTCAAGCCCAGAAATGAAAGAGAAGAGGAATTCGCGAACTCTGAAATCCGAAGACTAAACAAAACTCGGGAAAACATAATTGCTCTGATCGTAGCCACGAGACAGCGATCGCTTGAACAATCGGTTCGAAGAGAAAACAAGACTGCAAAGAAGAACAGGAGGTTCTACTCCCCCTCCTCGGTCAATAATGAACATTCCTCGTCTTCCTTCCCGACCCCTCTCCTTTATCTGGACCCGTTCACCGATTCTCGAGTTGACTTATTCCCGCTCATTGTCGCCATTTCAAGCTGCCCGTCCCGAGGGAAAGAGAGAACGAGAATGCGGCGAGCAACGAACCAAGCCGAAGAAGAACGCTTTTGCGGGAGAGCGGATTCGACCTAGGAATTTATCACCGCTACCGACAGCCATTAATATGGCATTGTGCGCCCGCGGACACCGGCAGTGGCTCGTCCATCTTTTCGTGACGCGTTAACGACTGACCTCTGCCGCGAACGACGGCTCCTGAAATTACGTACATGCGTCGCCAACTTACGATCCAGATCCACCGTCGAATCATCGACCCTAACAGTTACTTCTAAATCTAAATTTCTAACATACAAACGAAATCTAACATTTCCTACAAACAATTCTCTTACTATACATTGTGTAAAATAAGTTCCCGGAATATCTCACTTTCAAATCCTACAGTGCATGTATTGAAACAAATTTTTGTATCTAAGTAGGTAACATTGTATTCAGTTGTTACGCTGATCGCAATATGACAACCAGTGTGTTCACGGCAGTTATTTACACCAGTCGATCTCGAGTATGCTCTATGATTTTTGCGATGGAAAGAACTGTCGAGCAAACTATTTGCCTTAAATTTTGCGTTTCTAACGAAATTTCTTCGACGAAAACATCGAAAAGATAAAAAAAATGATCATCGATAATCGTCGCCTGAGTGTTAGAGAGGTGGCTCATGAAGTGGAAATGTCTCCCATGTCCGTGCATAACATTTTAACTGAAGTTTTGGATATGAGACGCGTCGCTGCACGACTTGTTCCGAAGGAGCTGAATTTTCTGGAAAAAGAACATCGAAAAGCAGTTGCTGAAGACATGATTTCACGAGCTTCTAGTGAGTTTACCTTCATGAAACGCATCATAACCGGTGATGAAACATAGGTTTATGAATACGATATGTAAACAAGTCAACAATCTTCGGAATATAGCTTAGAAAATGAACCAAACTCTAAAAAACCGCGTCAAAGTCTCTCGAAAATTAAGGTCATGCTCACTGTTTTCTTTGATTATCGTGGTGTTGTTCATTCGAAATTCCTTCCAGATGGACAAACAGTAAATAAAAAATACAATTCTTGTGAAAAACAATTCTTGGATCCTGCACTACGATAATGCTGCATCGCACACATCGATCTTGATACGCGAATTTTTGGCTAAGAACTCAACAAATGTGATCGAACAAGCACCGTATTCACCAAATATGGCTCCCTGTGACTTTTTCTTATTTCCGAAACTCAAATTACCGCTTCGGGGAAAGCGTTTTGAGTCGATAGAGGCCATAAAAGAAAATTCGCAGAAGGAGCTGAAGGCGCTACCTTCTTCAGTGTTTAGAAAGTGTTTTGATGACTGAGAGAAGCGTTGGCATATGTGCATTGCTTCTGATGGGACCTACTTTGAAGAGGACAAAATAAATTTGGATGATTAAGTAAGCAATTTGAGTTTTATTTACAAATTCCGGGTATTTATTTTACACAAGGTAAACAGAAAATTATTTAACCCCCTAGTACCGACACATAGTGGTCGGAATTGAAGAATTCAGTGACGTTTTGGCAAAAAATCAATTTTGTCATATCAATATCTGGTTAATGTTTTGTTGTATTCCTCTTAATAACACTTTATTAAACGTCGGAATTCTAGGTTGTGTGGACTAATTGGCTATTCCTAGTCTTAGACTAAAAACTTTGCGCGTTCGTGCAACTGTCAAAAATCAGAATCTTCATTTAGGGAAAAGCGCAGGATGTATATACAGGGTTGGAAAAGAGGGAAAGATGGGGAGAGAAAAGGGCAAGACACGGAGAGCTTCCAAAAATGAGTCAGTGGTCAAAGTTCGGGTGTAAGTCAAGATAAACGATACTCAATTTTTTCCATATTTACAAAAATACTGTCATTGACTGCCAAACAACAACTGAGCGTCCAAAATTGCTGAAATTTTCACAGACAATTGTCAAAGTGTATACCATTGTACTACCAGAATGGTTTTG
Organism: Colletes gigas; assembly: GCF_013123115.1. Lineage (NCBI taxonomy): Eukaryota > Metazoa > Arthropoda > Insecta > Hymenoptera > Colletidae > Colletes > Colletes gigas. Next base: position 282,980 of record NW_025106701.1, read on the forward strand.
ACAAGAAACGCCACCTTCGTGTCGAGGCCCAAAACTTTTCAGACGACGCTCGTATTGTAGGACGGTCTTCGAAAAACTGTTTAGATTATACACTCTCAAAATGTTTATACTATAGTGCTGATAGGCCTTCGACTCTTTGTTGACTAAGGCTTTGATCTTTTTACTGCAGTCAGTTGAAATAGAACCATTAGAGAACAATTTTAAATGGATGTATTATATTAAAAATTATTGTTAAGTTTTAAGATTTTAAGAAATTTAGAGATAAAAATACAAGAGAATTTTTAAAATTAGTAACAAACGAAGATCTGTTTCACAGACTTCTCCTAACATCTGATCCCTACATATCTACAATAAGAATAAAATGTTACAATAAAAAATGCACAAAACTAGATGCTGAAGCTGCAAAATTCTTTACTGAATAAAAGTGAAAAGCACATATTACAATATATGACTTTTGTATATTATTGTTTTTATTGTTAAAATATATAATTGTTATTGTAATTTTTGTTAATCTACTTGTAAATTAACATTCCTACGTTACTCAGATCAAATTCTATGTAATTATTTTCTATGGTTCAAAAGTTACACAAAAATGTCACTGAATTTTTCAATTCCGATCACTGGCACTATCACGACAGTTTGGCAGTCATGATTGAACCCAAGATGACCCATAACTTTACGAATATAAATATTATCAACTGTAATTTTGTTATTACTATAATTTTATCGTACTTTTTTTTAATTTATCAGGCGAGTTGTACTAATCGCATAATTGAACAACACAAGAGTATGAAAAGTAACATTTATTTGAAGTTTCCGAAAAAATTAGATCGCGTATGCTAAAAATTATTAATTTCTAGCACAAAATATTGGGACGATCAAGAACATTTTGCACAGTCAGCTAGATGTATGGTGATTGAAGAAATTTACGGAACCTTGAACACGGTTGCTTTCAAAGAATATCGTAGAATTACCGTCGTCAATTATTTTCAACGAACAATCAACCACAGATTGAATAATAACTCACCGCTGTAATTACTGTGATTGTTAGAGAACTCTTTATTCGTATATCTTTCGCGAAGGAGTTTACAGCGAAGAGCAGTGCGCGAACGAACGAAACCAAAATTCATACAATTAATTCCTTCATGCGGATTATGAAACCGTTCGTCAAGTCTCGACCGAAAAATATCGATGTCGGTGTTTCAAATGTTAAACCGAAACTAAATTATACCCTACAGGCGTACCGTCAGAAATTTTATATAAAAACTAATACGATGATTGACAAGTATCAATTTATTAATCGAGTAAGATGAAAAAAATGAGTACAGTTCCTTATGATTTTTTATTTCGATTATTTACCGTTACCCAAGATATGCGAGATAGGATATGCCTCGCATACCTAGGGTATAAATTAGTCCCTAAATACTTCCTATCAAAGTTGATCAGTATTTAACCGACAAGAAATTGCTATTGTTCAAATTTAGAAACAAATTTACAGTACAACCCCCCTACATATTTGTAAACGAAACTAGACATTTTTAACTTCATAGTATTGTAGGGCATATTGGGTACCTTCATTCTACATAAATCGGGGTTTAAGCAACCGGAATGCATCGGACAACTTCGCCCTGATGTTTAGGAATCGAATACGTGTAAAAATACAACGATGTTAGGTACAATTCGCCGAATTATAATTCTTGCAATTGTTTAAATTTGAAAACAAATTTACAGTGCAAATCTGATACATATTTTTAAACAAAACTAGGTTACCTTTTAACTTCATAGCATTGTAGGGCACATGGGGTGCCTTCACCTACATACAGTTACGGACAAAATTAAGTGGACAGCTAGGAGATGTAAATATGGATTAAATTTAATCAAAGTAGCATAGTTATTATACACTTAAGTTTTATACAGTGTGTTCGACCACCTCTGGGAAAAATTTTAATGGGAGATTCTAAAGGCCAAAATAAGACGAAAATCAAGAATAACAATTTGTTGATTGAGGCCTCGTTAAAAAGTTCTAGTGGTTTTCACTCAGAAAACAGTAAGGCTGTCGATGCGTCAATAAGTAGAGTTTCCCATACTGAGTGAGAACCACTAACACATGCACGCAGCTGTTCGCAGATTGCCGCTCTACAGGCGGAATTTTAAACGTTAATAACTTTTTAACGGAGCCTCAATCAACAAATTGGTATTCTTGACTTTTCGTCTTATTTTGGCCTCTAGAATCTCCCATTACAATTTTTCCCAGAGGTGACCAAACATCCTGTATATTTTTATGGCTCATGGATTATTTAGCGAATAATTTAAATTAATATTTACATTTGTGTTAAAATAAAGTACAGGTAGCCCTCCTACAACACGGGATCCTATAACACGGTTTCGCTTTAACACGATAAGAAAATTGCGAAAACCTTTTGTACAACACTGTACTGCTACAGTACTGGATAACATGATTTTTGCTTAACATGTTTAAAAACTAAATTACCTTAAAATAATGACGCGAAGGGCTGGCGAATGGGTTATAGTGGCTTTACATGAAAATATATAAACAAATTGTAATTTATTAAATTAAGGTTGCGTTAAATTAAAATAATATTTTTTGTGTTTTTTTTTGTTTTGTGTTATACATACATTTATATTTTTCATAAAAATTAAGTTGCTTATGTAGAATTAAAAAAAAATATTTGTTTTTAATAAGTTTTCAGAACGTAATTCCCCTTTTTATACTGGTTCTGAGTCTCATATAACACGGTTTCACACATTTCATTTTCTAGGAACCTATCTACCGTGTTATAGGAGGGTGTAGTCCGATAGTAATATAGAATATAATTTATTCAAGTCTAATAAATCATACAGCGAAATTCATCGAAACTGTTTCGATAATAATACAGACGCACGAGACTTCCTCGCGACCGCGTGGCGAGCTTCACTTGGGGGTTTCCCTACTATCGGCCAGTATTCCAACGTAAAGCGCCATCGTGCGGCCATAAGTGTGCCACAGAGGGTTACCTGTAACTGTATATTTTGTTTCGCTCCTTTTTCCACTGAATGAACAGAAAATACATTTTTTTATCAGGAATTTTTTCTTGCCTTTTCCTATTATTGCTTCAAGTCTATGTTGTTTCAAATTATCAGAAAGTTTACATGGTGGGTCGATGCGTACATAATTTCCTGTACTTGAAATGGTTTATGAGACACAGTGAGTGTCATTTAGGAGAGTTACCTGTACGTGTAAAAATTCAAGGATGTTAGGTGTGAGCGATCGGGTCGCCGAACTATAATTCCCAGTACAGTTCTGTTTGCGGCACCAATCGGTAGCAGCGCCTCATTACTTTCAGCGCGGAGGTTCGTTTAGTCGTGACGCGAGGGAAGCCTCTCCGCCGTGCGTCGATCCTCGCGCTGTCGAACGATCATTAATCATTCCCGGCGCTGTGACTGTGACGTACTGATGTTTTCACCTTGGCAATGATCCAGGAAACGAAGAGTTCCATCGCGGGAATCCGCATGACTCGGTCCAAAGACGTTTCTATTCAGGTTGCCGCACGTGGTTCCATGGTATATCGCCGGCAATCCGCGGGATGAGTTCATAAGTTAAGCATTTCCGCATAGATCTTGACGCGCGCGTGCATATACGCGCATACACGGTGCCCCCATCGAAATATATTTTCACAGGCGTGAACGTTCCATTATGATGGTAGCCATTATCGATCCTGGTTCCGTGTTTTCCATTTTCACAGAAAGTCGTTCCGAAAATTACACGAAAGCAAGTTCGCTGAACGAAACAGCGACGATAGGTCGCGTTAATCGCGATGGATTTGTTGAAGAATTGACGATGAATTTTCGCGAAACACCCTGTGTGCGCATGGTCACACATACGTAAACGTTCCCGTCCATTAAACGGCACTCGCGCGGGGCAATAGACCGAGGATAATGCGAGATTTATCGGGATATCTCGTACGAGGACCAGTGAATTAGTAATTGTCGGATTTCACGGAGACCTCACCCCCGCCTAGCCGAATGGCCAGGACATCCACGTAACTCATTTATATTACTCGAAAATTAATATTAACCCTAGAATGCCGAGACTAAGTGTTTTTTTACTTTTCAAACAGTAAATATGATAGCAATACTCCCAGACGAGGGAAATATTCTAGCGTTATGCTGGTAAGTACGTTTTATTCCATTAAATACGTGCACGCGTTTAGTATTAAAAGGGACGGTTTAAAAATGCATATTCAAAATTTTAATTTGAAATAATTTTAGGGGACTTTATTCACTTTTCAAACAAGAAAATTCGTCAATAATAATTGAATTCAGTTTTGCTCAGCTTCGACTTGAAGAGTGTGTGTATGTTTCACACATCAAAATGTGAAGTTAACGCTTGCTGGTGCTAAATTACAGAAGTTAATACCTTCATCTTCTGATTTTCCGTACACGCACAAGAATATGCTATCACATATACGTTGTAATGTGAAGGTTTACTTGAAAAGCATTCTATTATGTCTACCTCGTATTGCCAATGGACAAATACCGCTAGATTTAACCTTTTATGGGCCGCGTAATTTTCAAATCACATGTCTTGATAATATCTATGCATAAACTCGATCCTGAGATTTCGGACTCCCACCCACCCCTACTAATAACCCCGGTTGATGTTGATGCGATATATCATTATCAAGAAATATTTCAAATACGAATTGATGAAACATATAATTAAACTATTATTTTAAAAGGTATTTTATCTCATCTGTTATTTTAACCCTCTGTGGGCCCTTGTAACTTTCACATGCTAATATATTGACATTTTATCAAATAATTTTAGTTTTTTCAGAAGATGACTTATACGTCTTAATTATATTATGTATCTGCGATACCAATAACAATATTGATGCCGGTTGGCAGCACCATCAACCTGAAATATGAAAGTAAATGCCTTGTAAGATTATATTTAAAAAAAAAATTAGGCCCATAGAAGGTTAATTTAGGAATAGTAGAATATTTAACGACAAATTTACCGGAATTATTATATTTAAAGTCGATTACCAGAATTACGTGTTCATGACTTCATTTTAAAAAATTAGAGTTGCTATTTCAAATTCGCAAAAGAAAGTTTAGAACCTGAAGAGTTTGTCGTCGACGGAGATTTTTCAGAAAATTACACATTTATTATTTAAGACGAAATTCCGAACTATCGTTGGTCCAACAAACAAAAGCTTGGAGAAAATAACTTCAGTAATTTAGTATCAGAAAGCATTAACTTCTCATTTTGATGTGTGAGACATACACACTATGGTGATCCTTATTTTTCGACTTTTGATTACTTTTTGTCGCAATTTCACAAGTTTTTTGATAATTTCATTAATTTGGTAATATCCATGCTGAAGGTAACTCTTGAGTGTGGTTATGTTAATAATATTATGTATTGTTAATGATCTTTTTAAATGTTCGCAAAGATGTTCAATAATGGTAACATCAGGACATCGTGAAAGTGTTTTTAATTGATGCGATACATTATAAAGTAACCATTCTTGAGTTTTCCCAGCACAATGCTCAGAATCATTATCATGAACAAGAAATCATTCCCTAAGCCCAACTTTTCAGCACTTGCTTTTACATTATTTTTTAAAATATTTATGTATACGTATTGGTCCACTTTCCCTTCGATAAAGTTCAATTTTCCAACACTAGCAGGTGATATGCTCTCCCATATTATCAAGTAATCACCGCCATGTTTTACAGTTGAGGCTAAACACCTTTCATTAAATTTTTCACCAGATTCTTTTCATACAATTTGTTGTCTTTTGGTATTCATCGCTGAAAATTATTTTTTCCAGAATTCTTCCGACTCATTAATATGCTTATTTGTAAATTGCCTTAATAGTGATTAATCAAATGATGATGTTTAGAATAATCATGGCCTTCTGTAAAGCAATTAATAAAGCTCAATGGTAGCTAGGAAAATTAGCATTAGCATTAAAACAGACTGAAAATGCAATGTAAAACTTACGAAAGTTATAATAGGATAAAGGAAGTAGAATAGTTTAACTAATGGTACCCAAAGATTCAAACCAAGGGAGATAGTATACAGAGGCAACTCTCTAAGAAAGAACACGAACTGTTCGACTTCGATTTTAATGTGTTTTTGCAGAATGATGTAATAGTAGAGTGATCGCTTTTACTGTATGTAAAATATTAGGTGTAGATACTAAACACTTTTTAAGTTATAAATAATTAAAGTGGAGCCATTATAAGTTCTGTATAACTACATATATTCATAGGATATCTCGTGAGATTTAATATTAATTCAGTTTAAAAGTTTTTGAATATTTTTGTATTGGAAAAAAATATGTACCAAATAGGAATTTATTAATGTTGCAATACTGTAGCAATTAGAAGAATTGCTATCACCAGAATCAAATGACGCCCAGATACTACAATGAATCTGTAAGTGTCGCGGCCCGGACTGTATGACACTTACAAACAATTCAATCTATTGCATAATATACATAAAAACTTACAAACTGAATTAATATTAAACACGAGATATCCTCTGAACGGATAGGGTTATAGAGAACTTATAATTGTCCCACTTTAATTATTTATATTTTAAAAAGTATTGAATATCTACATCTAATATTTTACATACATTAAAAGGGATCATTCTACTATCATTCTGTAAAAGTACGTTAAAATCGAAGTTGGATAGTTCTTGTCCTTCCTTTGTCAGTGCTATATAGGTGACGTTCCGTCAATTTAGGACATAATTGTATTGTGCTATTTTAGAAGTATTAATTAATATTTTTAAATAGAAGTACAATTTCTCAGATATGTAGGGTTTCGGCCACCTCTGGGAAAAACTTTAATGGGAAATTCTAGAGGCCAAAATAAGATGAAAATCAAGAATACCAATTTGTTGATGGAGGCTTCGTTAAAAAGTTATTAACATTTAAAGTTCCGTCCGTACTGAATTTTTTTCTCGAAAATGGGCAGGATTTTGGGGGTATGTCTATTCATCAAACATGATCATAATTGGCCCCCGACACCGAAAATAATTTTTCTAGAAAGATTTGAAATTTTTTTTCGTCGAAAAATCTAGGCACCCCCTTCGATTTTTCTGAAATATTCGTTTTTGAATTTTAGTAATTTTGTTTGACGGCCTACAGAAAAGGTGCCTAATACTTTCTTGTAGGTACCTATAAGCTCTACTTTAGAAAACAGTTACATTGAAATATATTCACTATTGTAGTAGTTATGGCGATTTGAATATTTGACCATTTTTATGGGGTTTTTTTCACATTACGGCGTCAAGGAACAACTTTTCTAATATTCTTTGAATTTCTACATATTATTGGTCAAATTGCGCGTTGTTTGCCTTTTGAAACATTAAAATTCTCCAATCCGTTCAGAAGTTATGACATTTTAAAGATTCGCATACTGGTAACCATTTCAAGCCTCAAATTATATTTTCGGTAAGGAATGTTTTTCTTGAAAGTGGGTAGGATTTCGGAGGTATGTCTATTCACCAAAAATGATTGTAATTGATCCCTGGAACCAGAAATAATTTTTTGAGAATGATTTGAAATTTTTGAATTTAATTTTTTAATAACTTTTTAATGAAGCGTCAATCAAGAAATTGATATTCTTGATCGTCGTCTTATTTTGGCCTCTAAAATCTCCCATTAAAATTTTTTCCAGTTGTGGCCGAACACCCTGTATATATTAATAATACTTGTATATTACTTTCAACAATAAGGCCATAGGAACAAGAAGCCTCTCTTATTTAGTCATCGTTAAGAATTCGATGTGTCCAGTTCGCAAAATATTATTCCTACAAAAAGTGAATGTGTAGAAAAATGAAGACCAGAAGTTCGGATGAAATATAATTGTTTGGGCAAGACGAAAGTAAAATTATTGGAACAAAGCTTCCTAGTAACAGAAAAGTACTGTGTGTATTATTTTACAAAGTACGGAAAATGAAATTGGATCTCAAGACAAGTGTCTTGATCGGGATCAAAGCTCAAAAACTATTAGCTTTGCATGAAACTTGGCGTATAGGAAGAACAAAAGACTATGACTGCTAACCCGGACCGACCAGTCGCGACTCTAACGCGATTATGCAGGGTGTTCGGTCACTCCGGGGAAAAATTTTAACGAGGCATTTTAAAGACCAAAATAAGACGAAAATCAAGAGTCCCAATTTATTGATGGAGGCTTCGTTAAAAAGTTATTAACAATTAAATTCAAAAATTTCAAATCGTTCTGGAATAATTATTTTCGATTGCTGGGGTCAATTACAATCATTTCTAATGAATAGACATACCCTCGAAATCCTATCCACTTTCTAGAAAAAAATTTGCGAAGGTGTGAAATTTTTTGGACGGAAAAACAAATTTCAAATCGTTCTGGAAAAATTATTTTCGATTGCGGAGGCTAATTACAATCATTTTTTATGAATAGACATACCCCCGAAATCCTGCACATTTTCGAGAAAAAAATTCAGTACGGGCGGAACTTTAAACGTTAATAACCTTTTTAACGAAACCTCCATCAACAAATTGGTATTCTTGATTTTCGTCTTATTTTGGCTTATACAATCCCCCATTAAAATTTTTCCTAGGGGTGGCTGAACACCCTGTATAGATCGTCGTACTAGTTTATGACATAATCGCGTTAGAGTCGCGACCGATCGGTCCAGACCACGAGCACGATACAAAGAAACGTAGTTTTTTGACACACGATCGTATGTGTCTCCTTGTCTTTCAATTGAAAATAATCGTATGAGAAAGCGTAGCATACCTACATTCGGTTTTAGTTTCCATACATAATGAAAAGCCACGAATTATGACTCATTCCCTATGTTATATGCGATGTTTAATAATAAATTGAATGATAGTATTGAAGATCACATGTAATGTTATTATTCTACACTAAAGGAATTATAATTTCACCAAAAAATATCGGTTAATAAATTACGAATAAGACGATCGAAGTACATCCGACTCTAATGCGAAATCGTAATAATTTCAAAACTACAATTCAAATGCAGCACGTGTTCTAGTTGTCCAATCACGCTAAAACTTGGCATAAATGATTTCTTTATCAAGTGTCACAATCTATAGCGGTGCGTAAAAAAAAAAGTAACAAAATAAAATTTTGCCCCGTGTAGCTAAGAACCACTCTAGTGTATACGATAAAGGTGAGCGAGATTTTATTAATATCCATCTTCCATCCTACTCCGGCAGAAAGAAAGCAGTGTCACCCGATTAAATATTCGCGCGCGTAACACGGAAGTCTGGAATAACCGTGGTCAAATAATGGCGGTTTACCAAATTATTTTACAGGGGAATGAACACCTTCGTGACGCGAATTTTACCTCTGGCTCGTTCTCCTTCCCGTACCGACAATACGGACGCCACGCGGAATAATATTTTTGAATTGGCTCGTTACCGAAACCGTGAATTACGATTGGACATTTCTCTCTCGCGCCACGGAAGCCCATTAACATTTTTTTGTTCGACAACTTCATAAATAATGACGGTTCACAGAGCGCCGTGCAGGAGTCGAGGCCCTTCAAGTTGGCACACAACGCACCACCGAATAATCGGCTCAAACAATTCGATACCCATTTTCCCCCTTTTGCGTTCAAGTAACAAATCGACGTAATAGGTTTAAAATTCGTACGCGGCTACAATTTTGAACAATTAAAATATTTTAATCGCGTTAAGGGTTTGAGGAAACTTTTCGCCACTTTCCACATATATTCTTCAACATTTCAAGATGCAAATATTTTTTTTTCATTACGTTTTATCGACTTTGGATGAAATAATAAATGTTATTCCTTATGTGCAGTTTAGCATTTTTCTCCTTCAATGTAGAATAAAAAATCGAACGATATTTTATTCATAATAGTACTACGCGTCGTATGAACACTAAAATCCACCTTAAAAAATATAAAATTGTCGGAGATACACAGCTCTGAACACGAAAAAATGATTCTTGTAATAAATTTTTAATTTAATTATGCAATAAACATAGTTTAAATAATTATTATTATGAAGGATGTTAGTTCATAAGACACGTAGTATTATTATGAACAAATGTCGTTCAATTGTTTATTCTAGATTAAAGGAAAAAAATGCTAGACTGCACATATGGAATAACATTTATTATTTCATCTAAAGTCGATAAAACGTAACAAAAAAAAAATATTTGTATCATGAAACGTTAAAGAATACATATATGTGAAAAGCGACGAAAAGTTTCATTAAACCCTTATGCTGTAAAAAAATTGACAAATATAACTTCACGTTTTACCATTTTACATGAGTCTCCCCCCTTAAGGGCGTAGAGATCGATTCGAGCTTACCGTTGATCGTTTCGCGGTTCTGTGTCGAGTTGTCGATATCGCGTTTCAACGCAGCCAATCCTGTATCGAGATTGCATCGATACAAGAGTTTACGACAACTGCTACATATTTCAGAGTAATCTAAATTGTTATTTTTTGTGGTTTAGATAAACACTGGGTCGGAGTTAAAAATAAGGAAATTTATTTCTAGAACGACTTATACCATTGTAGGGATTCGTCTTAGCCAATGCTTATGTTGTCGAGTGCGTGTGCGCGAATGTGTTAAGCGCGAGAATTCAATCAGAAGAACGAATGAAAATAATTGTTAAGTTTATACGAATTAAAATGCATTTTATATTATCCATTTTATAACGATATTTGTGATTGACGGAATTGTAAAAATTCATGAGTTGTTGCGATTTGTGCATGTTAATGTTAATGTTTCTTTAAACTCCACGAAATTTGAATAAAAGTCTAGATCATTCTAACAATGACCCGCACCATTATGATACGTGATATCGGTGTTATTGCGTTGCACGTGATTATTAAAAAAGTATGTTTAAAACAATTCTTTAAAAAAAATAACGTTGTACCTTATACAGGGTGTTCGGTCAACCTTGGGAAAAATTTTAATAGGAGATTCTAGAGGCCAAAATAAGACAAAAATCAAGAATACTAATTTCATGACTAAAGCTTCGTTAAAAAGTTATTGAAAATTTAAATTAAAAAATTTCAAATCATTCACAGAAAAATTATTTTCGGCTACAGGGATCGATTACAATCATTTTTGGTCATTACACATACCCCCGAAATTCTACCCACTTTCGAGAAAAAAGTTCCTTACCGAAAATATAATTTCTGGCTAGAAATGTCTGCCCGAATTTTCATGCAAATCTTTAAAACATCATAACTTCTGAACAGATTGGAGGATTTTAATTTTTCAAAGTGCAATCAACACATATTTTGGTGAAGAATATGTAGAAATTCTAACAATATTGAAAAACTTATTCCTTGACCCCGCAAAATGAGGAAAACCCCATAAAAATAGTCTAATTTTCAAACTGCCATAACTCTTACAATAATGAATATATTTCAATGAAACTTTTTTCCGAAGTAGAACTCATGGGTACTTACAAAAAATATTAGACAATTTTTCTATAGAGCGTCAAACGAAATTATTAACAATGAAAAACGATTTTCAAGAAAAATCCCAACTTCGCGGAATAAAAAATGTCAAATCGTTCTGGAAAAATTAGTTTCAGTTGCGGGGGCCAATTACAATCATGTTTGGTCAATAGACATATCCCCGAAATCCTGCGCATTTTTGAGAAAAGAATTCAGTACGGGCGGAACTTTAAACGTTATTAACTTTTTAACGAAGCCTCCATCAACAAATTGGTATTCTTGATTTTCGTCCTACTTGGCCTCTAGAATCTCCCATTACAATTTTTCCCAGGAGTGGCCGAACATCCTGTATTGTAAAATAAATTTTCGTTTTTCGAGAGAAATTCAACATTCCTCTTTCTTCTACGTGGACCTTTCGTTTTTTGTACAGTAACAGCCTATACAACTTCATCGTGTACTTGTTATATTGCGGTCCAGAAACAGTTCGTACGTTTGAATACACGCGGGCAGCGTAAGCCAGTACCGGAAGGATGTTGCGTAAACGGAAGTGCGTGCGTTGCTCTTTGTTTCTTCGGGTTCTATTGAGGGATGCACCTGACAACAACTGGTCAGCACAATAGTGCCACTGGAAGTAGAGTGAATGGATAAAAAGGATACGAGAAATTACAAGTCTCGAAGATCCGGGCTTGCATCATTGTAGGTTCATACGTGTACTGTAAGAACCGCGGATAACCAAAGACGGGACAATGACCATTTATCCAAGACCAAGGAAAACAAGAGAGCGTCACAATAGCTGATGTTTATTAAAAATAATATATTTTACCTAAAAAGAAATATAACTTTGCACTTATCTTGTATCTTCTGGGAGTATCGATGGAAAGGAAGACTTTAATTTCATCAAGCGTTCGCAAAGTAATAGTGTTCAGGCCCCTAACTAATATTTCTTACGTAAGATGCTCTAAAACTATCCAACGGAACCTGTACGCTATCGTCTTGCAAAAACTCGATGAAATCAAAGTCGGACAGTTGTGGTAGTTTGCTTGTCAGAGACGGCAGAAAGCGAAAATTCACGGAGATCATTGTTGTGAATCGACAGCAGCCACGACTAATAACCAATCAAAGAAATCACCCAGCAAAGGTGCTAGCCCATCAGTATTCACCCGATGCAATTGCATAAACATCGGAGCACGCGGAGGCCCCCCTGTAAGTGGCAAACATGCACGTCACGAGGCACGCAATCCAACCACGTTATGAGCACATGGAAATTATAACAGACCACCGATACGCGTGTAGTACAGGGTGACGCAAAAGTTACAGAGGGGATTTTTCATAACTTGTCCCTTCGAGTTTATCCATTCCTTCATTTATAGAAGATGAGAGATTAAAATAGCAAGAAAAATACTTGATGCGTATTTCTTTACGAACCATCATCCACGTTGAAAGGGTGAAAACAACCCCGAAACTTGGGGGTTGAATATCTCGGAATATCTCGAGGACCAAAGTGGCTAGAGGCAAATTTTTATTTTTCCAAAATATACGCTTTTAAACGAGGAATGCTACTACGATACGTAATCTTTTTTAAAGAAAATCTAATTTGTTTAAGTAATTGGAACTCGAATTATTGTGTTGTTTGTTAAAATGTTAATTGAGATTCGTGTAAATCGATATATGTGATTCGTAGGTCAAGATAGAGGACACGACTTTCGTGTCACCCTGTACCATCATCTCGGGCCTCGGTGCACTTTCCCTCTTTCTCTTCCTTCTATTCGACGTTTCTTTTCCCATCGAACAAGCTCGAATCGCTCCCGAAGAAGAACCAGTAAAGAACCCAACGAATAATGGACGCAGGGAGTCTTTAAGGGGCGCACGATCGCTTCCGCAAAAATCAAAGAACTTCGAGCGGGGTCCAGTTTCGGGATTTGCGATCTTCCGTATGGCGGATCCGATGTGTCGCAGCGCGTACACAAAGTACAGGGTACTTGGCGTACGGAAGCAGAAGCGAGAAGAATGGGCATGATTACATGGCATACTGTGTGCACGGGACCCCGATTGCGCTGCCCCAAGGTACACTTCGTTCGAGTCTGCATAGTTACGGGGCCCGAAAGTGTGCGGGAGAACGGAAATTCGAGAGGACGTTCAATTTAGAAGATGAAAGAGCGGATGGTGTTTCGTGGGAAGAGACACCACCGACATTGTGAATACTATTGAATTGTTGTTTGGGACGTTCGTGCTACTTTTTCAACTCGTACCTAACCCAATTTCTTCTTTTGCTTCTGGCAAAATGCCGCGTGGAACGAACGAGTAAAGTCGATGGCCAAAACATAGGGATAGCATCAACAATATTGCAAGTATACTGGAACATCTGTGAAATAGGTTGGAACCCTTTATACAGTCAGAGACAAAAGTAAGTGGACAGATGATAAAGAAGGATATCAGTGAAATTTAACCACTATAGCATTGCAATTACATGTTTAAGCTTTATTTAATAGTCATCCTTATAGTAGATACAGGGGGAGTCTCCTAACATGACGACCTCAAATAACTCGTAAGGCCTCGTAAGTGCTGTCCATTACAGTCAATGTACTTATGTAATTGAATTATCAGTAAGTGAAGAACTTTTTCCAATAATGTGCTGCAATAACCACAGAAACACTGGAAAAAGTTCTCCACTCACTGATAATTCGATTACGTAAGTGTATTGACTGTAATGGGCAGCACTTCGAACACCGCTTGAAATAAAATTTCTTTAAAAAATATCTCAGTAATTATTCATTTGAAATTTTTACGCAGATGATTTATCCGAATTCGAAAAAAAATATTAGACATTCCATTTAAAAAACTGAAGGTGACCCTAATATCTCAATAAAAAAGAAAGGCAATAAAAAAACAGATTAGAGGACTGTATGCCCCCCTAGATACCATGCAACTTTTGTTTGAAACATTTCTTCGTACAACGAATACCTTACGAGTTATTTGAGATCGTCATGTTAGGAGGCTCACCCTGTATATTGAACTTGATCCCATTTCCAGCCAAAATTCAGCAAATCTTTTTGCATATTTTTATTTATTTATGTAAATAGCTATTTCCATTACCTGCTCACTTACTTGCGTATGGGCGACTATAAAATAAAAGCTAACATAATTTCACTCAAAAGAAACATGTCGGAAGAATAAAAAGGTGACGCTAAATATAACCCGTTTTAAATAAAAAAATCTTCCCGGAAGTCATCTTTGTCTGAGCTTTGTGCCCGGAGCTTTCTCTCCAAAAAAGTAGGTTCCTAACAACAACCAAAAAAAAAACGAGAGAAAAACCAGGTTGGATGAAATCGAAGTTTGACATCCTCTCGAAAAGAGGAAGTGATAATCGAATTTCTCGCCGTAATAAAGTCCTTCCGAGATAGCGTTGGACCCTGTTCCGGGACACGATCGAGAGGTTGATCCGAGGCATCTGGCACGCCACATCCTGCTCGAATATACGAGTCATCGCATGGTCTACAATCAAAATGAATGAAGACGCTGTAGAGGGAGATCAAAGGAAAGGGGAGTATCGGTTCGATAAAGACGTTACGCGTGAAAACTACGAGAAGTAAATCGATGAACAATCGCCGAGGATCGTGGTAGGTGTTCGCAACATCAAAGGATACACTTTCCCGGCTCAAGATTTAGCATTGTCTAACGGGGCGCCGTGAACGGCTTCTAAACTGCCTTAAAAGTCCGTGTAATGCGCCTAGCTGGAACCACCCACGTGGAAACAGAGTGTCGAACGACCCAATAAAAGCGCGATCCACCTCCACAACCTAGATATAATAGATCTACGACGTTACTTTGTGTGATTCTTCCAAATGATCCCATTCAATCCTTTAAGTAATAATATTCTCACGAAACGTAGTTTCGAGAGACTCGTGCTGAGAGTTTCCTGCCCAGCTTTCCTGGAATTTGTTTTAATTCTTACGATACGTTATTATTGATGTACTTGGTATTTCAGAAATAAGGAGTTGAATCTAGGCGCTGGAAGATGTAAAAATTGGACCATTATATTTCTCTGAAAAGAAGTCGTACAATAATCTTATAGAATTATCTACGTTTACATCCTCAAGTTGAATTTTCTTCAAAGTCTATTTACATTAAGGGGACAGGACTGTTTGACGCGTTCAAAAGTAAGACATATTACAAATAACTGCAGAGACCAAAATAAACATTCGATTGATATAAGTTTTTAAATCAGTTTCACAATCAGTTTCCTTAAAGAATCGTTAGTAATATAAAAGTTTAAAAATGCAGCATTCATGTTAAAACGCTATTTATTTTATTTAAGAGGTCACACCATCTTGATGAGCCAAAAACAAGCGATATTTTTAAAAATTTTTTATAGGAAATGTATGCGTTCGATCGAAATTACCTGTTTACCATGTATAAATCATTTTTTGAACTTTTGGAAACAATTTTTTTTTAATGTTCATATTTATGTATAACGGAGAAAATGGCATTATTTCGAATCAGGTAACGGTGTGCACAGTAGGCTGGTGTACGTGATAACTAAAAAACCGTTCAACTGAATCTAATGAAATTTGGTACACATATTCTCAATAACATTCTCTATCGGTTGACGTATCAATTTTTTTTTAATTACTTCTCGGAATATGATAAAAAAACGTCGTTGAAAGACCGATATTTTGCAAGCTGCAATAATTTTCACAACTTTTTAAAATTCAAAACAATCGTACGTCAACCGATAGGGAATGTCATTGGAAAAGTGCGTAATAAATTTCGTTACATTTGGTTAAACGGTTTTTGAGTTATCACGTACACAGTGCACACCGTTACGTCATTTTCTCCGTTATAAATAAACATAGACATCTAAAGAAATTGTTTTCAAGAATTCAGTAAATGATTTATACATGGTAAATTGATCATTTCGAGTGAACGTATATATTTCGTGTAAAAGATTCATGAAAATACCGCTCGTTTTAGCCCCGCCAAGGTATAACCCTTTAAGGTGGCACGACTGTTTGACGCATTCAAAAGTAAGACGTATTACAAATAACTGTAGAAACCAAAATAAACATTTGATTGATATAAGTTTTTATGGTTTAATTTACCATAGTATGAGCTATAGAAAATAGCGTTAATTTTTTTTTTAAATGATTCTTTTTTGCGTTTCTGACGTCATGGCTCTCTACAAATCTTTTTCTAAGTGGGCGGTCGGTATGCACGATTCCAGCCAAACGGGATGAACTGAAGCAAAAATTCAGAAAATGCTTGAAACTGTAATATATTCTCTAGGGATTGACGTTCAAAAAATTTGATTTTAATGAAAATTGTCAAAATGGTAGCTATTTGTATTTGAAAAGTCGAATTTGGACGAAAAATTTGTATGTTTTTTGTTTATATTTTTCGAAATAATTATAATATTTTAAAAATGGCTACGCCATTCCTTAATGAATGTTTCCTTTTTTTTTTAAAGGGTGATTCAAATATCAACTTGTACTAAATCAAGCACTGAATACCTTGATTCGTTTATTAGTGTACTCCTAGTTTATGTAGCTTGCCGATAATATAAAATTGTGAGACGAATGAAACTTATAAGCAGTATTTTTACTAGACTTATAACATAAATTTCAGAACTTTTTATGTCAAATTCTTTTCTTTTATCATACACGTCTCTTATTGCTGGTAATTCTTTTCTTTTTTTTTATTTAACGCAAAAGCATCTGTTAGTTTTATCGCACATGTCATAAAACTTGAATTTAGGTTAGTTTTCATAATGTTTTTGTGAATCATGTCTGAAAAATAAGATCTTATTTATTTGCGAATATATTTTGTTTCATTTATTTTGTATTATTTGTTTCATGCATTCCTTTGGTTTAACCAAATCTTTTAAATTAGAAAGATGAATGCAATAGACGAGGAAGAATGAGCAGACATTATAAATGAACTTTACATAGCTAAAATAAGGAATAAGTTTTCAGTTGCATGTAATACCTAGTGAGAGTTAGCTGATGTTTATGAAGTATTTTAACTATTTTCTTTGCATAAAATATTTATTTTAATAAATAGACGTCAGCAGAATTAATGCAATGGCCTTAATCAGAAAGAAAAACAATTTATATGAAATTATACTTTGTCGTGCAAAGGCAGTGGTACATTTTGATTAAGAACGTTGCAAACATTATTAATTGAACGTTTGAAACGTTTCCCTAACGTTAAAATGTGCATGTTATAAATTGGAGTCATTGATGTTAAGAAAATACAACAATAGTGTAGTATATTTGTGCATTTCATTTGTATTTTATGAGAGAATTAGTGTCTGCAGAACATCGCTGGAAGCGATCACGTCACAAACGCAAACAAGGATCAATTTTAAAAAAATTAGCGCTGTTTTCGGTAGTTCGGTAGTAGACCACCCTATATACAAAATTTGTACTGTAATTAAATTTCGAATGTTCGTAAAATGTTCCTGTCCGCGGTATAAGATAAAAGTAAAACATTTCTTATAAATATTAAAAATTACTGATGACCAATGTTTTTGGAAAAATATTACTGGAGACGAAGAATGCTTTTATTAAAAAATGGATGAATGTACTGTCGCGTGTAAAATCGCCAAATCAAATTGAAATAAACGATCCACCGACCGGTTCACTTTCTATTGTAACTTGTATCCGCTCAACGGGGTGCGTTTCTATGGGAAAATAGGAAATCTATACCGACCACCCATCGTGGCCGTGGCGGAAAGACAAATTAAGTCACAATACATCTACGAGATCTGGAAATTTTGAAATAATGGCCGTGCCAGAACACTGGTTCAGCTCCTCTGAACCATCAGGTTTAGACGTAAGGCCATAAAGAAGTTCCTTTCATTAAAAGAATTCTTCTTCCCCCACATTTTGACCCGTGCTACGTTCCCAAACATCTTGCCTCGCACGTGCAGGACATTTTCATCTAATTCGTATCTTTCAGAACATCCACGTAATCTCCTTTTTTCGTCTAATGATTCGACCGAAAGGTACCACTTATTTGAAATACCAAACCACCAAAATATGAGATTTGGGAAGCTTCGAGTCGTGATAGCCCAAACCTCCATGAATTGCCTTTCATCGTTCGAAACAACTCAACTTTTACGAATTTCATCGTTTGGAAATATATTAAACAGTCAATCTATCGGATACTGGTTAATTTTTTAAAGGCATTTTTTCCATTTTTCATGAGCAGAACGACTTTTTTTAAGGATCTTTACTAAAGTCACCGTAACTTCTAAAACATTGAATATTTTTGTTGGTTTCAGAGTGTGGTTAAATAAATCATATAATATTTTATACAGTGTTTGCAAAATAATTTTGGCATCTGTTTACTTTGTAACGCTTTAACATGGACTGTTACATCTTGCATAATTTACTCTTTACTAAATTAGTGGTTAAATTCGTGTTTAAATTATCGAGAACCATGACCATTGGCTTATACTTGGGGGGTAAACCAGCTATAATAATAACTGCTAATAATTTATCTTCTACTTAGAGCATCCTTGAGATGTACATGGCAATGAGATTTAACGTTAAAACAAATTATCATAAGAGCCTTCTGGACTCTTTTTTGATCTAATGTATCTGTATCTTCAGAATCACTATAGCCCCATAAATCCATCCCAATCAAAGTCATTTTCATGACAAACTTCCAAGATGCATAATTAGAAGAACCCTCTAATTTCGGATTGATCGACGGAATATTAGTAATATTACCTAACACGTGCACGGCAGCTATATTTACAGTCGTTTCATTCGTGGACATTTTGTAATATTGTAAGACTCAAAATGGCTTCTTTTTACAATGTATAGTCAAGACTACCGACAATTATAGTGTATCTATTCGCACCATAGAAATTAAGACGATAGATACTTGAAGAAATATATAATGCAATGGAAATAAGTGTTTATTCATTCTCTTATAGAGAATTACAATTTTTCAAGAATTCAGTTTAGTAAATTTGCAATAATTTTGATTAGAGATTACGAATGGTCATTTTGACCAGTTTGGTAGTTTTAGTTAGTTCTAGTTAACTACGAGAAGACACCATAGGATTATACTATTATATCAAAAATTTCATTCTACGTTATATGGAAATTTTAACTGCATTAATACATAGACTTCTTCTGGTCTTACACTGAATTCATACAGAAATTAAATACTAATCAGATTAAATCTAACATTAAGACAACTTACATGAATTTTGTAAGTAGTATAACTAAGCATGACGTCAGTTGTATTTATATTTAATTACAATTTGGCATATCTTCACTCGCTCATTATTATACAGAGTGTTCGGCCAACCCTGAGAAAAATTATAATGGCAGATTCTTGAAGCCAAAATAAGACGAAAATCAAGAATACCAATTTGTTGATGGAGGCTTCGTTAAGAAGTTATTAACGTTTAAAGTTCCGGCCGTAAGGAATTTTTTTCTCGAAACTGACAATGAGTAGGATTTCGGGGGTATGTCTATTCACCAAAAATGCTTGTAATTGACCCCTGCAACTGAAAATAATTTTTCCAAGACGATACAAAATTCTTTTTTTTCACCCAAAACTTTCAGCACTTACTCGAATTTTTTTTCTCGAAAGTGAATAGGACTTCAGGGGTAGGTGTATTCACCAAAAATGTTTGTAATTGATCCCCGCAACCGATAATAATTTTTTCAGAATAATTTGAAATTTTGTAATATATTTTTGTTAATTATTTAGTTATTTGTTAATAACTTTTTAACGAAGCCTCAATCAACAAATCGATATTCTTGATTTTCGTCTTATTTTGGCTTCTAGAATCTCCCATTAAAATTTTTCTCAGGGGTAGCCGAACACCCTGTATAGTTTATTATGATTTTATATTTATACAGGGTGTTCCGAATTTTTCCGTACACACTCCGTACAAGTAAAAATAAGACTAAAGTGTTATGAAAAAAAAATTTCATAAATGCTTTGTTAAGAAGTTATAACAAAAATATGAAATGTGATGTTTTTTTATTTACTAAACTAAAATTTTGCTTGTTTAATAAATAAAAACTTAAATATTTCTTTATCTAAGTTTAGTTTCTATCATTTATCTTGGGTGCTGAAATATTCTTTCTTGGATGATAACTTTTTGTTGTCATAAAATTTTGAACTACTGTTCAAGTTTATGTTCAGTAAATTGCAAAGAAACTCACGATATCGAATGCTTGCAAAAGATTGATTTTATTTTATTATAAGTTTTTTTTCTTATTTTATGTCCTGAATCCCAACCGAGTTTTACAGATCATACTTTTGTTACAACTTCTTAACAAAGCATTTATGGATTTTTTGTTATATAACATTTTAGTCTTAGTTTTACTTATAGAACACACTGCTAAAATGTGTACAGAATAATGCAGAACACACTGTATATTTATTAGTAAAGTTTAATAGATAATTAATGAAAAAACAACAAAATAACATTAAATATTCATTTATATTTAACTGAAAATATAAGATTACTAGAGTAACTAAATAAATAAATAAATAAATAAATATAGATTTAAATGTATGCATGTCCCTAAAAAATTCCATAAAGTAGCACAATAATTTTTAATGAAAATTGTTCTGCGCATGGTCCTTTGCTTGAAGCATCGGTCGTTTAGAAAATCAAATATCCATAACTTTGTTGCCTCTGCGGGTACCATAATCCTTGGCGAACGTATCGACAAGTATCCATCGATCGTCCATAAGGAAATGACAGTTCGGGGAACTTTTAATTTACAACTTATTAAATTTTCGCTCCTTGTTTCCCCGCTTCTGCGACTAAGTCGCTAACTATCCGGTCGTTCGTTTGCAAAGTCTTCCCGTCCTTGATCTCCACAGCGCGGCGTGATTTATGGAGACGCATTGACAACGACACGACGTACGGATATCCAGCGAAAGATCTGTCAATAAACTTGGCAACGGTACTTTTCCTCCAGGCACGCTGTGCCCCGATGTATCGGTTGAGTGCGTCTTCATACATCTACCTTCGTCCAAACGATTTTTATTATTTTATGGTTGTAGTTACATTCTTATTTTCGAAACTGACGATAAATTTACCCTGCGCATATTTCTTATACGCGGCGAATAAAACTTCGGGAAAAAATCTGAATGTCGTAGATAAATTCTCAAATATGGATTGACACGTAAAAATCTGCAAGATGCACCTACGAGGAAAAGCTCTCGAATCAATTTTTTTCTTTGTATCTCGAAACTGGTTTCGTCAGAGGAAAAATATATAGTGACAGAAATAATAAAAATAATATTATCAGGAGTAACAAGATAAAACATAATTGTAAATCCCACTTGAGTCGATAAAGTAGAACAGGTAATCGATCGCCACCTGCTGAATTATCTATAGATCAGTCTGTAATGTAATATTATAACACGCTTCGTATAGCTAATTAGTTTTCTCATTACTAGTTAAAAATAAAACATATATAATTAAAAAATATATTGTGCAGTAAATGCTCAACAAATATAATATTTTATGATTTTTTCGTACATTTCTTTCTTCCGAAACGATCTTTCCTAGTTGATTCGACACTCTCTGCAGCGGTCCAAGCTAGGTGGTCCAGCCAATAGCAATTTCAGGAAAAGCACAATGCACGGTAGCGCGTTCGAGCGAACGGGAAACCACGATCGCATTAATTTCTACCCGGGAAGCATCCCTTCTTCCAAACCGACGGAAGTAACAAGCTCCACGTGTCGAATCGCCGTCAATCGTGCCAATATACTTGCCATTGGGTGCGTTCGAGCATCGCCTGGCTACCGAATGACATCGTCGATTCACCTTTTCAACGGGAAAAACCGAGGATGTGCAAACTAGGCGACTGAAAGCTTTCCAACGAGTCATCCTAATCACGTTCACGGAACTTCCAGTCAATCTGACTTCGTGACTGTGCACGAATTCGAAACGAAACGACACCGGGCGAAATCGTTCCAACGTTTTCAAATCGAAGCGGAGTCTCGCTTCTGGGCGTTGTTGATCCGTTGCGTGAAAATGAAATGCAACTCGCGCCATAGAAATCAATGGAAACGGAGTCCGACCGATGATTAATTGGAACCCAATGCGTACCTCACGGCGAGGAACGGAATTTAATTTAAATCTCTATTCGACGAATGGTTCTTCTCGTTTATTCGATTAAATACGAAGAGTGAAACGATAAGATACTGGTTTAACGAATGATATTATTTCTTCCTAATTTGTTCATAGATTTTTCAAAATATACAGGGTATCCATTAGGGTGGTCTTTAGCTACAGGAGTAAACATTTTTTTTTTAGTTCTTTTTTGACGCACCCCTATGGATTGTGACACTTCATGAAGAAATTGTTTATGCCAAATTTTAGCATGATTGGACAATTACAACACATGCCGCATTTGAATTGAAGTTTTGAAATTATTACGATTTCGCATTAGAGTCGAATGTACTTCTATTGTCTTATTCGAAATTTATTAACCGATATTGTTTGGTGAAATTATAATTCTTTTAGTGTAGAATAATACTATTACGTGTGATCTTGAATACTATCATTCAATTCATTATTAAACATCGCATATAACATAGGGAATGAGTCATAGTTCGTGGCTTTTCATTATGTATGGAAACTAAAACTAAATGTAGGTGTGCTACGTTTTGCCATACGATTATTTTCAATTGAAAGGACAAGGAGACACATACGATCGTGTGTCAAAAAAATACGTTTTTTTGCATCATGCTCGTGGTCCGGATCGACCGATTGCGACTCTAACGCTATTATTTCAAAAATTAGTACGACGACTTATATACTCGCGTTAGAATCGCGACCGATCGGTCCGAGTTGGTAGTCATAGTCTTCTGTCCTTCTTGTACGCCAAGTTTCATGCAATGCTAATAGTTTTTGAGCTTCAATCACGATCAAGGCACTTGTCTTGAGATCCAATTTTATTTTCCGTACGTTGTAAAATAACACTCATAATATTTATCTATTACTAGGAAACTTTGTTCCAATAATTTTACTTTCGTCATGCCCCAACAAATATATTTCATCGAAACTTCTGGTCTCCATTTTTCTACACATTCACTTTCTGTAGGAATAATATTTTGCGAACTGCACACGTCGAACTCTTAACGATGACTAAATAAGAGACGCTTCTTATTCCTATGGCCTTATTGTTGAAAGTAATATACAAATATTATTAATATATACATATATTTGAGAAATTATACTTCTATTTAGAAATATTCATTAATACTTCTAAAATAGCACAATACAATTATGTTCTGTATTGACATGAAATCATCTATAATTTAATAATTTTAACTCAAAGGCTGCACAGGTTCCCGTTTTCCAATCACTCTAAAATTTTGCACATGTTATTTTTTCTCAAAATGTCATAATTTAAGAGGGTAAGACTGAACAAAATCGGAATTCGATAAATAAGGGCCAGCCTTATGCAGGGTGTTTCGCCACCCTTGGGAAAAAATTTAATGAGAAATTCTAGAAACGAAAATAAGACGAAAATCAAGAATATCAATTTGTTGAAGGAGGCTTCGTTAAAAAGTTATTAACGTTTAAAGTCTCATCCGTAGAACGGCAATTTGCGAATAACTGCGTGCAAGCGATAGTAGTTCTCATCACAGGCGAGGTATAAATTTCGGGAAAACATTTCTGGCCACACTATATATTTTCGGTAAGAAATTTTTTTATCGAAAGTGCGTAGGATTTCAGGGGTATGTATGTTTACCAAAAATGATTGTAATTGACCCCCGCAACCAAAAATAATTTTTCCAGAATGATTTGAAATTTTTTAATTTAATTTTGTAGTAACTTTTTAACGAAGCCTCAATCAAGAAATTGAAATTGAACTCTAACACGAAATCATAAAAATTTCAAAACTTTAATTTAAATGCGGCACGTATTCCTGTTGTTTAATTTCTCTGAAATTTTGCACAGAACTTTTTTTCACCAAGTGTCACAATCTGGGGAAGTGTGTCAAAAAGTAATCAAAAGTCGAAAAATAAGAATCATCTTAGTGTTATATCTTAACTGTCGCCACGATTTTTTAGGCATTTACGCCAATCTGACAAAAAAATGTTTCGAATAAAAGTTATTATATACGTTGATGGAAATAAAGTACAATAATAAAAATTTCGACAAACTTTTTTATTCGATAAAAAACTGAGGACACCTTCATTTTTTTAAATAGCACTGCGCATTCTTAACTTTATGTTATTATAGCTGATGAAAAAACGAATTTAGTGAGTTGCTATATAACTGGCTTTTGGATGGCTTTTAACTCAGATATTCACAGTAATTAAAAAAATAAATATCTTATAGATGCGTTAGTCAATGATACTTTCGAACTAAATGTAAACATTAAAAACATGTTTTTAATTTAATCTTCTATTTACAATACATATTAATGTATTATAGTAATGGTAATGTTATGGAATAAATGAGCCGTTTATTTTGAAAATGGCGTAAGTCCATTTTCCAAAAAAATCGAGTTAACTACCTTAATAGTTACATTTTTACATGATCTTTTCATTCTGAAGAAACTTGTTACCAATATATTTAAAATCATTACGATTTTGTAACACGAAAATTTGCTGGTTAATGAAATGATGAAAAAGTTTATTTCGAAAGTGGCGTAAGTCCCATTGTGAGAGTTTCAAATGGATATGGAAAATATTATGTAATAAAATTTTATGAGATCCCAGCTTTTTTATTTTGTTGTATAGTGTTATCAAAGCAGGAGTTGAATTATCAATGTGCAATGAATTTGTTATAAACACAGAACAGCGCCTCTCCACAGAAACAAGCGCACTATTCTCGCGCAGTCCGCGTTGAAAACCAGAGCGATGAACAGTGTTGTTTCACTTGCTGAGAATTTTTATTTGTTTCTACAGTTTTCTTAAATTCGGATTGCTTAATTTGTGCTGTACTTGTAATATTATAAATTTCAACACGTTGGAAAATGCTCACCTTCAAGATACATCCGACAGTGGCGCTGGTAATTAAAATAACTGCCCTACACATGTTCACATAATAATTATTATTAAAAATTTGAAGGAAATTTGGTTTTTAAATCCCTCACGCATACACAAACTGGAGAAAACTGAATAATAATTAATAAAACAATATTAATTTTTCAGTCTCGCGTCGACCGTATAACCGTGTAGACGTGTTACAACGGTACCGCCGCGTGTGCCATACATTCAGTGCAAGTGTGCTAGTGAAAGTTTACAAACAAGATACTGGTGTTAGTGCCTTCGCAATAATCGGCTCCGTATACTTGTATACGGAATAAAGCCAACCGCAATGGAACCGACAATAGATCATCGACAATCAAACGAGACTTCTGAGTACAGAGGCATCTCGCCCATAGCCCCCACAGGAAAAAGCTCAACCGAAAATACCTCAGCTCCAGACAAATCATACGCCCATGCTGCAAAATACGAATCTATACCCACTAAAGAACAAGCCATCATCCTCGAAGCAATAGACGGCATTAGTATCAAAGAATACGCCTGTGCGGTAGGAAAGATAACAGGCCCGAAAGCAATAAAATTTATATCAAGAATATCAAATGGCAGAGTATGCATCTATTTAGACAAAAAAGAAACAGTGGCCCTCCTAACTGCAAACCACAAATCAATAACAATAAACAATAAAACAATTGAAATGAGACCCATGCTGACTCCAGCCCAACGAATAATTTTATCCAACGTCTCCCCCATCATATCCAACTCAACAATAGAAAATACATTCAAACAAAATAATGTCCGACTTTGCTCAAGAATATCCTACCTAAAAGCAGGAATGTCTGATCCAGAATATTCACACATACTAAGCTTTAGAAGACAAGTGTACGTCAATCCAGATGATGTTAAAAAAATTCCAGACTCATTTTTAATAACCATAGAAGACACACAATATCGAATCTTCACTACTACAAATACACTAAACTGCTTCTTGTGCAAACAAGAGGGCCATGTTGCCAAACAGTGCCCCTATAATACAAATTCAAATCAAGACAACATAACAGCCAACGTAAACTCGAGTTCCAGCGTCACCTTTCAAACTACAGAACCGCCGACAAACAAGAACACATCGGTAATCGAAACACCTGAAGTACCGATGAAACTACCAGAAAAACAACCGACGGAACCAACAATAGAACCATCGAAGATCCAAACAGGCATTAAAAGACCTCTATCGCACTCATCAAACGATACCAACCCCGATTTTGTAAGTCTAGAGGAAATCATTTTCCCCACGCCTTTACCAACCAAAACTTTTAAAAAAGTTTCCACTTCAAAGAAAAAGACAATCCAATCCATACGGCCTACGTCACCAATAGATTATAAAAAAATAGAAGAAATGCTCAAACCAGCGAACCAAGAAATTGAACTCCATAAAGAAAAATACATCCTAAACTACATTCAGTTAAAAAGCTTCCTGGAAAATGCTTTTGGATCAAACCACCCACTCGAAATATCCAAAGAATATACAGAAAACACACCGGCCTTAATACAAATGCTAAAAGATATCTACCCCCTCCTAGATAATCGAAGCATAAAGAACCGAATACACAGACTTTGCAAAAAACTCTCCGCTCAAACACCTAACGAACACCCGGTTAACTGGGCATCAGATACTGAATCTGATGCATCACAATCATCTTAAACAAACATCCAAAATAAATATGAAGTCAATCATACAGTGGAACATTAATGGATATTACGCTCACCTCGAACAATTCCAAATTATGCTGAAACGATACAATCCCGACATACTATGCTTGCAAGAAACTAATTTCAAACCGAACCACTGCCCCGTCATAAAACATCACAATATGTTTGTAAAAAACAGAGTAAACGAAAACCACGCAAGCGGTGGTGTAGCCATCGCAATATCGAATAAATACTACTCGACCGAAATCCCTTTATCCACCAACATAGAAGCAGTAGCAATTTCAACATCTTTACCTCATAAAATACACATCTGCAGTATCTACATCCCTAATAGCCACCCCCTCGAACTTGATGAACTTGAAGATCTAATTAAACAAATCCCAACACCACTAATTCTAGCTGGTGATTTCAATAGCCATCACTCACTATGGGGGTCATCCAAATTGGACAGCAGAGGGAAAAAGATTGAAGAGTTATTAAGAAACCCAAACTTAATTCTCCTAAATACAGGCACACCAACCCACTTCAACATTAACAATGGAACAACAAGTGCAATAGACCTCACAATATGCAGCACAAAACTAGCACAGCATATCAACTGGGAAACCCTAAATTACTTGTATGACAGTGATCACTTCCCCATCAAAATAACATTTGAAGACAATATCCCTCCTCCTCAAAGTTCCCCCCGACCTGAATGGAGTATGAACAAAATCAACTGGACGTCATATCAAACAAATATAACACATTCGCTTACTGGAAGAGAAGAGAACCACGAAATAGACCCAAACAAAATCAACGAAGTAATAAATGAATTCACAGAAATTATCAAATCAGCAGCAAAGAAAGCATCTGAAACCCCCCAAACTAGGAAAATCAGAAAACAAACCGTCCCTTGGTGGAACGAAAAGTGTAAAGCTGCTCTACGAGAAAGTCATCACGCATTTAACAGAGCAAAAAAACACCCTACCAATGAAAACCTAATAGAATTTAAAAAACTAAGAGCCAAGTTCCGCAGAATCAGCAAAGAAAGCAAGAAGGAAGCATGGAAAACCTATGTCTCGAGTATAACTCCACAAACTCCTACTAAAAGGGTATGGGAAAAAATCAAACGCATCAACGGGGGCCACGTAAATCACGGGATACAGTTTCTCGAAACCGAGGCAAATAAATATGTAACGCACCCCGGCGACATTGCAAACTTCCTAGCCGAACATTTTAAACAAAATTCGAGCAACGACAATTACAACCCGTCTTTTATAGCCAACAACCCAGATCACGACGAGCTCCTAAAAGAAACCTTACTTCGCACCGACGATAACAATATGAACCCTACACTAAATGCTCCAATATCATCAAACGAAATAACCAGTATCCTCTCAACAACAAAAAACTCTGCACCAGGACCTGACAATATCCAAAATAAACTATTAAAGTCCCTCCCGAAACTCGGAATAGACCACCTACTCAAGATCTATAACTGTATCTGGACTTATAAAGTCTTCCCTTCTAACTGGAGAAAAGCCATAGTGGTACCTATTCTCAAGCCAAACAAAAATAAACATAAACCAGAAAGCTACCGACCAATTGCTCTCACAAATACTATGTGCAAACTATTAGAAAAAATTATTAATAAAAGACTCCGGTGGCATCTAGAAGCTAACAGCATTCTAACGCCAACCCAGTATGGTTTTCGGCAGTATCGTTCCACAATAGACGTCTTAACCAACATTGAAGCAGACATATGTGATGCCTTCCAGAGAAGCGAACATCTCGTTGCTATATGTCTTGACATTGAAAAAGCATACGACATGATCTGGAAGCCCAAAATAATTAAAACCCTCTCCAAGATAAATGTCAACGGGCATATGCTAGCCTTCATAGCGAATTTTCTGATAGACAGGTCAATCCAAGTCAGAACAAATGGATCAACATCAAATCCCATAAAAATACAGAACGGAGTTCCCCAAGGATCGGTCATAAGCGTCACCCTCTTTCTAATTGGGATCAACGACATTATAAAAAACCTAAAAGCTCCAATAAAATCCTACCTATACGCCGATGACCTCACAATAATCTGCCACGGTAAAAACCTAAATACAATATATAATCTCCTGCAAACATCCTTAAACCATCTTCAGGAATGGTCCAACAAATCGGGTCTCAATTTCTCTCCCCAAAAAACACAATGCATCCTCTTCACCAGGAAAACAAAAAACCAGACTGAACTAAAACTAACTATGGGAGAAACTGAACTAAAATTTGTGGATCACATTAAACTTCTAGGACTCATCCTGGACAAGAAACTGACGTGGGTCCCACACATGCGATACTTAAGAGACTCCTGCACAAAAAGACTAAATATAATTAAAGTACTTGCCAATAATAGCTGGGGGGCTGACCAGGAAATATTGTTGCAAACATACCGAGCGTTGATACGAGCAAAAATTGACTACGGTTCAACTGTCTTCAACTCAGCAAAGAAACGCACTTTAAAAATAATCGATCCAATTCACCATACGGCACTGAGAATTTCTACAGGCGTATACCACACCTGCCCAATAGCAAGCATTCTGCTCGAGGCTAATGAAATGGCCCTCGAACAAAGAAGGAAATATTTAACACTGAAATACGCCTCAAAAATTTCCGCCACTCCGAACAACCCGACCTTCAACCGTACCTTCTCTGAAAGATTCAATGAATTATACTCCAAAAAACCAAAGTTCCCACTACCGCTCCGTATCAGACTCAACAAAATCTTGAAACCTCCCATCGAATGGGCTCCTACCATTGAACGCAAACAAAGTAAAATAGCTCCTTGGACTATTAAGACACCACCCATTAACTTGAGCCTAGCGGACCTGCCAAAAAATCAAATAGACCGAACAACACATAAAGCCAAATTCCTAAATCTAAAAAACATCTTCTCCCACTGTAACCAAATCTACACCGACGCTTCCAAATCTGATTCAGGAGCAGGATTCAGCATCGTCACCGAAAATATGACTATAAAACAAAGTCTTCCCAAATTGGTTTCAATCTTTACCGCTGAGGCATATGCAATACTTGAAACCCTGAAACATGCCAGCATCAACAACCTTAAAAACGTTGCCATTTTTTCGGACTCGATGAGCGTGATGAAAGCCCTAGAAACCTCAAACAGTAACAATAGCCATGAGATCATAACAAAAATACAAGAAGCATACACAGAATTAGACAAAAATTACAACACCGATATAAATATTATTTGGATTCCCTCACATCAAGGCATACCGGGAAACGAGGAAGCAGACGCGGCAGCAAAAGAAGCAACAACCCTATCACCAACCGAAACTACCGTTCCAATACCGTATCAAGACCTCATAAACCATATGAAAAAAAACTACAAAAGAAGAATGGAACAGAATGTGGACCACAACAAAAAGAACAAAAATACATGATATAATACAAAACTTCTACGAACCAATTCCTAC
The DNA here is from genome assembly GCF_013123115.1 of Colletes gigas. Taxonomy (NCBI): domain Eukaryota; kingdom Metazoa; phylum Arthropoda; class Insecta; order Hymenoptera; family Colletidae; genus Colletes; species Colletes gigas. Next base: position 313,631 of record NW_025106701.1, read on the forward strand.
CTGCAATTTAAATAGGAAAGAAAAATCCATATTGTCTCGACTAAGGTCAGGTCACACAAAGATAACACACGAACATCTAATAAGAAAAACCGATCAACCGTACTGCAGCCCTGCCCCACTGAAACCCTCACAGTAGACCACATCCTATACCAGTGCAGAAGAACCGAACCCCAAAGACAGAAATATGGGATAAAACCGGACACAGCCCTTACAGCTCAGGCCCACATAAGTGACACTCTAAAATTTCTCAAAGAAACAAATATGTATAATCAAATATAGCGCGCAAGCACGCATCCGCCGCCAATGACCTCGCAGTCGACGCGGCGTAAAAAACACAAAGAAGAAGAAGAAGAAGAATATTAATTTTAACGTAAAAATTACGTTAACAAAGAATAAAAGTTGAATATTTTTTTGATTTTATAACATGAAAGTGTATACATTTATTTTTATTTCAAGGGAAATTCACTTTTCATATGGACTTGTGCTTTCTTAAGAATTAAAAACGTCATTTCATTGATTTCGAAAGTGGCGTAAGTCCAATCATAGCTATCAAAAACATATTATTTCTTAAATAATGTTAAAAACATTATTCTATTATGTCATCTACTACCCATATTTTTAAATTTAATCCAACGCAAACCCTTCAATATCTCGATTCAAACATAAATGGACTTACGCCACTTTCAAAATAAACTCCTCTAATCCGGAATAGTTGAACTACCAGAATAGAGCGGCCAGTATTGATACATTTTTCTTTGTTAAGGATAACTGAAAATCGATAAGTTAGTACGCGATCTACGTTAATATGTACGCAGGTAAACAGACTCGTGTCATCTACTGTTTTGAGATAAATGTATCTACTATGTATGTTTGTATGTGCGTATGCATGTTTGTATGTATGTATGTGTGTATGCATGTATGTATGTATGTAAGTATTTATATAAATATGGACAGCGCTGTGAGGAATGTACCAGAAGAAAAGTGTGAGCCATTGTCGAAGTGATAAAGTAATTTGTAACAATTTGTTAGTCATCTAAAATAAAACCCTAATATAAAATCGACATTCTTCAAGAAAATGTAACAGGAAATCGATTTTTTAAAAGTTATACGGTAGAATACTTCGTTAAGAAACGTTTAGGACCTCTGCAGGATTAAGACTTGAAAAATGTAGAAAATGTAAAAATAATTGATCTCTTTAACCCTAAAGAAGAGCCCCTAATTTAACGAAACTGAAAATTATTTCGATTCTGAATGTCGACAACTCTGAAGTCACTGCCTTCTCGAGGGAAGTTGTTGGAAAAATAAAAGGATAAAAGTGGGTGGAACCGAGACTCGACGAGAACTTCCTTCGTCCGCATTTAATTACAGTGCGATCGTTTCCCGAGACGATCGAAATGGGACCAGTCGAAAACAGTCTCGTAAAGGGTTAATGTTTAACGATTGACAAATAACAATTAGGCACCTGTTACGCGTACCACCCTCCACTTTTTTGCCACCATTTTCCCGATCGGAAGACTGAATGGAAGTCCCTTTACGTTGATTCGACCAGCCCCTCCCACGCTTCCTCCTTCTTTCTTCCTTCGCCTCGTATTATCGTCCAGAAGATTCACTCTTGTTCCCACACAGCTTTCGCTCGAGTACCTTTTTTCACCGACCGTCGCGGCGATAGAGTCGTTACAATTTCCACACCTCGCAAAGAAAGAGGAAACGTGTTATCGAACACTTCACACGGAATTTTTTCAATCGATCGGAACCGAGGCGAAAGATCACGGAAGATTTCACGTGAAAGAGCATCGTCGTTCCAGAGGGAACAAATATACGGAATGTTCCAGACCACCCTTTTTTAAACGCGATTTCTATGGAAAATCCAAAAACTTTAATAACCAAGTCGGGTATGCTCGATCTTCCCAATAGAAAAAAATAATTTCGTTAGCGCGAACTCTACGCTGAACAAAATGCTGTTACGCAATTACGCTGTCGGTAATACTCTAGTAATTTTATATTTTCAGTTAAATATAAATCAATATTCAATATTATATTAGGCGTACAAATAAGTTTCCGCGGTTTGTCAAAAGATGGCCAAACCAGAAGGTTATGGAGAAATTGTCAGATATAAAACGTAATATCCCAAGTTTCGTCATCCGGCAACACCATAACCTTAAAGTACTAGTGATTCCGTATCAGCATCACGTAATTTTTTTCCTGCAAAAATGTCAAGTTTTGTGCCGAATAAGCATCATTTGCGGGAACTTTTGATTTACTTCTTTAATTTGAAAAAATCTGCAGCTGAGGCGCATCGATTGCTTCTAGAAGCATATGGTGAAGCTGCTTTAAGTGAGAGAAGTTGTCAGGAATGGTTTCAAAAGTTTAAGAACGGTGAGTTTGACGTGAAGGACAAAGAACGCAGTGGAAGGCCGAAAGTGTACGAAGACATGGAATTAGAAGTATTATTGGAGGAAGATTCGTCCCAAACGCAAAAAGAACTTGCACTTACATTACAAGTGACTCAACAAGCAATTTCACATCGTTTAAAATCGTTGGGAATGATTCAAAAACAAGGAACTTGGGTTCCATATGAACTAAAGCCGAGAGACGTTGAACGCCGATTATGCATGAGTGAAATGCTGCTTGCCAGGAATAAAAAAAAGAGTTTTTTTGCATCGTATAGTCACTGGTGACGAAAAATGGATTCACTACGATAATCCAAAGAAGAGAAAGTCATGGGTTAAGCCCGGCGAACCATCAACATCGACAGTTAAGCCGAATATTCATGGAAAAAAACTCATGCTGTGTATTTGGTGGGATCAGCTTGGTGTCGTGTATTATGAATTGCTCAAACCAAGCGAAACCATTACTGGAGCTCTCTACCGAACACAATTGATGAGATTGAGTCGGGCACTTAAGGAAAAACGCGCCCATTACTACTCCAGACACGACAAAATTATTCTTTTACACGATAATGCTCGTCCACATGTTGCGGCGCCGGTAAAAACATACTTGGAAACACTCAACTGGGAAGTTTTACCCCACCCGCCGTATTCACCAGACTTAGCCCCTTCTGATTATCACCTGTTCCGGTCGATGGCACATGGTCTGTCTGAGCAGCGCTTCACATCATATGAAGACACCAAAAATTGGGTAGATTTGTGGATAGCGTCAAAAGATGAAGAGTTTTTTCGACGGGGTATCCGAATGTTGCCAGAAAGATGGGGAAAAGTAGTGGCAAATGATGGAAAATACTTTCAATAAAACGTAATGTACTGTTCCTTCACAATAAATTCCTAACTTTTTATAAAAAACCGAGGAAACTTATTTGTACGCCTAATATTTTTTGTCATTAATTAACTAATAAACTGTACTAATATTTATTGCGTTCTTACCCTCAAATATACATGTTTTAATTCATTTTCTCGTTTAATTTATTTATTTTATACATATAAAGTTATTTTCAACATTGAGCATAGACCAATGTTGGTAGTAAAAACTGGCGGGAAAATAAATTAAAACATGTATATTCGAGGATAAAAACGCAATATATATTTATTAGTACAGCTTAATAGACAATTAATGAAAAAAACAAACAAATTAACATCAAATATTCATTTGTATTTAACTGAAAATATAAAATTACTAGAGTATTACCGACACAAAATTGAGGGTATATATTATTCAGCTGGTTAGTATACCAGTCACATATAATATTATAAATAGTATATCCGTGTTGATACATTATTTTAGATACGTGCATTTTGTACAGCGAATTCGCGCTAACAAAATTATTTTGTCTACATACAGAGTGCTCAGTCACCCCTGAGAAAAATTTTGACGGGAGATTCTAGAGGCCAAAATAAAACGAAGATCAAGAATACCAATTTGTTGATGGAGGCTTCGTTAAAAAGTTATTACCAATTAAATTCAAAAATTTCAAATCTTTCTAAAAAACTTATTTTCGGTTGCGGGGGTCAATTACAATCATTTTTGGTCATTATACATACCCCCGAAATCCTACGCAGTTTCGAGAAAAAAATTCCTTACCGAAAATCTAATACTTACAAGGAACCATCGCGAACGGTCCGGCTTCGATTTTGATGAAACCTTGTACACTTATAAAGCAGCTAAAAATAATCGACACGTATTTTTTTTTAGCTGCGGTAACCCGAGTTTAAGGGGTGAAACCACCCCTTGAAGTTTTGGCTCGAAACGGCTATCTCGAAAACGGAAAGACATACAAAAAAATTGTTAATGGGCGAGGTTGATGGTTTCTTATGTACAATAACATGGTGTTAAAAAATTTAAAAAAATACAATTTGTTTATAACAAAAGAAAATTTATTAACTTAATTTTTCATTTTATTGAAATTTTCATAATGACAAAAAATGACGAGCATTTTATTACAAATCCATTGGTATGCGATTTTTTAAAATTGCCTCCTACAGTTTTGCAGATTTTTATGATTTACATCTTGCGCGCACATCCATTATGGTAGTAGCCGTTCTAACTTTGATTTTAATGAAGCACTGTAGGCTTGCACTACTTCTAGAGGACAAAATCGGGAAAAATACAAGAATACCAATTTGTTGATGGAGGCTTCGTTAAGAAATTATTAACGTTTAAAGTTCCGCCCGTACTGAATTTTTTTCTCCGAAATGCCCAAGATTTCGGGGGAATGTGTAATGACCAAAAATGATTGTAATCGACCCCTGCAACCGAAAATAATTTTTTCAGAATGGTTTGAAATTTTTTAATTTTGTTGAAAAATTTCGCACATTCTCGAATTTTTTTCTCAAAAGTGCGTAGGATTTCGGGGGTATATATATTGACCAAAAATGATTGAGATTGACTCCTGCAACTGAAAATAATTTTTTTAGAACGATTTGAAATTTTTTTTTTTTGCTGAAAGGCACCTACGCCCTGTCGATTTTTCTTAAAATTTCGTTTTTCATTTTTAATAATTTTGTTTGACGCCTTACAAAAAAGTTGGCCAATACTTTTTTGTAGGTACCTATGAGCTCTACTTCACAAAAAAGTTTCATTGAAATATATTCACTATTGTAGGAATTATGGCTGTTTGAAGATTGGACCATTTTTATGGGGTTTTTCTCATTTTGCGGGGTCAAGGATCAACTTTTTGCATATTTTTGCGATTTCTACATATTCTTGATTAAAATACGCGTCGTTTGCATTTTTGAAAATTAAAATCCTTCAATCCGTTCAGAAGTTATGACATTTTAAAGATCCGCATGAGGGATCCGTCGGACAACATTTCTGGCCATAAATTACATTTTCGATTAGGAATTTTTTTCTCGAAAGTGCGTAGGAATTCGTGGGTATATGTATTGACCAAAAATGATTGTACTTGGCCTCCGCAACCGAAAATAATTTTTTCCTGGAGGATTTGAAATTTTTTAATTTAATTTTTTAATAACTTTTTAACGAAGGCTCAATCAACAAATTGATATTCTTGATTTTCGTCTCATTTTGGCCTCCAGAATCTCCCATTAAAATTTCTCCCAGGGGTGGTTGAACACCCTGTAAATGTATTTTCTTCTGTTTTTTTCTCTTCTCTTAGGTTACAACGATAACTGACCGATTTCACATCATGTCATTTGTGCTCACTTGGTTACTTATATTAATATTCAGATAAAGTGTGTTATTAGTAAATTGTTTTATATTCTTTATTGGCCTAATTTGAATTTGAATTATGTTTGCTTAACAAATTTTTACACGTTTACGCAAAACAGTATAAAACGTTTTCCTGTATGCTTCTGATAACGTACTGAAAGCAACGCGTTACGAATTATGAAAAAAAAAGTACAGAAGTGATTGGGTGATAGACGTCACCCGCGCGCCTAACGAAGGGTTAACGATCCAACATATTTTAATGTAATGCCAAAGGTACGAAGAAATAAGGAAGAAACCAGAAATTTAACGACGCAAAATCGTGCATTAAAACACTACGATTTCATGAAGAAACAGGAATCATAAACCTTGTATAAATAAGCAATTTAACGATTCGATATAAATCTTAAGGAAGTATCACGGATCGATCCACTATTTATATCACGTATTCGTAAACCGAACTGCGCGAACGTGGTCGTGGAAAGAAAATATGCGACTAGATATAATGCAAATGTAAGAAAGGAAGGAAAAAAATAATTTTCCTGCGGCGAACGTGACGAAAACAGAGCATAGACTAAATCTCGCGGTAGTCGAGGAAGGGATACAACGATAGCGTAAAAATAATGAACAGAGGGGCCGCTGTGTCGGTGCTCGAACCTTGTAAAAATTACCACGAGATATACGACGCCGTTACCAGGATTGGAGCTAATTACCACCCAGAAGCGACGTCCATATCCTCGGTAATAGTGAATCAGCGTTGGCTGACCTCCTATTGGCGACCAGAGAACCCGACCTCGGCGTCGACCTCGCCGATTTATTTGCTCATAACGAGATAAAAAGACCAGAGGATAAAGGGAAATAACAAGTAGGGAAAACTCTTACGCGAGCCAAGGTAATATTCATCGCCGTTCATATATCTTTCATCATCGGTGTCGTCGTCGTCGTCAGCGTCATCGTCGACCATGGTAATCATGGTCCACGGGTTTCGTCGCTACCGTAGTCGTTCGACCGATATAGCGCCTCGCGAATGGAACGGACAAGGAAACCGCAATCTTCGCGGGGTTAGCTCCCCCTATTTGTCAAACACTGACACCGACGGTTTTTGTCCTACGAATAATTACCCCGTATTAGAGTAACTGTATTGTGCGCCTACCGATATTAACGACGCAATATTGATTCGCATATGGTGTCCCGATGCAAAATTAGGTATTTCATACGTATCACGCAGCCACTACGCCAGTGTTCCGTCGATCTTTTGTTGTTTGCCGGAATAACGGTAGGACGTCGAGCTGCGGCAGTATTCTAATGATAGATGTAAAGAAAACTAAACACAGGGAGGATAACGCACAGAGTCGTTCGGGACCGTTCGCTAAATTGCCAGTTTCACGAAAGTAACGAACATTAAACTGCTAAACGATTCAATACTTTATGCTTTTATACAGTGGGTGTAAAAAGTATTTGTACAGTAATTAATTGCGGCTAAAATGCTGAATAATAATGTTTATCAAACAATATTTTTTAAATAAAATTCTTATTATAATAATATAATCCTATAGTGTCTTCTTATAGTTAACACTAGAACTACCAAACTGGTCAAAGTGATCCATTCGTAATTTCTAATGAAAATTATTACAAATTTACTAAACTGAATTTTTGAAAATTTACCGTAATTTTCTGTAAGAGAATGAATAAACACTTATTTCCAAGGCAGTATACATTTCTTCAAGTATCTATCTATTCTATTAGTATTCTAGTAATAGTAGTTCTAGTGTTAATCTAAGTATCGTCAAACGCAACGTAGAGAGTATTTCAGGAGATATAACCAATCAATTAAGGGCTCTATAAATGAAAACTAGGTCTAATTTGATACGACGATGCTGAAGCGGCCAAATACTTAGATTAAGTTTAATTGATAAATATTCATGAACTGTTGCTGCCATAGGAATTCCTAAATGTCTAGCAGCTAGTCGTAAAAATCTCTGTTGAAGAATATCTACAATTTCATACAAAAATTGTTGGTTCCAACAGGTTATGGGCCCAGGATAAATAAGAAAAGGGGTGGTTAAACACATACTCGGTGAGCTTCGCATATTATATACAGGGTGGGTTACTACATATTCTCATTTAAATTTGTGTCATTATTGTTACGTATTGTGAAAAATATTTCAGACGAAGTTGAATGGTTTCGAGAAGAGCATATTCTGATGATACTAGTTTTCTTGTAAGTGAACGTGTAGGACATATGTATGAATGTTATTAACGATTTTTAAAATTTTTATTGCACCAATTGATGCTCCTTGATATTTTTCATAAAAAAGTATTAACCTATTTCTAATAAAAAATCATTAGTTTAGGAGATATTTTAATTTTAATATTATTGGAAAATGATGACTCGTTTGTTAATGTTGTAATGATTTTATTTACAGAAAAGGTTTAATGCAACGACCATTTACATCATGACATTTTCTAAATCAATAGATTTATGATTCAGTGATGATACGATCTCTCATATTGACCATGGTAGTTAGCATACAACTTATTTTTTAAGTTAACTATATTCTCATGTTTATATTTCATAACACCGTTGAGTAAAATCGTAAACAAAGCGTGAAAATATTATCGATGCAAAAAGTATTGCGTAATGTACATTAAATTCATAATATTGATGAAAGAGTCACAATTTTCTAACAACATTAAAATTAAAATATCTTCTAAATTAATGATTTTTTAACATAAATAGATTAATACTTTTTTGTAAAAAATATCAAGTAGCATCAATTGATGCCATAAAAAATATATGATTCCATTTAAAAAATTGTTGATGATCTTCATATGCCCTCTACACATTCACTTAAAAGAAAATTAGTATCATCAGAATGTGCCCCTCCCAAAACTATTGAATTTCATCTGAAACATTCAAACATTCTTTGCTACGCGTAATAATAGTGACGTAATTTTACATGGCAATATGTAGTAACCCACCCTGTATATCTATTTACAAGAAACTTACAAGAAGCAACAAATTCATTTGATTCTTTTCCTGCCCGTAATAAGCCTGACTATACATTCTAAAAAGAAGCCATTTTGAGTCTTACAATATTACAAAATGTCCACGAATAAAACGACTGTAAATATGGCTGCCGTGCATGTGTTGGGTAATATTATTAATATTCCGTCGATCGATCCAAAATTAGACGACTCTTCTAATTATGCATCTTGGAAGTTCGTCATGGAAATGACTTTGTTTGGGATAGATTTACGGGACTGTATTGATTCTGAAGATACAGATACAGTGGGTGTAAAAAGTATTCGTACAGTGACTAATTACGACTAAAATGCTGAATAATAATGTTTATTAAACATTATTTTCTCAATAAGCATGTTACATGTATACTCGAAAATTTGTAGAGCAACAATATCAAATAAGCAAAAAAAAAATATTCATATTGTTTATATAAATATCAAGAAAAATGAACAAAATGACTAAAATGAATGCGTAATAAGTATTTGTATAGTTACAGTTTATTATATCTATAATTCAAATTTTGTTGTGTAAACACAACGTAATTAATTTCAAATATCGCTTACTTATTTAAAAACGTTGTCTGGAACTGTAGCACAGACATACAGAGCAGTATTTATCATTACTGTAGCAACATGGGTCGAAGAAGTAAGAAAACTACCGTAGAAGAGCGAAAGATAATTGAGCTGTTTATTTTGAAAGTGGCGTAAGTCCATTTATGTTCGAATTGAGATATTGAAGGTTTTGCGTTGCATTAAATTGAAAAATATGGGTAACAGATGACATAGTAGAATAATGTTTTTAACATTATTTAAGAAATAATATGTTTTTGATGGCTATGATTGTACTTACGTCACTTTCAAAATCAATGAAATGACGTTTTCAATTCTTAAGAAAGCACAAGTTCATATGAAAAGTGAATTTCTCTTGAAATAAAAATAAATGTATACACTTTTATGTCATAAAATCAAAAAAATATTCAACTTTTATTCTTTGTTAACGTATTTTTACGTTAAAATTAATATTGTTTTATTAATTATTATTCAGTCTTTTCCAGTTTGTATATGCGGGAGGGATTTAAAAACCAAATTTCCTTTAAATATTTAATAATAATTATTATGTGAACATATGTACAGCAGTTATTTTAATTACCTGCGTCACTGTCGAACGTATCTTGAAGGTGAGCATTTTCCAACGTGTTGAAATTTATAATATTACAAGTACAGCACAAATTAAGCAATCCGAATTTAAGAAAACTGTAGAAACAAATAAAAATTCTCAGCAAGTGAAACAACACTGTTCATCGCTCTGGTTTTCAACGCGGACTGCGCGAGAATAGTGCGCTTCTTTCTGTGGAGAGGCGCTGTTCTGTGTTTATAACAAATTCATTGCACATTGATAATTCAACTCCTACTTTGATAACACTATACACCAAAATAAAAAAGCTGGGATCTCATAAAATTTCATTTCACAATATTTTCCATATCCATTTAAAACTCTCACAATGGGACTTACGCCACTTTCGAAATAAACTTTTTCATCATTTCATTAACCAGCAAATTTTCGTGTTACAAAATCGTAATGATTTTAAATATATTAGTAACAAGTTGCTTCAGAATGAAAAGATCATGTAAAAATGTAACTACATATTAAGGTAGTTAACTCGATTTTTTTGGAAAATGGACTTACGCCATTTTCAAAATAAATGGCTCAATTATTAATTTGCATAACCAGTGCAAAAGTTTATTCGAAATATCACGTATTGTAAAAAGACCAACATCTACGATACAAGGAATCATTGCTAAATACGGATTACGGAACACATTCAAACGCCACATCCAAACGTCAACGCCAATCAGTCGGATGTTTGCATTTTCAATGATATTCTTCACATCGATTAAATTTAAATATCAATTAAAGCCAACATAATTTTAGTGAAATGAATATCGGCAATGAAAATTTCCTAATAGTTTACATTTACGATTATGTATATATTTTCTATTCAAGTAATATCTTTTTCTTACAGGAAAAAGTTAATAAAAAACCTGCTTATGAAAATTGCACTTATTAGATATGCTAGTTACATTCGGTCTTTCTTTTGTTTTTACTATATTAATTTATTTTACTGTTGTACTAACATATCTTTCCTTATATCTACTTATAACTACGCAATGTATATCTATATTTACATTTAACTAATTACATTTATGTGTTATTTTGGAAGAATATTGATAGTCTTTGATAAGGTAGTTTGTATTTTAGTTTGAAAGGTATGTTAAATGATTTTGTTTGTTGTGTTTTCTAGCGTTTTATTTTGATTATGCAATTTTGATGTATACAATTCTTGAACTATTTTGCCTACGTAATTTGATATTAGTGAAAATTGTGATTGTTTACATAGATCTGCTATTCTTGAGTATCTATCTCTGTTCAGTATGAGTTTCAAAAAATCTGCAGTGATTTTTTGTTAGTTGGAGTAACTGAACATCAAACAAGTGCAACATACATCAGTATTGGTCTTTTTGTTTTTGAAGCGCACTGATAAGTTTTTTGCCATAAGTGTTCCCTCAGTGATTGTGTGATGTGATTTTGATATGATAGTTTAGAGTTTAGGTGAACCCCAAGGTATTTCACGCTTTTTACTGATGAAATCCTTGTATTATACAGTATTATTAGTGTAAATATTTTACTATGTTTATGCTTTTTACTAAACATTAACTTTTATTTTGTTCGAGTTTATGCATATCTTCCATTTATCATAGTATATCTTTAAGCTATTTATGCATATTTGAATTTGTTTTGCTGCTACTATAGCATTAAACAAGTGTGCATATTTGGCAGTATCGTCAACAAAGAGTGCAATTTTGGTTTCCATAAATTTTGGAATGGCGTTGAGATATATTTTAAATAACTGTGGACCGGAATCGGTGTTTTTCATTAGACTGTGTTACTTCTATTTACGAAGTAGTTTTTTAAAAATATTAACGAGCAAGTAATGCCCAATTATGAAATCAATAGAGAAATATAATATAAAAAACTACAATAATGCCAATAATACGCGATCATAGTATTAACCACGCCCAAATCTTTGTTCTACAAACTCTAATCTTACTTTTTTTGTGGTGGCTAATTAATGGCGGTTGCTTCATCATTTTGCATCCTTTTAAATTCTTCGAACGCTTGTTTCTACACCAGCTTCTGCCGCAGTTTGCCTTGCTATCAACGTAGAGTCAAATAGAACTCACAATTCGTTGTTTATTGGAAAAATTCAAAACCACTGATTTGGTTGTCGATCACTACATTTGGTTCATAGAAAGTTTTCTACAAAAAAAAAAGACAACCACAGACGTGCACCGTTAAAACGGCCAAATAAGCCACAGACTTGCATACTCGACCACAATTCCATCATGGACAACGTTAATTTATGCATCGCGCAGAAAATGATAACTTCGCAGGTAAATCAGCGGATAAATCAGTCGCACCGAACCCGAATCAACACCGCAGAAATGTCGCCTGGCTAATGATAAATGCAGACGTCCGTTGTCGCGAAAAATACCGATGTCCTAATAGTATTCACCGATATTTTTAAAAACGATGGCGGATAGAGATCGCAACAGATGGCGGTTTTGTACTCGTGTGTATACAACGAGATGATATATTGCGCGAGTGTTGATTATAATCACTGGGTTACCTTGTGTAAATTGTAAATCAGCCATCAGTAGACACTGTGGGATCTGTTCGTGCAGGTGTAACGTGAGGTCATCCTTCGCGAAAACGGGCACATTTTCGAGTATCCCTTCGAGTTCTTCTGAAATTTGAATATACAGTGACCGAAAATTCTATAACACCATTATTTACTATAAATATACAGTACCGGGTAAATGTATTCGGACAAAAGATTTTTCTTAATTTTTAAAAATAAATCGTGATATTCATATAAAATGAATTGAGCAGTTTATGAAGGTCAAAATGATATATGTATAATATACAAGGCGTTCGGCCACCTCCGGGAAAAATTTTAATGGGGCATTCTAAAAGTCAAAATAAGACGAAATTCAAGAAAACCAATTTGTTGATCAAGGCTTCGTTCAGAAGTTATTAACATTTAAAGTTGTGTCTGTAGAACAGCTGCTATAGTGGTTCTCACTCGCAAAATCTGTAAGGCTGTCGATACGCCACAAAGTAGAGTTTCTCATGCTGAGTGAGAACCATTATCATCAGTACGCAGTCTCTCCGATGCAAAGGACCCCGCACAAATCTTATGGTAAATGGCCCCCGGTTAAATTAGCTGAACTTTTGATATGATGTAGTTCGTGATCTCTTGATGAAAAGTTCCAATCGGTACAAGCTCGTAAATTGAACACTTTCCAAGATACGGGGGATCAAATGTCAATAATAGTGTGCCTTATTTTAGACTAGCACGTTTGAGCATATTTGAGTGTAAGAAGCACTGTTGTACACTGTCCATTTATTTGACCCCTTAAAACTTACAATTAGTAGTTGTACTGTGGGTCCTTAAATATTACCCCTTAACACCCTGACCCTGTGATTCCCATTCAGGAGTCAAAATAAAAAAACGCCAAAAAGGTAAAAAATGGTTCTCTTCTTCATTGTACAAACATGAAGCACCGTCGACATTAGCATTACCCAGTGTGCACCACAAAGAGGTTGCTCGATGGATTTTGCACATCATGTAGCCCTGAAAAGGGGCCGTTTTTATAGTTCTCTCTATTTGTCCATAACAATCTCAACATTCATATTGTCTTGATGGTTTCTATTAGCGCAGATTGACACTTCGTTGGTAAATAACAGTCTTAGAAGACTAAAAGTTTATTCACAATTTCGGAATTGTACTAAACATCAAGTTCTTATTTCTTACATTCCCGAAAATGAACTGGAACTTGAAGAGGAAGTAATAAATGGTTACTACTGCACCTGTCAATCTGATGCCAAAACATTGAGTACATGCGCGTATATTGCAAGTGTTTTAAGGTTTTTAGGATTTGCTTGTCATCAAGGGCATGCCAAATATTCGGATGGCAATCTTCTAAATACGCCCAGAGATGCCGCTAATAGAGGGCATCAAGACAATATGAATATCAAGACAATTGAAATTCTTATGGCTCAATAGAGTGAACTATAAAAACGACCCTTTTCAAGGCCACATGGTGTGCAAAATCCATCGAGCAACCTCTTCGTGGTGCACACTGGGTAATGCTAATGTCGACGGTGTTTCATGTTTATACAATGAAGAAGAGAACCATTTTTTACCTTTTTGGCGTTTTTTTATTTTGACTCCTGAATGGGAACCACAGGGTCAGGGTGTCAAGGGGTAATATTTAAAGACCCACAGTACAACTACTAATTGTAAGTTTTAAGGGGTCAAATAAATGGACAGTGTACAACAGTGCTTCTTACACTCAAATATGCTCAAACGTGGTAGTCTAGAATGAGGCGCACTATTATTGACATTTGATCCCCCGTATCTTGGAAAGTGTTCAATTTACGAGCTTGTACCCATTGGAACTTTTCATCAAGAGATCACGAACTACATCATATCAAAAGTTCAGCTAATTTAACCGGGGGCCATTTACCATAAGATCTGCGCGTGGTCCTTTGTCTCTCCCCTCCCGGTATTTTGTATTGCTCGATATTGTTAGATACCCCGCGTCCAAAAATACGAAATACTTTATATCCCAGGAATGGTTTATCAGGAAATCAAGAAAACTGGTACACTAGTAAAGTAGAAAGCGAAAAAAAATATGAAATCATTCTGTAACAATTATTGTTGGTTGCAGAGATCAATAACACTCATTTTTGAAGGACAGACATACTCACGAAATTCTACGCACTTTCGAGAAAAAAATTCCTTACCGAAAATCTAATGTGAGGCCAGAAATGCTTCCCTGAAATTTCATGTGTATGTTTAAAACATCTTAACTCCTGAACGGATTGAAGTATTTTAATGTTTTAAAATACAAACAACGCGTATTTTGGTGGAGAATATATAGAAATGCCAAGAATATTCAAAAAGTTATTCCTTAACACTGTAAAGTGAGAAAAACCCCATAAAAATGGGCCCATGTTCAAACGGCCATAACTCCTAGAATAGTGAATGTGTCTCATTGAAATTTAGTCTCGAAGTAGAGCTCGTGGATACCTACAAAAAAGTATTGGACAACATTTCCATACAGCGTCAAATTTTTTAGAAAAATCGACAGGGAGTACTAGGTACGTAAATTTTTCAACGAAAATGAAAAGTTTCAAATCATTTTGGAAAAATTATTTTTGGTTACGGGGATCAATTACAATCATAACTTTTTAACGAAGCCTATTGCACGGCAAATACTAGAGCAGGATAGGTCGAGGTGGTCGAGTTTCCTGGCCAACGAAATCATTACTTTCCTAATCCTGTTTAAGAACATGCGAAGCTTAAAAGTTACGATTTTACGAAGGAACATCAGTTTGACTAACTTTCATTCCCATTATGAAACACAAAAATACGGGTACACACGCTGATTTTGCATGCATGATTTCTGAATGTGTCTACATTAATATTCAAAAAGAAAATCTTGCAGAAGTTTGCAGACGAAAAAGAAAATCATGATTTAAGTGTAAGAGACTTGTCCCGAATTTATTGCACTCGTAACCGTTCCTCCGTCAACGGTTCGGTTCCGTTAGAGGGACTTCGAGGAAGGTCGTACTTGCCAACCCAGTAGGATAGTCAGGATTCGGTGCGGGTGAGTGACAAAGGCGGGCGCTTGATGGTTTGAACCGTTTATTTTTGTGACTTACAGGCTAGCGGTGGCGGACGGTGCTTACGAGCTAACGGTAACTTAAACCTAACGATACATACAGACTAACGGTTCTTAACACATTGAGCGCCGGCACCAACAGCATGTAAAAATTTTTGAACTTAAAAATATTGAACTCAATATATAATTTACATGCATTAAACATTGCGCAATTTAAAAGAAGCAATACTGTTCCACATTATCGTGGGGCCAGCGCTCAAGCGATAGCCTCCGAATCCCGCATTTTCGCGGGGCCAGCGTTCAATGTGTTAACAGGCTCAATCTTACAGGCTAGCGGCGGACGTGGAACGACCGGATGTTCCGGCGGAGACGGTTCGGCGAGCGGTTGGTTCACTCGGGCAGCGACGGTTCAGCGAGCGGTCGGTTCGCTCGGGCAACGACGGTTCGTCGAGCAGTTGGTGGCTCGAGCGGCGACGGCTCAGGAGCGGTCGGTCGTTCTACGCCCGCGCGCGCCGTCGTCTACGACCGGACGATGGCGTGGCGCGACCGAGGGCAGATGACCTGTATGAGGCATACCGGATGGCGCAGGTTGCTCTGCAGGTCGCCATCAAACGGGCCAAGACCCAGGCATGGAAGGATCTCCTCCACACCCTCGATGACGATCCTTGGGGGCGCCCGTACAAGGTGGTGCTGAAGAAGCTCCGCCCGTGGGAAGGGAGCGCGAGCGTCAGCGGCGTGCTGAGGCTCGCGCTCGTTTGGTGGCGAGAGAGCGTCGCCTGGGCGTCAGGCGACGCGGGCGGCCCCCTCGGCGTGGCGCATGACCCAGGCTGGGAGGGGGGTCCTGATAGGAGAGGGGTCCTGATAAGATTTTCCCCACGAAAAGCTCCGCCCGTGGGCGCCCCCCGTCCCCGAGGGTCTTTTATTTTCGTGGGGAAAATCTTCGAAAGACTCCCTCCCACCTCTTTGGGGAGAGGCGGGAGGGGTGTGTGGGATTCCCCGCGCCCATTATAACGGGCGCGGGACCTACCCACTAAAAACCCCACGGTGACCCTTCCGCACGATTTGGGAGGATACCGGGAATCGCTCGAAGCATACTTCCGGTATCCTCCCCGTGCCCGCGCTTTGCGCCCACCCGCGGGGGGACAAACGGTCCCCCCGGTAATCGTCCTGCCGCCATCCGTCCCGGGGCCGCGTCTAGTGGCGGCTGCGAGCCCCAACTCGCAACCGCCGCGACCCCGTTTCTACCCCTCGGAGGCCGGCAGCTCATGGCCGCACCAGGCCACCGAGGGTGCCGCTCCGTGCGCCGGACCCGGACAGGAGGCACTGCCACCCCATCCGGTCCGACCCTACGCCGCCTGGCGGGAGGGGGCTCCTATCAGGACCCCCCTCCCAGCCTGGGTCATGCGCCACGCCGAGGGGGCCGCCCGCGTCGCCTGACGCCCAGGCGACGCTCTCTCGCCACCAAACGAGCGCGAGCCTCAGCGCGCCGCTGACGCTCGCGCTCCCTTCCCGCGGTCTCCTTCTGCAACATTACGATTTCGCAGAAGGAGGCCACGGCCCTCCACTTCTCCTCGCTGCCGAGCATGGCGCGTACCATGCCCGGCAGCGAGACATCCCGCCCGATGACGCCGACCAGGACACGGCGCTCCCCCTCCCACGCAGTGCATACCTCGAGGGTATGTTCCGCCGTGTCCTGCTCAGCGTCACAATGGCAGCAACGCGCCGTCGGCTCCTTCCCTATCCGGCACAGGTATCTCCCGAAGCTGCCATGCCCCGAGAACACCTGTGCCATCCGGTAGGTGAGGCTTCCATGGCCTCTGTCCAGCCACTCACATAGGAGTGGCCGAACAGCCCCGACTGTCCGGTGCCCCGCGGTAGGCAGAGCCAACCGCTCTTGCCACGCGTGCACCACGGACTGCCGGGCCTTTTCGTGGGGGAAAATCTTCGAAAGACTCCCTCCCACCTCTTTGGGGAGAGGCGGGAGGGGTGTGTGGGATTCCCCGCGCCCATTATAACGGGCGCGGGACCTACCCACTAAAAACCCCACGGTGACCCTTCCGCACGATTTGGGAGGATACCGGGAATCGCTCGAAGTATACTTCCGGTATCCTCCCCGTGCCCGCGCTTTGCGCCCACCCGCGGGGGGACAAACGGTCCCCCCGGTAATCGCCCTGTCTCATAGCGGCAGGACGAGGTCACATCGTCCTGCCGCCATCCGTCCCGGGGCCGCGTCTAGTGGCGGCTGCGAGCCCCAACTCGCAACCGCCGCGACCCCTTTTCTACCCCTCGGAGGCCGGCAGCTCATGGCCGCACCAGGCCACCGAGGGTGCCGCTCCGTGCGCCGGACCCGGACAGGAGGCACTGCCACCCCATCCGGTCCGACCCTACGCCGCCTGGCGGGAGGGGGCTCCTATCAGGACCCCCCTCCCAGCCTGGGTCATGCGCCACGCCGAGGGGGCCGCCCGCGTCGCCTGACGCCCAGGCGACGCTCTCTCGCCACCAAACGAGCGCGAGCCTCAGCACGCCGCTGACGCTCGCGCTCCCTTCCCGCGGTCTCCTTCTGCAACATTACGATTTCGCAGAAGGAGGCCACGGCCCTCCACTTCTCCTCGCTGCCGAGCATGGCGCGCACCATGCCCGGCAGCGAGACATCCCGCCCGATGACGCCGATCAGGACACGGCGTTCACCCTCCCATGCAGCGCATACCTCGAGGGTATGTTCCGCCGTGTCCTGCTCAGCGTCACAATGGCAGCAACGCGCCGTCGGCTCCTTCCCTATCCGGCACAGGTATCACCCGAAGCTGCCATGCCCCGAGAACACCTGTGCCATCCTGTAAGTGAGGCTTCCATGGCCTCTGTCCAGCCACTCACATAGGAGTGGCCGAACAGCCCCGACTGTCCGGTGCCCCGCGGTAGGCAGAGCCAACCGCTCTTGCCACGCGTGCACCACGGACTGCCGGGCCTGGCGCTTCAACTCGCCCCAAGCAGGTTCCTGCACACCCGGGACCGCCCCCACCCCCGCGCGACGGTCGACGCGGTGACGATACATCATCGCGTGCGACCGCGCGAGGAGATCCATGGGCGGCATCCCCGCAAGAACCGTCGCCGCCTCATGTGACACGGTCCGGTACCCGCGGACGACCCTTAGAGCCATCCGCCTCTGCACCCGACGCAGCATAGTCATGCCGCGCCGGGAGGCCGCCAGGTCGTCCGCCCAGACGGGGGCCCCGTATAGGACCACCGACTGAACCATTGCCACATAGAGGCGGCGAACTCGGCCCGCCGGGCCCCCCAGGTTGGGCAGAATCCGGCCCAAAGCCCCGACCATCCTCTCCAGCCGGGGGACCAGGCAGCGGAAATGCTCCTCGAAGCGCCAGTGGCTATCGAGGATCAGCCCCAGATACCTCATCTGGGGCTTCACCTCGATATTAGCCTCACCCACGCGGATCAGAGGGGGTGGCGGATCCTGCCGAGGTGAATGGAACGCTATCACCTCGGTCTTATGGACCGCCACCGTCATCCCCATCCCTCTGATCCGGTCGACGACGCGTTGCGCCCCCTCCTCCGCGAGACGCTTGGCCCTCCCCCAGTGCGCCCCGACGGCCAGCACCAGTGTGTCATCTGCATAACACACGGCGCTGACGCCGTCGGGGAGGTCGGCCCGCAACACTGCGTCGTACGCGATGTTCCACAGGAGTGGCCCGAGGACCGACCCCTGCGGAACACCGCAGTACACCTCCCTCCGCATATGCCCATCCCGGCTCGGATACTCGATCCACCTGCCGCGGAGATAATCCCCGATGACCGCCCCGAGACAAGGGGGGACCCGATGATATTCGAGCCCCCTCCTTATCTCCTCCCAGGGCAGGGTGTTAAAGGCGTTGGCAATATCCAAGGATATTGCCAAAGCCACCCCTCCCCGGGAGACGGCCGACTCCGAGAGGGCCCTGACACGACCTATCGCGTCGATGGTCGATCGACCCTCCCGGAAACCGTACTGGCAGTCGGCCAGGCCGGGGGCACCCCGCGCCAGGTGCTCGACGAGGCGGGCAGCAATCACCCGCTCGAAGAGCTTGCCCACCTCGTCGAGGAGACAGATGGGCCGGTATGCGGAGGGAGACTCCGCGGGCCGACCCTCCTTCCGGAGGAGGACCATCCTCGCCACCTTCCAACTGGGGGGGAATCGCCCGTCCCTCAGGCATCGGTCGAACAACCGCCTGAGGTCGGCCCCAAGGACGCCCTGGGTCAAGACCCAAACCCGGCCGGGCACACCATCCGGACCCGGGGCCGTGTTACGCGCCCCGAGCCGTCTGATGGCCGCGGCCAGCTCCCCCTGAGTGACCCCCAGTTCGGCCGCCCACTCCCTTGGGGACTGCCGCCTCCGCCGGAGGACGTGGTCCCCTCACCCGAATTGGGAAAAGAGTATTGACCACGTCCTCCAGCAGCCGGGGGTCAAGACCCTCGGTGACGGGGGGCGCCCACGGGCGGAGCTTCTTCAGCACCACCCTGTACGGGCGCCCCCAAGGATCGTCATCGAGGGTCTGGAGGAGATCCTTCCATGCCCGGGTCTTGGCCCGTTTGATGGCGACCTGCAAAGCAACCCGCGCCATCCGGTATGCCTCATACAGGTCATCTGCCCTCGCTCGCGCCACGCTATCGTCCGGTCGTAGACGACGGCGCGCGCGGGCGTTCTGGCGTCGGGCGCGGACACTCGCGACCCGCAATTCCGCGATCGTGGCCGACCACCAGTACACCGCCCGGCGAGGAGAAGCTCGCCCGACCCGGGGCATCGACGCGTCGCAAATGTTTGCGACTAGTACCCCGAGCCGGGCAGCCTCCTCCTCCATGCTTGGCAACTCGGCCGCCACCTGCGGCCAAGTTGCAGCGAGGGCAGCTGCCATCAGGGCGTCCTTGTCCAGGCGCCGAAGCGCCCATCGGCGCGGTGGGGTGCCATCCGGGCGGCGGTGCCGGGACGCAGCCCAGCCGGCAGAGACCTCCATCCGGATATACCGGTG
Source organism: Colletes gigas (assembly GCF_013123115.1). Taxonomy (NCBI): domain Eukaryota; kingdom Metazoa; phylum Arthropoda; class Insecta; order Hymenoptera; family Colletidae; genus Colletes; species Colletes gigas. The sequence continues at coordinate 334,042 of NW_025106701.1, forward strand.
ATCGGAGAGTGTCGTTGCCTCCGGGGCCACCTGCCAACCCGACACCCGCGACCCTCACGGCCCCCCATTCGCCCACGCACGTGCCGACCCTCCCGGGATAACCCGGCAGCTGATCGCCCCCGCGAGTGTCAGGTCGCCCCCCTGAGGAACGGTCAGCGTCACGCTGCCGTTTTAGGGGGGCGCCTGTCGCCCCCGCGGCTTTCCCTGGCCGCGGGCGGCGAGGTAGCAGGTCGCGGCTGCGAGGCCTTCCTCGCCGCCCTCTTCGCCTTCCGCCCTACCACCTCGCTCCACGACACCCCCCCTTGGGATGGTGCCGCAGAGGACGCGCGCACCGGGGCCGCGGGTACACTACCCCCCTGGGGGCCGCTACCCGCGGCACCGGAACGGCCACGGTGGGTGGAGCCTTCCCTCCCCCCACCTTTGCCTTCCCCGCCTGAACCGACTTTGGTCGGGGAGGCACCGCCTTCTTGTTGCTGACCGCACCTCCGTGGAGGAGCTCCTCCCGGAAGGCGGCCAGCTTGCCATCGATCATGTTCCCGATCCTCCTCAGAAGTTCGTCCTCTGAGGAGAATGGGGAACTCTGCGCGGGCGGAGTGCGGGTGGAAGGTCCCCGCAACACCGCCGCCGCACTCCGCTTTTTTCCACGACCGTGGGTCGTGGTGGTGGAGGTGGAGGAGGAGGGAGGATAGGAGGGAGGGCTGCGCTGTTCCAGCGCGCCTCTGCCCTCATCCTCCCCCGTCGCTCCTCCTCCACCTGGAGCTGCAGCCGGGCATTTCGCCCACACAACTCCTGCGCCGCCTCCCCTCATCCTCTGGGCCGCTTCCCTAAGGGGCCTCTGCCCCGCTGGGTCTTCTGCCCCTTCAAGAGCAGGCCGCGGCCACCTTCTCCACCCGCCTCAGGGACGAGGAGATCCTCTCGGATATCTCCTCGGTCACCTCGTCCCTGAGGCAACTCACCATCACGACCGGGTTCATCGCCCGGTCCACTCCGTCGACGGCCTGCCCCGTCCGCTTCCTCTTGGAGCCTATGTGGCTCCTCGTGGAGGAGAAGGACGAGACTGACGCAGTCTCGTCGTCCTCCTCCACCTTCCACGAAGCCGGGCCAGGCGCTGAGTGAGGCGCGAGCGCCGTCACTCCAGCCCCAACACCGTCTTCGTCCTCCCCCATCCAAACAACCCGTCCCATCCCCGTTTTAATTTTGAATCCATGTAATTCCCACGCGTAGGTCGGAAATAAAGGTCCACCCGGGCAGAGCCGCCTTACCCGGGTAAGCCTAATACTCCGGGGGTTCGGCAGGTGCCCCGGAGGTGGTCGCTTGGGATTGGGCCTTCTCCCCCAACCATGCATCCCATCGCCGCGCACCATAGCTTAGGATTGGAGGGCGATTTTATAGAGTCGCCATACTCTTGGCCCAGGCGGTTAAGCCAAGGCCCCCGTTTCTCCTGCCGTCACGTACCATTCACAAAACCAAAAAAGGAATTATGAATGGATCGTCGTGACGACCAACAGGAGGCTTACGGTGTGATTAGCTTCAGGTACCTCGGGGTCGCTACGCCCCGTACTGCGGCCGACGATTGCCGGACACAGCCCCTGAGGGGCGGCTCGGGGTACTAGTCGCAAACATTTGCGACACGTCGATGCCCCGGGTCGGGCGAGCTTCTCCTCGCCGGGCGGCGTACTGGCGTCGGGCGCGGACACTCGCGACCCGCAATTCCGCGATCGCGGCCGACCACCGGTACACCACCCGGCGAGGAGAAGCTCGCCCGACCCGGGGCATCGACGCGTCGCAAATGTTTGCGACTAGTACCCCGAGCCGGGCAGCCTCCTCCTCCATGCTTGGCAACTCGGCCGCCACCTGCGGCCAAGTTGCAGCGAGGGCAGCTGCCATCAGGGCGTCCTTGTCCAGGCGCCGAAGCGCCCAGCGGCGGTGCCGGGACGCAGCCCCGGCGGCAGAGACCTCCATCCGGATATACCGGTGATCGGAGAGTGTCTCTGCCTCCGGGGCCACCTGCCAACCCGACACCATGCGCACGGCGTTGGGGGTCGCGAATCCAACATCCACGATAGACCCCCCATATCGCCGCACGCACGTGTGCTCCGACCCCCGGTTCAGTAACCGAAGGTCGAGCCCCGCCGCCCAGTCGCCCAGGATCCCGCCGCGAACGGTGGTCCTAGGGGATCCCCAAGCCACCGACTTGGCGTTAAAGTCCCCCAGGACCAGCACCGGCCGGGCC